>NC_064305.1:68459952-68821789 GCF_023373825.1 Bactrocera dorsalis
CATGTGACAAACGTTTAGGATCGCATCAGAAACCAATCCATGTCTCCACAAAGAGCTTTGTGGCAATCATATGTTGACACGCCTAATAACGATAAAAGATAATTAACTCAGTTTAAAGAAGGTATAACATCCAAGACGTTTTAACCACAGCCTGGTAGAGGCAAAGGCAAAGTTCAAAACAAAACTTCCGGTTGTACGGTACCAAATTTGACCCAGATTGTATCAACGGCTGTTTTTTAATTTTAACTTCAAAGAAAATATCTGACATACATACATTTAATAGTTTGATAATGTAGCAATTCTAGGGTTTTTTTTTAACCAAAAACTTGACAAGATCATCGCACAACAGCACCAGCTCTCTTAAGTGGTTCAATATTTTTTGTAAATAGAATTTTGTATAATAAATATATGGTAGCTTTAACAATTGGCAGAATACCAATTTCGTGTCTAATTTTATTTTATTTTTTTATTTTTTTTTATTTTATTTTCTCAAAGCTGTGACCCAGATATCAAAAGATTGTTGTGTTTTCTGTCTCGAAAAAATTTAATATAAGCTTCGAGTTGAAATTTTGAAAATCGAGTATTTCTAAATACTGGAAACGAAAAGATTGACTCCATAACTATAAAAGTTTTACGCATATTAAATTTGTTTCTTAAAAAGACAAGATTTCTATATTTAGCAACTTTGTAATAGAACCGCCATTATGAAGAATTTTATATTAAAAAAAAATCAAATATTATTTCCTTACTTTTAAACCCTTTTCACCACCAAAACTATTACATTTTATAAATTTCGGACATTTTCGTGTCAAATTAACGAAGGAATGTCGAAAAGGACACCACTCCCTACCAGCCATGAAACGCTCACCTTAACATTAATAAACTTATGTACACGCTTGGCATAGTAAAAGACGAAGGAAAACGAAAGGAATAAAGAAAATGAAACATAGAAAATTTAACAGTTATGCGCCAACGTTGCTTTAATTTGATTAACTGCCGCAAAAGGAGTCGAACTGGTATAATGCTCTCGGCGCGTCGCATAACCAACATGATGAGCACATACATATATACATATATAATATATAGTTGTGTGGAACGAAAAACCGTGGCCCAGAAAAGTGACTAGCCGACTACCATACTTACAACACTGACTACTAGACGCGCTGGTACAGGTTTACGGAACAGGTTACGCGTTATAGCGTTTTACTCTATATCTATGGTGCGGCTATGGGCTTGGGTATGCTGTAACCGTGTACGCTTTGACCATGATCCTGTCCACTTTAAATGCTTGTCAGTATGCATAACATGTTTACAAGCGCACACACGCGTCACACACACTCCAACATATGGGTGCATGCATGGGTGTGTGTGTTTGAGTCATATGTTGGAAGTGGACAACCATTCAAGCAGGTACTATCTCTAAAAATAGCATGGCCTAATAATAAATATTTATTTTTGGTACGCTTTACTCCTCTCCTCTATGCTAGACGGCTTGTAACCCACTGTGATCGTATGACTTGTGTTATTGTTGTTGTCGTGTAAGGATAACATTTCGGAAATGGAGAAAAATAGTAGAAAGAAAAACGAAATTATATAATAGATTGATCATTACAAGCAGCAAGGTGTAGCGTTGTGTGCATGCGTGTGCATTTGTTTGTATGTAAGTATGTCATATACAGCACAATGAGTTCATACAAATTGCATAATTGATTTCTTTTTCAATATTCATTTAATTAAGCGCTATTATTTCTTGAGCAAAGGCAACTTTGGGATGACGGTGAAGCAGATTTTCGAGCAACCCACGAATTTTATGAAACAAATATGAAACGTAAAATTATAGGAAAATGAAAAATTATATATAATTATTTTGCTGATTGGTTTTTTGATTAATTATTTCGAAAATTGGTAACGAAATTTGTAATTATTTTTTGGAGCAAAATTAACAGATATTATATAGTAATAATTACAACACTAAAAACAAAGAAATGAATGGCCAAATAGCATAAACAATTTAAAAAATAGAAAAATAAAAAGTAAATATAAAAAAATCAAAAAAAAAAATAGTAAATTAAAAAGAGCATTCAAAAATAATACAATTAAATAAATAAAAAATTAAATAATAAAATTAAAATTAAAAAAATAAAATGCAAAAAAACAAATAAAATGTATCCATAAAAAAGTTTTAAGTGAATAAGAATTTAAAAATAACAATCAAATAAAATATAATGAAAATTGTTTATAAATTTGAAAATTTAATCATAAAGGTGAAAGAAATATCACCGATGTGTCTAAAAAGTCCGTGATCTTAAATATGTCTGCATGTTTCGTTCTGGACGACCTTCAACCTCTTCATCAATTGATGAAAATAAAAAATAGAAGGATATGGTGCTTGCAATCGTCAGGCCAGTGTTAGAGAGATGACAAAAGAGCTCGACATCTCTCGGGAGTCCTTTCGAATGATTTTAGTGGATATTTTGTGTGTGAAACGTGTTCTTGCTCGACTCCTCCCGATAAAGCTGACTTTTTTTCAAAAAAAAAAGTATCGTAAACTGGTCGCTTTGAACATGCTCGATCTTTTGAATTTCGACCCCACATTCATGGAGAGTATTATAACTGCCGATGAGACGTTGGTTTATGAGTTTGACATGCAAACAAGTCATTAATCATCGGAATGGAACCCGTTTTCAGTCGATCGCTGAAGGCCTTCAAAAAAAGTGCTTCTGAAGCGTATTTCGAGGTCTGGAAAATCGTTAGCATAAGTGTATTACGAGGGCTGCTATATATGTATATTTCTGATCTAGGCAACACTAAGTGTTGCCAGGTGCAATCTGATATTTCCATTGGAAAGTTTGACATTTTTTAGCATAACATCACTCAGAACGTTTTGTCATTTAATCGTGAATTGTTTTATTTACAGGGAATTAAAAAATTCATCTCGGCCAAAAAATGTAATGGACTTGTGAACACTTTCGTGCGATCATTTTTCACAACTTTCGACGTGGATTATGACGACAAGAGTGCATCGATGAACTAAAATCTTTGTATGGCTATTAAACACCATCCTATAGCACTATGAAAAACTGGTACAACGAATTCAATCGTGGCCGACGCTCGCTCAAAGACGAATTCCGTGAAGGTCGTCCAAAAACAGCCGTTGTGCCAGAAAACATCGATGCCGTACGTGAACTGATAATGCAAGACCGTCATGTAACATACCTTCAGATAGAGGCATGCCTATGCATTTCTCCCACCAGCATACATTCGATATTGCATGAACACCTGGCCGTAAAAAAGGTTTGTTCTCGTTGGATCCCGCACAATTTGACAATCGCTCAAAAAAAGGGATTGGTGTAAAGAAATGCTGAAAAAATACGATCGCGGTGCTACAAAAGACGTTTATAAGATCGTCACAGGTGACGAATCATGGATCTATGCGTATGAGCCCGAAACAAAACAGCAATCGACCGTGTGGGTCTTCCAAGACGAGCCAAATCCAACGAAAGTTGTTCGTGGAAGAAGCACTTCGAAGCAAATGGTCGCCTGTTTCTTCGGCAAAACTGGTCATGTGGCGACTGTTCCGCTTGAGCAACGTAGGACGGTCAATTCTGAGTGGTACACCACCATTTGTTTGCCTGAAGTCTTCGGAGAAATTCGAAAAACGAACAAGAGAAGACGAATCATTGTGCACCATGACAATGCGAGCTCTCACACATCGGCTCAAACCAGCGCCTTTTTGACCGGCCAAAACGTCGAATTGATGGGTCATCCGCCGTACAGCCCTGACTTGGCAACGATTTTCGTCGCCAGAAGATGCTGTTGAAGCATTCAAAAACCATGTTTTGGAGGTGTCTCAATCGGAGTGGAAAAAGTGCTTCGAAAATTGGTTTGAGCGCATGCAAAAGTGTATAAATCTTGATGGAGAATATTTTGAAAAACAATAAAACCATTTTCGTTGATAAATATTTCTATTTTCATTATTAGGCCAGAAATATATATAGCAGCCCTCGTACTGTATGCCGTGATTTAGATGTCAAAAGTATTATTGGTGCAAAGTTTGTTTTTAAACTTAAGATAAACAGTAAGGTCAATGGTGAGCACTAGCGGCAAATTATTCGTGGCATTTTATAACTTATTAGAATGACTTTTTGGTGATCGAACCTGTCATAAAATGATTTATCAATTGGCTATTTAGATTAGAGATTTGAATTCATCAGATATCATATTTAGTGAAGATCCGTCATGTCAAAGATCTGTGCTTACACATGTGCTATTCTTCCCAAAAAGCTGCTTGTTTGTCGGTACCACCGATATCGGAACATTATATATAGAATATGGATAACATACAAATTGGCCGATCAAAATCAAGTTCTTGCATGGAAACTTCTTTATTTGAAAGGATATTTTTACAAAATTTGGCGAAGAATATTACCCAAGACAACGCTATAAACTCCCGAACGATCGAACCACTACAACATATAACTGCCATACAAACTGATCAATCAAAATTCAGGTTTATATGAAAGCTTTTTATAAATAGTATTTATGAAGGGTATTATAACGTTTTTCATGTTTCTAATTCAAAACATGAAGTAATCTTTACAAAAATTTAAATATGATTAAGAAATTAATACAGTTCGTAAGCGCTATATGTAGATATGTTTGTTTACATGACCTTGTTCGTATTAGTGCAGCGCCACATAAAATAAAAACGGCAAAGCTGGGAGCTGAAGTGCACGTAAACTTTTGTGACACACTGTAAATGCACATGAAAATTGAAATTAGGGAAGCAAAATGCATGTAAACTTTTTTATTCACTTTATGTACATGTGTGTGTGTAAGTGCATGAACAAAAGCTGTATGCGTATATATGTACATATGTATATTGGTAGAGGTGTGAGTAAACCACAAAATTATATGCAACATAAGTCAAAAGGACTTACAGCTCAATGGCGACTCTTAAGTTTTTTCACATCACAAAATTATTGTAATGAATTGTAGTCGGTTGTTTTGCAGGAAGACCTAAATGTTGCGTTGCTGTGAACGTCACCAATGCAGTCACACCAATACACATGAACTTATGAAAGTGATCATTTCGCACACATATCCATAAGCATACATATGTATGTATGTATATGTTTTTGAATTATATGTGTATTTAATGGGATTTCAATATAAAATGTAACGCTTTGGGATTATGGTACACTATGTGCCATAAGAGTATGGCTTAAGTATGTATGTATGTATATATACAGGTTATGTGCGTACACATTTGTAGCGTTGGGTTAGTTGTGAGCCATGGCTTTGGGGCATGTGTTGTTGAACCGGATTGTAAGACGGCCAGCTGGCTGTGCGCAAACGCTGCGTACGAGTAGAAAATAATTAATCAATATCAATTGAAGCAACCGCATAGTCACAGAGAAGCGTCAATGACTCCGAGTAACCAACCACATGAAACCAAACAACCAACCAACGAACCAAACGGCTAGCGCCAGAGCCGGAGTCAGTCAACCAACGGCGCATACGCAATGCTTTGCTGCCTGCCTGCCTGCCAGCCAGCTAGCTGAGCCCGAAACGAAGAGTCGGCGATTTCAGCGTTTCAGCATAAAACTACACAGAAACAACAGCAGCATGGCACAGCAGCGAGAGCAGCAACAAACAACAGCACTCCGACAAAATGGTGGTTCGATCGTACACGCATAATTTTCAGTTTTTTTCCAATGTGTTTTTTTTTTTGCTTTTGTTTGACCATTGCAATGCATCAAGTGAAATTTTGTATTTGTAACAATAAAAACAACAACATGTAGGAAGTGTGCAATATTATGATGAATGCACCTTCTATATGCAATCGATTGCTTTGAATGTCGTAAATTTATATGCTTGTGTGTATGTATGCATATTTTCTTATTGAGCAAACACAGTCTGTGACTAATACGTGCACACTTTCACCAAAGTCACTGCAACACACATACACACATGTTGGGATGTTTGTACGTATTTTATGCAATTTCAATAAGATCAGCCGAAGAAGGTGCGCGTGCAAAGCGTGCAAACGCTGCATAAATATTATTGAAACTCATAAAAAGAACGAATTGTGTTTAGAAAATCAAAACGAAAGGAAAACTTACGAAAAACGCGGAAAAGATAACACAAAAGTCGCGAATCAAGTTAAAAAAATAAAATAAAATAAACGCACACAAGAAGTAGTATGAGAGTATGCAGAGAAATCAAATAACATAAAACAAATACAAGAAATAAGAATGAAAAAAAAAAGAAAAAATGCTGATAATAATAATAATAAAAGAAATCTGCCAGAAAGCCTGGGCAAGGTGTATGCCGAGGCGACCGACCAACCAACCAAACGAATGAACCAAAGAAACGACCAACCGACCGCCCAACTGTTCGTCCGACCAAAACTCGTCTTCTTCGCGTGTGTGTCTGTCTGCTCGCGCCACTTGAGCAACTGACTTAAACGGGCAAAACTAAGACACAAATCAACAAGTAAGCACTATGCGGGGTAAGGTAAGTGCATTGCGCGTGAAACCACCAGTCAGTGTCTGTGCCGAAGATACTCTTCAGGCACCTTAAACAACATAGCTATGGTATAACTGAACATACTAGACCTACGTAGAGTCCCCATATAGATAGTGGTTGTAACCAAGCCGGCATCAATAGTGTTTGTGTAGCACTGCTATGCACAAATACACATGTACAATAGACATACATATATGTATGTAACGGCAGCAGCAGCAGCAGCAGCAATGCCGATATGCTGTCCATGCATTCAAAGACATTAAACCAAAGGAGATGATGTTAAAAACAAGTACTATAATTTTACTGCAGCAAATTTCAATGTCAGCCAAGGCAAGCAAGATATGCAGGCTAACAGGTCGACAGGTAGTCGGGCGACTAGGCCAGCTCGATAAATTTATAGATGGATGGATAGACGTGTGTATGCATGCGGCGGCTAGGATGAACGCATAATAATTCAACTATATATGTATGTAAGCATATGTGGCTACAGTGTGTAACACAAAAAATGCCTTTAAGGAATAAAATGAATATTCAAACAAAATAAAACAATAAAAAAATACAAATAAACGCAAGCAGTATAATGTACAAAAATCTTAGATTTTGTTTTTTTTTTTTTTAATTTATATAAAACATTACCACTTGGCAGCGCTGCTGTCAATTTTATTTTTACTATGTCAATATTATTTTTTGTGTCTCTAAAACCGTTTTGCACAATTTTCGCACTTTTCTTGCAAAGCAAAATCACAACACAAACTCAAAAAAAGCAATAACAACACGCTTTTCTGCCGACACATGTATTTTTTTTTTGCTAGTTTTCAAATTTCCAGTAAGTTTTCGAAAATTTAATTCCAATTCAGGCTTAGTTATATGGTAGTTAGAGCTAGTGCTAGTAGTATGTTGACACAGAGTATTTGATATGCTTGTTTGAAACTTTACCACGCTGGTATGTCCGTCGCGATTTTGACGAATACCAAACTGAATGAGAAATCATACTGAAGCAAAAGAAAAGACAAGACGACAAGAAAATATCCAAAACCCAATTTCAAAACCTCGACTTGGCACTTAGTTGCGTAGTCATGTCGCGCGTCTCCGCCGTCGTCGCTCATTTCTACTACACTGCTGCTCCTCGGCGCTCCTCGCGCTCTCTTTTTTTGCTGTGCGCACCCGAATCCATATGTATGTGTGTGTATAATGACGAGCGCCGTACACTACTTCGTCTGGACTTGTCTCGTTTGGTTGCGTCTCAGGTCTCAGCTCACCTAACAGTATGGCTTGGCTTATTTGTTGTTGTTAAGATGGTCAGTTGCTATTTCTACCGGAGGTCTTCGCCTCTATATGTATGTGTATACATATTGTACATACATACGCACACAGGTAATTATAGGGGAAATGAAAAAAATATGTATAAAATTAAATAAAAATAATAGTATTAGTGGCATACGTATACATATTTACAACTACCAGTGAAGTGTCTTCAGTGAAGCCACGTTGTATTCGATCGAAAGCCGAGCGCGAGACAGGTAGACCGACCTGGTATTGTGTTGTGAGACTACAACTACTGCAGCTTGAACAAAAGCAATGATATTCGGGTTAAAACGGCGTGCCTGGCTCATCATTGTGGAACTTTTTAAGTCAGACAGACATACATATGTATATGCTTACAATCAAACATATATATACAAATATATGTATGTAGAGTAGCCGATACTTTCAGGTAAAAACAAATATCTTAGCAGCAAAAACCAAAAACCAACAACACCATAAACTAAAATAAGAGCTCAGCCACTACACACACACATACATACACGTAATATATGTACATATATACATATAATTATATGTACGTATGTATGTGTATGTTTAGGCATGCCAATACACCTTTATAAATATATGGTGTGGTAAAATAAAATAAAATTCAAATACACGCGGATATTTATATATGTATGTATATAAATATACGCGTGTATTTGTATGTATGTATGACCGTACAAAATTTTAACACATACATATACATATTTCGTTTTACATATTTACACTTGTATGTGATACACTAGTTATATCCAGGTATGATACCCATAGCATTTGTAGTGTTGTAGGCTCATTATGCTAGTACCATTGGCAGCCCTTGTTTTTTATGTAATGCCGGTGCCGTGCAGTTTTGCATTTTACCGCTTTGCGTTATGAGGTTTCCTCGACGTGTTTGCTATTGCCCTTTTCTCATTTATTGACTTGCACACAAGTATTGAGTTTTGAGAATTTAATTCACAGCTTAACGGGGGTATTAACATTCGTCTGTACTTGAGTTAAACCTTTGCTTGTATA
This sequence comes from Bactrocera dorsalis, assembly GCF_023373825.1. Taxonomy (NCBI): domain Eukaryota; kingdom Metazoa; phylum Arthropoda; class Insecta; order Diptera; family Tephritidae; genus Bactrocera; species Bactrocera dorsalis. Next base: position 68,468,806 of record NC_064305.1, read on the forward strand.
TGCTTAAGTATATACATACAAACATACATATTTATGTATGCACATTTGCATATTACACAAATTTATATGTATGTATGTATGTAATTCCGACTTCCCGCATTTACGCTGATGCCCAACGTAATTAATAAATCAATCTCAAATCAAAGTTATACCACAATCCACACACACAAACACACACACACATACTTATATACGCATAAACCTTCCACGTAGACATGCATCGGAAGAAGCCAAAGCTCTCGCGATACATCACACCTGTTCACATTAGTACATACTAATAAAAAATATTTTCCAGCACCAGAAATAAAATTTTGAAATTCGAGAAAATCGATTTTTTTCAATGTCCACAAAAACTTCTATAATATTAATACAAATAATTATGAAACATCAGATCAGCCAAATTTTGCAGGAAACATGTCAAATATTCAGCTCTCTAGCTGACTAATGCAAACGACACTCTCCAAAGTGTTGAAAATGTTCCAAAACCTGTTTTTAAAGGTGTGCTCTGTATGGTAGACGCCAGAAACGAAACAAGCTGTGTGGTATTCAATCTTTTTGGTAACTCTTAAGCAACCAATTACATGCAATTACGAGACGAATACGATGTCTTCATTTTTAAATGCTATTTTATAAGGTTTTGATGATAGTTTTTGAATAAAAAATATGCCAATAATTCAATCTGTTTTTAAATCTGAAGAGATTAACTTAAAGTAGTTTTGTTTTCGGAATTTCCTAACCTTCACGCACTTTCACCAATACAACTCTCGACTGCATTAAGACGAGAATAAGATTCCCCGGTGATGATTATGGCGTACTTGAGAAGAAAAATACAAGAATCCGAGAATATAAAACTTCGGCGATGATTATGGCGTACTATGATTTCGAGCAAAAATTTCCCCTTTGGTACCTGTGCCCGTAGAAATCAACTGCTTTAAAATATCACAGTTTCTGTCGCAAATATTATGACTACGAAAGATTAAATTAGACTTGTCATGTCCAAGTATTAATCCGAAATGTAATGAAGAAACGAATTTCTCTCATAAACCACCTTCCGCAATTATAATTACCTGAATCACCTCAAAAAATTCTTCCTTTAATCGCTAAATTAAAATCACTGTATTTAATGGGAATTGCCAAGTCTTAGAGAGAACGAATCGAACAATCAACTGGCATAATCACATACCGCTTGAATAGCAAATGTTATAATTCTTTATATCCACATTAGTCTCTTGAGTTAAATTCAAAGTAAAGGCTCAAGACAAGGAAAAGCAGAGAGTACATAGGCTGCTATATATATCTCTGACGTAGGTAACACTAAGTGTTGCCGGGTGCAAACTGACATTTCCATTGGAAAGTTTGACATTTTTTAGCATAACATCACTCAGAACGTTTTGTCATTTAATTGTGAATTGTTTTATTTACAGGGAATTAAAAAATTCATCTCGGCCAAAAAATGGAATTAACTCGTGAACATTTTCGTGCGATCATTTTTCACAACTTTCGACAAGAGTGCATCGATGAACTAAAATTTTTTATGGCTATGAAGCACTATCCTATAGCACTGTGAAAAACTGTTACAATGAAGTCAATCGTGGCCGACGCTCGCTCAAAGACGAATTCCGTGAAGGTCGTCCAAAAACAGCCGTTGTGCCAGAAAACATCGATGCCGTACGTGAACTGGTAATGCAAGACCGCCATGTAACATACCTTCAGATAGAGGCATGCCTATGCATTTCTCCCACCAGCATACATTCGATATTGCATGAACACCTGGCCGTAAAAGAGATTTGTTCTCGTTGGATCCCGCACAATTTGACAATCGCTCAAAAAAAGGCTCGTGTGGATTGATGTAAAGAAATGCTGAAAAAATACGATCGCAGTGCTTCAAAAGACGTTTATAAGACCGTCACAGGTGACGAATCATGGATCTATGCGTATGAGCCCGAAACAAAACAGCAATCGACCGTGTGGGTGGGTCTTCCAAGACGAGCCAAATCCAACGAAAAAAAAAAACATTTTCGTTGATAAATATGCCTATTTACATTATTAGGTCAGAAATATATATAGCAACCCTCGTAAAACAAAATTTGCTGAAGAAGCTGAAGACCATCCCAAAAAGTATTTATGAAAATCCGTTCGAGGAATGGAAAAATCGTTGGCATAAGTGTTTGCTGGAGTTTACTTTGAAGGCGACAAAATAAATATTGATGAATAATTAATCGGTTGCACCAAAGATAACAACTCTCTACAAATAAAAAGTTTGAAAATTTTTAAAATAAAGGTATGTGCACCTTTTGTTTTGCGCCAATTAAATGAAGACCAAAACGAACGAGTTATTGATGAAAAAAAAACGGATTTCTCTCATAAACTTCCTTCTGCCAACGTATGCGCCGGAACTATCAACATGTGACAATTTACTATTTCAAAAACAGGAAACCAACATTAAAGAAGCTTTTTATGATGGTATTCAAACCATTTAAGTAGCCATAAGAGTGGTGCTGAACGACATTCCTATAAATGTTATAAAATATCTATGAATGTTCTGATTGATCGTTTCAAGTGTTGCAGTCTCATTGAACAAATTTTAAATAAATAATAAGTTCCAAAAATAATATAATGTGCATTTTATTCTATATCCCAATAGTTCGGTTGTTTTTAGAACACATTTTCTATACCGAATAGTCGCTCAAGACATTATGATCCTTTAATTTGTAGAATAAAATACAGGATGGCATACGAATCATGCTACAAAAACAAATCGTTACTATTTTTTTTTTGTGTAAGTAATCAATGTTTTCATTTATTTGACAGGTTATTATTTAAATTTTTAAAAATGAATGCTTGGGATGCCGAAAAGAGAGTCTGAATAGTGCAGCGGCACCAAGCTTTGCAGTCCGTCATGTTCGTCCAAAGATAATTCAGACGAGATTTTGATGGCACTCCTCCCGAGTAAATGAATCATTATTATGTTGGTAAGCATGCTTGCCGAATATGGAAATATCGCAAGAAGTCATACCATCGGGAGCCGTATGTTCGTGTTCAAAAAACAATCGTGACTGTTGCATCGTTAATTCAGGCATATCCATTTTAACTTGTAACTTATGAGTTAGCAAACGGTCATTACGACGGAATGAATTCGTGATGACTTAAACCTATTTCCATATAAAGTTCAAATAAAAAGCCGGTTAAACCTTTAGATTTGTCTATTCGCCTGGAATTTTGTCAAAAACTTATTCAAATGCCCGAAAAGGACAATAACTTGATAAATTGCCTGTTTATGTCTGATGAAGCCCATTTTGATCTAAACAAAAATGTAAAGTAGCGAAATTACGGTATATAGAGTGAAACAAATCCAGTAATAATCCACGAGACGGAACTTCGCTTAGAACGAGTCATCATCAAGGTATCTTGTTGAAAAAAAAAAAAAAACAAAAACGGCGTAACAGTAACTGTCAATGGGCACAGTTATGTAAAAATGATGAATGAGTTTTTTTTTACACAGAATCGAAGTCTTATTCCTTTCAATCGCGTTTGGAGCTCGAACGAAAATTTGAAACGAAATTAATATCAAGAAACTCCACTTTCAACTCGCCCCAAGGTCACTTGACCTGATTGCACCACACTTTTTTATGGTGTTATATCAAGCAAGAGCTGTACAAAAGAAAACTCAGAAATCTAACTGAATTGAAGCCGTTCATTAAATCGATAATTGAGGCAATCCTGACTTCAAACCTTCAGGTCACATTTGGAAAAAAACTATGACAAAATGGTTTTAAATCAGAACACAACATTTAATATTGTGGTAGTGACATAAAAAAGTCTAAATAGTTTTATCTATGGCTGCAAACATAATAGACGAATAACTTTCAAGCATAAACTTAAGACGTCAAAACGTTGCATAATAAAGGGTGATCCAAATAGAGGTTCTTTTTTAAATAGCCAGGACAGGATCACGCGTGAGTCGTGTCAAACTGTCATGTTGTTTTTGTTCAGTATGGTTTGGCATTTCATTATAGAAAGACTATTCAGGCGTAAGTCTTTCTATAATTAAATTCACAAATCGTTCAACTTTATTACGAAAATTCGCGATCTGTAAAGAATGTGCTTCGCTCAACTTACGGGGAACATAATAGGCCTACTGAGCGTGGTATTCGCATTCATTATTGGATAATATTCGGCCGAATAGAGAACATTCCGTACGCAGTGAAGAAAATATAGCAGTCGTAGCTGAGAGTGTACACGAAGACCGTGGAGAGACGATTCGGAGTCGTTCGCAGCAACTCGCGCTGACGTATGGAACGACTTGGCGAGATCTTAAATAAAGAACTGAAGCCGCTCGATAGTCATCGTTTCGCTCTATGGGCTCTTGAAAAGTTCCAAGAAGATCCGACGTTTTCGTGCTAAATTTTGAGAGGCTAATTTCTGGTTCAATAGCTATGTAAACAATTGCCGAAGAGGAACCTGAAGAGATTCAAGAGCTGCATTTCATCTAGAAAAAACAATGGTTTGTGGGCCGGTGGAATCATCGGTCATATTTCTTCAAAAATGATGCCGGTGAGAACGTAATCATCAATGGCGACCGTTATCGCACCATGATAATACGAAGTTTATGAAGTTCGGTGAGTAGATAATTTCACGTTTTGCGCCGGTCGATGGCGACCAAGATCGTGTTATATCACACCGTTATACTTTTTCCTGTGAGGATATGTAAAATCTAAAGTCCATGCGGACAATTACGCTTCGATCCAGGAATTGGACCAAAGCATCACGCATGCCATTCGCCAGTTACCAGTCGAAATGCTCGAACAAGTAATCGAAAATTGGACTCAACGGATGGACTATCTGAGACTTCTTCAAAATTTAATTGCCAAAAAATGTTGTTTTGAATTATAATGAACATTCCCCATTAACTTTCAGGTTTCTGCGTTTTTCAATAAAAAAAATACGGAGCCTCGAAATGGATCACTCTATAGTTGATCTAAATATATAAAAAACTTTTATAAGTTGATTTTCAAATAATTCTTAGAAAGGTATATATATGACGTACTATAAGCCGTTTTAGTATTCAATATACAAATAATACATAGAAGTACCGATAAAAGAATCCACTCATTAGGAAGGATGAATACTGCAAAGTATGGAGCAATCTCTGCACATTAAACTTCAACAAAGAAATAGCGTTTATTCAATAATTCGTAATTTATTCTATAGTAACTTTAATTCAGATTGATTTTTCTAAGCGTTAGGTGCTGCTAAAGAAAGTTATGTGACGATTCATGATTGAAGCATCAGTTTTGTTTTAAAAAATATATTTTTTCTTGGACATTTTTTCTTTTTGTTTTGATATTTGAATTGCTTCATCAAATAATGGAAATCGATCTTCATGTAAGCTTCAATTGTCAAAGAGCTAAACATTACACAAAAAATCGTTGGAACCATTAAAAAAAAAACTGGATATAAAAAAATTTCGATGAACTACTGACTCAGGAGTTAACGCAAAAATACTTGATGGATCGAATTTCCATCTGCAAATCGCTGCTGAAAAACAACAAAATCGATCCATTTTTGAAGCGGATGGCTACTGCTGATGAAAAGTGGACCACTTACGACGTTTGTCGATCGGAAATGGTCGTGGTCGAGTCGCGATGAGCTGGCGCAAACGGTAACTTAGCCAGGATTGTTGGTCAGGAAGGTTGCTATGTGTTTTTGGTGCGATTGGTAGTGAATAATCTACTATGTGCTGCTTTCCTACGGCCAAACTTTTAATTTGGACTTGCACTATCAACCACTGGACCATTTCAAAAAAGGAATCGTCCAAATTTGGCCATTAAGAGAGGAACTGCATTTCATCAGAACGCTAGGTCACACAAATTTATAGCGATTCGCCAGAAGCTCAGGGAGCTTAAGTGGCCGTTTTAATGCATCAGCTTATGGATCGAACCTGACACCAAGCAATTATTACCAGCTAATGGCTATGGCGACTACTTTACTGGTGAAAAATTACTTCTGAACCATGACTCAACCCTATAACGACACTTTTTTTTGATGACGAAGCCATTTAGCAATAAACGGGTCTCATATGAGAAACTGATTTTTCGATTAACGTGAGTTTATGATTTTTTGGAGAACGTGAAACTGCTTTATAGTCTTGGTAAATTTCGAAACGTTCTACACAAATGAAAAGGGACATGATGAAATGGCAAACCTTTTACTGAATACACTGCCAAAATTTTACACAAATCCGTAAACAAACAAATCAACACTTTTGTGGTGGATATTTAAATAACAAAGTGCATTCTATATACATACATACTTCCAGCTCAAACAAAAACTGTACAGCATTTCTGACAAGTTATTTCACCTTGCGATAGAAGATTTTTACCAAAGAATAACTGAAAGAATTTAATGAGCAGCTTTTCATTTCAGAGATATACTAATCAAAGTAATCAAAGGTTTGACATTCCCTGGACTATTCTTTAGAAATAAAAATAATTCGGATATATTTTTTAACCAAACCAAGACAATTAGCGCCAGAATGATGATAAAAACACATCCACCCTACTCCTTCCCATTGAAACTGATGAATTACGAGTAAACTTCCAGTTGCTTATCAGAAACAATCGTGGTAGAAAAATTATTTTCATAAAAGGTTGTTTTTTCATAGCTTTTATCATACTTTGGGGGATGGTAAGTAAAAATTATCAACCCTACACCAAAAGTAAAAAAATTCAAATTAGCTAATTTTAAGAACACAAAGGGTGCGAAATATTTAGAGAGTGTAGAAAATTACATTAAAATTGTTTATGTGAATTAGGCTCTTTTGATACCAAATTAGCTAGATATCAAATCGTATCCACTCCACTTTTTTAAAAAGTTTGATTTAGGAATCGAACGGCATATAAACAAGAAGATATTATGGAGGGTTTACGAAACAACTTCAACATTCTTTGTAAACATCGTATGACATAAATATATTATATGCCAGCGGCACATAATATTATGTCTGAACGATTTTTTTGTTCTTAAACAACGTTTGAATATCATAAGCAATTCGTTTTCACAAGTAATGGACCCTCAATCTCAATTTAAGAGTTTAAAAAATTATTTAAAAACTTATAAGTCAAAATATTAAAAACATGGGAAATTAGTGATAGAACTGACTAGCTATAATTCCTATTGCAAGTGCAATTTTTATTTTGATTTTGATTGGTAACAATTGCAGCTTATTGGGGAGAACTGAGGGACAATACACATGAAGCGGGATGATTTAATGGCCTCAGGGCCAATGACGACACAAAATGTTCATTCTGCAGGAGTGCAGATGAAAACGTCCAGCATATCTTATTTTCCTTCTCGAGAGATGTAGTGAAGAGAACTACCAGCGAAGGAATAATAAAGCAAAGGATGACGCTGGTATGGGATAAATAGTAAGAGTAGGCCACAATAGCGATCCAAGAACGGCAGCGAAGAAGCTTAAGTTCAGCTGAATAATCCCGCGGGGAGTTTGTGAGGAGGCATTTCTTGGTTCTGCGAAGTAACACTTAACGGCGTCCCGCAGGACTAAATGCAAGCATAAGCAGCCGGAGTGAAGGGATTAGTACGGATCGTTCAGTCTGGATCGATCGACTTGACATCGCAACACGACTTTTTTTTTTAGATATATTTGTCAGGTAATGATCGAAGGAACATTTTTGATGACAGGACTAAATACAAGCAAAAGCAGCCGGAGTGAAGGGTTTAGTACGGATCGTTTAGTCTGGATCGATCGACTTGACATCGCAACACGACTTTTTTTTTAGATATATTTGTCAGGTAATGATCGAAGGAACATTTTTGATGACAATACACATTATTGAACTTGTTTCATTACTATATTTAGCTTTCTATATCAAGGGTGATCCAAGCTGAGGTATTTTTTTCAATAGACTTTTTTTTTGACAGAGCACACGAGAGTCGTATCAAACTGTCAATATCTTTTTTCAGTATTGTGTGGCTTATCATAATGGAAAGACTTACGTCTGAACGATTACATCGTTCAACTTTATTACGAAAATTCACGTTCTGTAAAGAATATGTTTCGCGCGTTTCGCTTAACTTATAGTCACTATACTCAGCCTGCTGAGCCTAATATTCGCAACACCATCACCCGTCTTGAGACTCAGCATTCATTATTGGATAATATTCGGCCGAATAGACCACGTCCCGTACGCAGTTAAAAGAAGCCGTAGCTGAGAGTGTATACGAAGACCGTGGAGAGTCGATTCGAAGTCGTTCGCAGCAACTCGGGCGGACGTATGAAACAACTTGGCAAGATCTTAAATAAAGAACTGAAGCCGCTCGATCCACATCGTTTCGCTCTATGGGCTTTTGAAAAGTTTAAAGAAGATCCGACGTTTTCGTGCTAAATTTTGTTCAGGAATGCGGCTAAATTCTGGTTCAATAGCTATGTAAACAAGCAAAGTTGCCGAACAGGAACCTGAAGAGATTCAAGAGCTAGAAAAAAACCACGGTTTGTGGGCCGGTGGAATCATCGGTCCATATTTCTTCAAAAATAATGATGCCGGTGAGAACGTTACCGTCAATGGTGACTGTTATCGTACCATGATAACCGACTATTTGATGTCTGAAATTGAATCTCGTGATCTCGGCGACATTTGGCTTCAACAAGACGGCGTTACTTCTCACACATCGCATCAATAAATGGATTTATTGAGAGAACACTTCGGTGAGCAGAGACGTTTTGGGCCGGTCGTGTGATATCACACCGTTAGACTTTTTCTTGCGGGGATATGCAAAGCCTAAGTCTATGCGGACAATCCCGCTTCCATTCTTGCCTTGAAGCAAAACATCGCGCGTTACTCGCCAATTACTACTTGAAATGGATCACCCTCAATTTTGCTCTCTAATTATATATTGTCATAATTAGGTTTATATCATAATAATCATTGTTATAATTAAGTAGATAGGACAATTATGTCTGAACTCTTATTTTAATAATTATTATAGTTGGCACCACTTTTGTAAACTTATAAAATAAATACCAATGATTAAAACAACTAATTTTTTAGAAGCCTCAATTTTATCAACAATTAACGTTTTGACTAGCTCTTCAATCATTACTATATGTATATAGTAATAATACATATTTTGGTTTTAGGATTTCGGTTAGTTTAAGCGCTACCATCGGCAACCTATTTTTCGAGGTTTCTTCTAGAGTTATAAGAATACATTAGATTCTGTAAATATACACTTTTTTATTTATTAAAGAAACATCTTCAAAAGAATTCAGAAAAAATGCGTTTTCCGACCTGCAAGCTTTTTAGTAATGCTGACAAAAGTTTTAGTGAGACAAAATATTTTACCCAAAGCTTTTCATAAAAACAATTTAATATTTTAGATATGCCATTTATCAGTTGATAAGTAGACGGATAATACAAATAAGAAATGGATCACAAAGGAACAACATGTTATTAAACACTTCTCCAAGTTTTTTCTTTGGCTAAATGAAGCTTTCACATCCATGAATTTAAGAACTAGAATTTCATTAAATACAAAACGGAGTGAACTATTTTGAAACGAACTAAATAAAATATTTTTCAACTTTTTGCAAAATAATTTAAACCATATATGAAAAATTAAGCTCTAAAGCACTTTTCCCTCACTCTAAATTTTACTTGAAATACTAAGAAAGCTTTTAAGCTTCCAAAAATTAATAATGATACGAATCTTTGGTAATTCGTCGGTAATTAACCAAGAAACCTTGTCAATACCGCAATAGATACTAAAAAAAAACATATTTTTTATAATAAAAGCACATTTTTCGGCAGAGTTGCCAATTGTAGGTTATTTGTCTGAATAACATCGCTAAAATTTAATAAGTTTTCTAAAGAGGAAACTATCTAAAATACTTCTCTTCACAAACCTTTTTGAAGTTGTGAAAGACATACCGTCTTTCTCTTCGAACATTTTTACTTTCCTCGCTTAATAAGTCATATATAACATGAAATTCTTGAAATACGGACCTCGCAAATATACAGGGTTTTCCAATCTATTTATATTGAATACTCGTATAACATCATTCAAATGGCCTCCACGACTTCTTTTGCAGGAACGAATTCGATGAACCCAATTTTCGAGTACTTTTTCCACTAAATCAGGTCGTGCTATATGTCAGAAATAGCAAGTTCAATATTGACTTCTAAAGCTTGAAGAGAATCTGGTTTAATGCTAAAGACCAATGTTTTCAAATAACCCGACTAGACTATTTAGTGCTTTTATATTACAACTTCTTGGAGGCCATTCAATGTCATAATTTCTTGAAATAGTCAAATCTCCAAAGTTTTCTGGCAATAATTCGGTTGTTGCACGTATTCTGAGGCACAAAATCACTTCTTGTTGGAATCAGATGTTGTTAAGATCAACTTCCAATTACGACAATAATGGAAAAATTTCTCCGTTGACAGTAACGGTGTCACCCACCAGCTTCATTTCGAAGGAAGTACGGTTCGATGATTCCACCAGACCAAACTGTCAATTTAGGTGGATGTTATGGTTGTTAATGAATAATTTGTGGATTTACCTCGCACCAGAATCGACATTTTTATTTATTTACGGCATCACTAAGATGAAAATGAGTCTCAGAGAAAATGAATTTTCTTAAAAAAAATCGTTATCATTTTCAAGTTTTTCCAAGACAAATTCAACTGATTCTTGACCATTATGTAAAGAAAATTCGACGAATAGCGAGCACAGGTGGACGATTACGACAAAAGCGCACGAAAAGTTGCAGTTGGGGAACGACCATTTTTACAATAAAATTTAATAATTTGTAAAAGTTGTTCTTGCGTATATCTTTCCACGATGAAATTCTAAACATTACTGAATACAATGAAAAAATTACAGATCATGACAAATTCAAAGTGACCGAAACGACAATTAGAAATCAAAAAAGTATCTAGAAGGAAATTTACTGGAAAACTAAAGCGTCATACTACATATATTAAGTAAAAAGTTTAGGTGTTAGAAGCAAAATGAACACTCCTTAAATTTCAGACTTGCCCCGGATCAGCAAAATTTAAAAATGTTTACGTCACAAAAACACCGATAGTTTGATACTGCCTTTCGAAAACTGGACTTGAGCTCATGAGCCATGAAAAAAGTCAGTCGTGTCTACATAACCGGAGTAGACTGATCCAAGCTTATCTTCTGCCAAGGACCGTCAACTCAGCAGAGAGCACCAAAATCAACAACAACAGATGTTTATCATGCACGCAACGCCAAGGTTGTAAAAATTTTCGAAACACAACACATGAAGATTAGACGGAAAAAAAGTTATATTTCAAAACGTATAACATAACTGAATCATTGCTTGCAACACGACTTGTTTATTGTTACAAATTTTGTATCTTAATGTTCAAAATGTGTACCTTAACTCAAAACTTTCCTGAGGATTGTACAAAATTGTCTATAGCACACATTGCTTGGTGCCAAATGTTTCAATTTCTAAGTTCTTAGATAGTAATGTTTGTTTTCTACTAAGACAAAGTATTGAAACATATTAATTCAAGCTTGAAGTCCAAAGTAGAGTTTATGTCCAACTTTTCATAAATCAGCACCTTTTAACTGCCAAAACTAAAACTGTTACCAACTTCAAAAGTCTGCTTAATAATCATCTAAGCAATTTTCGAAACACTATGGTCACCAAAACAAATTGTTCGTCAAAACATAACTGTAAAACGTAAATTTTTTCACTGAACTCAATTGAGATGCCGGAATTCCATCACTAGTTACAGCACTATGTTACACCAAGAGTCACGTGTTGGCTTAAAGAGTCTGCTCCTGCAACATAATGATGGGTTTGATGAATGAAATAGTCGAACATTATGCTATAGAAATTCGATGTGACACTTAGCAGTGGCATTATAACGACCACAACAACAACAATAACAATAGTAAAGCGCTTTTTTATTAAAGCGGCCTAAAACACGAGCATTTTTAGTCCAAATATTTATAATGTAACTAAAGCATTAAAGACGCGAAAAATATGAGGACGCCGCATATGTGCGTCCTGAGCCGTAAATCGTGAGTCGGGCCATAAGTGTGCGCGTGTATGTGTTTGTGTGTGTTTATGGGCGTTTATGGGTATGTGTGTGTCCGCATGTGTGCTCATGCATGTGTGCGAAAAATTACGATACTCGCGCGTATAGAGCACGATACGACGGAGCCGGAGCCATAATGTAAGCTTAAATAGAAAAGCATGAAAAAGAAGACGAGAAAAAAGAGAAATAATAATAAAAATCGTCTGACGAACTTGAAATTGAGAGTAGTAGTAAAAATAAAACCGGAATAAAAGTAGGGAAAATACCGAACAAATAGAAATGGTGAGCAAAACAGCACACAAGACATATAAAAATATATATCAGCGAATATAGAGAGTAAATGTCAGTAGTAGTCTCAGTTCTTAAGAAAGCGGAAAACAACCAAATAATATATAAAATGGAAAAGTCAGCGAAAGGGAAATTCTGTTTTATTTTTATTTTTTCCTACTTCTTGTATTGCTTCTTGTGCCCTTAGTTGCGATAACCAGCTTAGACGTGATGATATACGCGTACTTAACGCGACGCACTAGATCCTGATTTTCGTAATACACACAATCGAATCGGTCAACGGTTTGTTTTGATAGTTTTGTATTTTTCTTATATGGAAAATATGGAAATCAATTATGTTGCGCGGTTTGGTATTAACGCCGTGCGAGAACGTACCAAAGCTCACTGGCGCTTGATCAACACTACAATAACGCACTTTATGGTGACCGTCCGTCCAACGCGTGTGATGTTACGTATGCAAGTACCTAGTAGTAGGCGGTTTCAAATACACATTGTCTTAACGATGATCCACAGATTAGTAGCAAAAGTTTGTGATTTTCATTAATTGCGTTCGGTAGTCGCAGTACGATGACGTGAATCCATCGTTTTGGTGCAACTATTTAGCGTGTGTTGGACAATGTTTGCATGATATCAAACAAAATTTGTGGTACTTGCAAGCGTTAGTAGTATACTATATATAAACCCGATATGGACCGATTTACGAAACTCTGTTATTGCCGACAAACGCACGATTTCAGTCATTACGACCGACACATCAACCAGCCTACCAGCGACCTGGCAAGCGTGCAACCAACGATAAACGACAACTGCGACGACGCCGATGATGAACAAATTACAAATAAAAGATGATGCCAGAAGACGATGACGATTAGCGCCCAGGCAGCCAGTAAGCCATCGAGCCAGCCAGCCAGCCAGCTAAGGAACGGCATGAAATAACGTTGCTGTTGATGATGGTGGCAGCGGCGGCGGTGGCGGCGGTGAAGTCTGAAGTAGTGGTGAGAGCGAAAAAATTGGAAAAAAATCCATACACAACCACACACACACACACAAACTCACAAGCTTATACACTCAGGAACTTGCACACACACATACATAGACAAGAAAGTAAAAGAAAAAATCGAAGTACATATAAACAGAACAAAACGGAAAAAATTGTGTACAGTGGGGAAAAATAAAGAATTATATCTGCAAAAGGTTTGCAGCCAAGAATCACTTCTTAGGCGAAGTGTGCGGCGTATGAAAAAAAACGGCAATCGTTATGTACTGACTGACATACAAACAAATGCACATAAATAAGCGTAGATTGGTGTGTATGTTTGTCAGATTGTTCGTATGCAAACCAGCAAATGAATATGGGAAAGGGCAGCACAGAACAGGTTCTGGTGGGCTAATTTCTTTCTATACCAACATGTCCATGTATTGACGTTGAACCGCATTGTTGAGCGGCAACTCAATTATTCCACGGACTATAACGGTTACATTATTGTGAGGACCTATATGCCGGTGGATACAAGCGATATTCAAAGTTTTCCAATATTTATTTAACTGATTTTCGAAAGTTTTCTACATAACCTAAAAAAAAATAGAAATTTTGGTTAGTAATTGATTTCGAAATAAGCTTTAATTCGGTATGAAAGTCCGCACAAGCGATTAAGTATTATAATAAACAATTGATACTTCAATACTTTTCAACATAACCTAAACATTTTCAAATTAAAAAAAAAACCCAAAGACGATTTCGAGTCTGGCAGTTAAATTAATATTTTTAAATTTTTGAAAGACATATTCAGAAGCTTTCGACATAACCTAACAAATCTGTGAAAATTTTAATTATGAAACTAATTACAAATAAAAAGCTTTATTTTTAAGTTTGGTACAGATTTACCATCCGGTTTTTATTTATATTTACACAAGCCTTTGCACATAACCGTAAAAAAAAAAAATAAAATAAAAAAATGCTAGCGTAATATAGAAAGCTTTCCCTTGGAGCTTTTTTATAAAGATTTACTTGCAACAACATTGACTTCGTGAAATTTCCACCATTTATGTCCACATTTTACAACATAACCTAGATATTTAAATAAAAATAGATTTGCATTAGCAATTAATGAAATATATGCGGGATAATAAACCGTAATTAGAAGTTCGATATGAAGGATTCACAAGCGATATTAATATTTCATTGACTTTACGCAGCGAATACGTAAAATGTTCATACAAAACCCAAAAATTGTAAAAAAAAGCTCGAACAATTTTGGTTAATAGAGAAGTAGAGGAAGGGGGACAAGCTTTAATATGCAACTTGACGAAACATTGCTTTTGAAAAATTTATAGCAGGAATCCTAATAGCATAGGTTCAGAACTGGACGAAAGCCAAAACAAAATGTCGAATAACAATGACTTGTGATAGTTTTGTGATTGGATCAAGCAAAAAAAATGTTCCCTGAAAGCTTTACTAAAAAACCACGAAAGCTTTTTTGTCGGTACGAAACCCGAAAATCTTTTTTGTTAGTTCCAAAATCATTTCAAGCTGTGCCGTTATCAGTTGAACGGGCCATTACTTACATATAAGGAGTAAACTCAACTTCAAACGGATCAAGGTGTTATATTGACAAATACAAACTCAGCAGTTACAATTTGGCATATAACAATCAGCATTAAATCTACAGGAAAAGTAGTTCTCAATAAATTTTCGAGAATCTGCTGTCTTGTAAGATGGACCGACTTTCTTAATACACAATTGGAGAAAAAAGTTTTCGGACAACTTGAAGTTGTGTATACGAAAAACATGTACGCTCGGACTTCGCAAGACGGCAGAGGTGAAGGCACATAAAAAACACAAAAGAACGAAACGAAACTTCTTCTTTTAAAACAAAAAAGGCAGCGGCAGCAGCAGCTAAATGAGAAAACTAACAGAAAAAAATAGTATGCTGGCGATTCATTTAAACACCCAATAGGCCATGAGCCTGCAACTAGTCAGCAAGCAACCCGTATATCCTCAAACCATGCAATGCACAGCAGCGCCCAGTGGAAAAAAAAGTCGAGGGAAAAAACGGCTCATATACTCGCTCATTTAATACATAAAAAAGTTTTGTAAAAAAATGAGTATAAAGAAAAAGGCAAGTTAACGAAACATGGGCGAAATCTACGACAGCGGTGAGAGTCAAAGAGACGAAAGAGAAGACAGAAAAAAATTGAAACAAAAACACAAATGACACAAGTTGTCGCTTCGCCGACCGGGCTCTAGCGCTGGCACTGGCTATGGCTCCGGCTCTGGCGCTGGTCGCTCGCTCGCTTCCATCTTGCTTTCATTTACACAGGTCTGCCAATGTGTCTGACCATCTACGTATCGGAAGTGGAAGGATGATAGCACAGTGGAGCGAATCAATGGTTGCTAACTACAAAAAAAAGACAAAATAAAAAAAAAACATGCACATATACATATGTATATAGCGGCGTGTGTATGTGTGTACACCTGTATATAAAACATATGTAAGTAATTAACACACGCAGTTTCATATTAAGACAAACTAATAGCGGTGATGACACAATACACACATATACATACATGCATATACACATCGTTGCTATTTTGTATATAATACAACGAGTAATTAATCAAAGCGAACGCTTCATTTGCATCGAACGGAATTTTTGGAGATTTTCGCCACAATTCATTATGACTTCACCGAATTACATAAGTTTCCAATTCATAATATGTACAATTAAATTTCACTGACTCAAGGTCTTCATTCAAGCAGCGTCCAAGTGAAATATAGGACCAGCAGTGCTATATAAATATGTGTCCATGAGTGTGTGTGTGTGTGGGTGTAAAAGCTTATAAATGTGTAAGTGTGCATGCATTTACAGTTAATCGGTGAGGGTGGAAAACTAACTGAAATCGTGAACCTGGACATAATACTCATACAAAGAACTACAACAACAATGCATAAATACACCTACATGCACACACACACACACACTTATCCAGCGTATAGTTAGTATTATATGATACTTGCAAAACATTAAACGCGTTCACCAATTGTTTTTTACAGCATTTTTTTACACACTGTCTTGTAGTTGCTGCAGCTGTTACTGTTGTTGCTATTTTTTCTTTCTCGCATTTAATTTACTTTTTTTGTTCAATAGAGTTTTTCTTTCTCCAAGCGCGCGCGTTCGCCCACCGACCGCCCGTCCACGTTGCTCTATACATTATTTCTTGGACACACGACACAAACGGAACTATATTTTCATTTCACTCAGACATAAGACCGCACCATCAACCCCCCACCCCTCGCCCCATCATTGCTATTCTGAGTTAAGATTAAAAAACAACGGGCATTGGAAAAAAAAACGAAAAAAAAGCAAACCAAACAACAGCGACTTTTTTAAAAAATTCTGCACAGAAAATAAAAATTGAGAAGGCAAAGGCAACAACAGTAGCAGCAACAACAACATCGGCAATGTGAGCATGCAAACGTAGAGAAAAATTGTAATAAGGGCAAAGAAATGTATGAGCGAGCGAACGGACGGACGGATGGTCAGGTGGTGGGAGTTGTGGCAGCCACCCTCAGTGGTTGCATAAAATGAAAGCAAAGTCATAAGAAACCGAAATGAACAAGCGAGCAAGAAGAATGGTGGTTAATGGGGAAACCGACGAAGGAAGCCATACAAGAGAAAAAATTGAAAAAATGCCAACTACAGTATAACAACAATAATCATGACAATAGCAGTGATATACACACACATACATATGCACAAAAGTAGTTGCCAAAGAACTCGGCTTACATACATTCTTATACATGCACATACATACATACCTACGAATATATGAATGAGCTTTTGTGTATATGTGCAAGGTATTTGCATACATACTCATTCATTTACACACACACACACACACACACGCACGCACACGTGCAAGCACACATTGAAATCTCGACGAAAAAACGCTTTTGACGCACCAACACAGACGAAAGTATCAAAGTTGCTAGGGGTTTCCGCCAAGAATGAGACAAGTTTGAGGTACAGTGGGCCGTATGTTGCAAATACTTTTAGAAAACTTAATTGAAATGTCATAAACGTGTCGTTTTATCGAATTAGATTGATATGATTAGTATGTGTGGTTTTAATTTATTTTGACATGAACTTTTATATTGTAAAAGTAAGCTTATATTCGAACTCAATATAAAACTAATTATTGATGAAAGCTTATATATACTTTTTTCATATGCGCATAATATTATAAAAAACATGTTTGCTATAAAAACGTAAAAAAAAATATTTTAAGGACATAAAAATGAAGTATTTTTTGTAAAAAGAAAACAACAAAAAAAAAGTAAAAATAAAAAAAAAAAAACAATAAAAAAAAAGACACGAAAATCTTTAACACGGTTTTAAATTAATGTACATATAACCAAGCTTTTATTAGAAATAAGTTTCTTTATAAAAAATAAATAAAAAACTGTATTTAGAAAATATTGGATTTTATATGAATATTTTTACAAACCGCGATTTGTTATGAAAAATTTAAATAATATATTATTTAAATATACAAATATGTTATAAAAATGTGTTTCGGTTATAAAAACAATGAATTATGAAGTACTTTTTCAAAAACTATAATTTTAAAAGCTATGCTTATTACTATTTTTTAATAGAACTAGATTATTATAAAATTGGCACTTAAAAACATTCATTAATTTAACTTCGAATTATATACAGTGACGATATATGACAATTTTGAAAATTAAAAAAAAAAATAAAATAAAAGAAAACAAAACAGAAAATTAAAAAATAAATTAGATAAAAAAATAAAAAAAAAATTAAAAATTAAAAAAAAAAAAAATAAAAAAAATTAAAAATTAAAAAAAAATTAAAAATAAAAAAATAAGAAAATTAAAAAAAAAAATAAAAAAAAATTTAAAAAAACAAATATCAGAACAGAGAATAGCAAGTTTAAGTCGGTTCGAAAATGTTCCGATAATATTTCAGACGGAGACATTATCACATACTCGTATTGTAGTGAATTTGTCCTACTCTGAGCAAATAATTGCTTTACCATATTCGACAAACGAATACTAATCATTATCGATAGTTTTTTTTAACGATGTATCGTTAAACGCAAAATGTTATCTCTAAGTAACTTTTATGGTTTCTGAACGTACAATTGAAAAAACAGATTTTTATACGCCTGGTTAGTTCGAATTCCGTTTAATACCATTAAGGTTGTCCTTTTGATACCAAAAAAATATAGATCGAAAAATTTATTGAAAAAATTTTTTGTTTTTAAAATCTTAAGTCGGATTGTAGCTGAGTCCAGCTGATTAATATATGCAAGTTTTATAACTAAAGGATCAGACAGTTTTGTCTTGTCAATCCTATTAAAAAATTAAATTATTTAATTTTGAATTGTAACAAATTCTCGTTGTTGTTGTAGCGGCATAAAACATGCCCCAAGTAAGTTTGAAGAATACCTTCAAGTTAACAGTAATTGACCGGATAAAAATTGGGTCCATTCCAGTTACGTAGCCCCGACTAGCGAAGAGAGCAATAAAATTGGTTATTAATTAAGATTGATCTCAAATTTTAACACGAGCTTTTTAAATATATTTTTTGTTAGTAATTAAACGAAATTTTTTCTTATCGATAAATATTTCTTTTATACACAATTTAAGTCCGAAATTTTTGGTCAAAAATCGTTTTTTTTTTTAGAAACCGTCATTTTGTCAAAAAAATTAATTTTGCTTATTCCTTCGATTTGCCTTACTAGATTTAACATAACTTTTGACGAAATCTGTTTAGTTTTTTAATTTCAGAGGATCCAGTTCAGAGATATTGTGGTCACCGCAAAACGTCTTTTTTGAGAGTTTGAGAGGAACTCCCGGGATCTGTTGTAGTTACTTTCCAAATAAATATTTTTTCTAATACTAAGCTTTAAAATACAGTTAAAAGATACCATAATATGTACAAAAACTTTTGAATCAATAATTTAAAAGTTCTCTCATAAAAAAATCTGGAAAATTCGTGTTTTTCGGCCTTCTAACTGTATATAATCCCTTAATATAAACATAATATAAGTTTCTAATACAAGGATTGTTTATGAAATATTTTAAAAATTTATTTGAAATAAAATACTTTCTTCTTTACTAAAAAAAAAAACTAATTAATAATATTTAAGAGAAAGAAAAGCAAAACCCAAAACAAAAAGCGGCGCTTTCTCACTTTGAGTTATTAATTTATGTCAGCGCAAGGATACATTTTCCCCCGCATAGTGCGGCTACAGTCCACAGTCAGCAGTTAGCAATTCTCCTCGAATCAGCTCTTCCTGCTAGTCTCGCTCATAAATGTACAAACACACAAACATATCTGCACATACATATTGTTGCAATAACAAACGTCATTGCGGTCGGTCAACTGGGGTATCCCGTACGTTTGGTTGAAGAAAAGAAAGGTTGTACAAAGAAAAAATTGCAGTACAGAAAAAATAAGAATAAAAATGGAAATACCAAAAACAAAAACACTCCTAGAGAGAATAAAAATTAGCAGAAAAAAATGTATAAATACATACAAAAACACTAATACTCAGCCAAACTGAAAAGCACACGACAGGACTTGAGCAGAAGCTTTAAAAAAAAATCAACACACACACATAGTATATATGTATGTAGCTTTATCTGCACATGAGTGTACTACAACAAACCTTCTGCTGGCACATATACTCAAATGTCGCTTGCTTCTCAATGTGTGTGTGTGTGTGTGTGTGTGTATGGCTGTGTTCGGCTACTTCTGCTGAGGAAGAGAAAGAAGATGATGATTCGACTAGAGACGCGAGAGTCACCCTTAAGAAGGGTCAAAGTGGGGGGCTGACTGGCAAGCAAGCAGGCAGGCAGGCAACAACATTGGGGCAGGCGGCAATCGAAAGGAGAAAAAATTTTGCAATATAAAAATGGAACAGCGAATAAATGAAACAAACCAACGAACTGACTGGAACGAAAAGGTAGAAGGAGATAGAAAGTGCGAGCGTCGGCAAAGACGACTAGCGTCTGACTATTGGAGCATGGTTAAAATTCCGCGACACCATTGCCACACCATAATATCAGCGCGCCCAACAACTTGGATCGGCATTCGATTGTTTGTGCGAGTATGCCGGTCTAACCGTCTGCCATCGAAGGTTCGTCTGTTTGCAGTCATACAGTGAAGTGAAATATAAGCAAGTTAAATAAAAACGCAGATGCAGAAACGAACGAACTCTTCAAAAAGTCTGTATCCCATTACATACATTATACACACACAGCAATACATACGTACTACATAAGGCACATACATATGTATGTAAAAAAGTGTGTGTGTAAAAAACTGTGGCGATGCTGGAAGTAAGACTTACTACCACCACACCTTATCAAATGGTCAAAGGAATAAATACTAAATATTCAAATTTATGCACATACACATACGTACTGGCATACGTACGCACGAAAAAATGTAAATACCTATAGGCTTGTGTATACCCGTATACACGAAATTGCAAGAGCTTTCTTTCTTGACCATTGCAAGAAACAGAAAAATAATAATCCTTTCCTTGAAGGCGACAAGGACTTTAATTGTTCTTTTTTGTAGCTTTCTGCAATACATTTGTAATATTGAGCGTGTAAATAATTTCTGTTTTACAAAATAAATGATGTCACTATCGAGAAAATCTCGATATCAACTAAATTCTCATGCAAGGCGCTCTACACTTTGAGGTCTTCATTAAGCGTAACAAAGAAAAAAGAATAATTTAAATGTATATGTTAGACGTATGTTTATGTGTATGTGCATACAATATCTAAAAAAGTAACGTTTGAAAATATTTATTAATTAAACTATTTTTTACAGCGAACGGGAGTATTGATTAATTGGAAACACGAACATCATTGGGATTTTAATCATGTTAGCTATTGCTAAGTGACTTCAAAATCTATGTATACATAGTTTATACATATAACAACAAACAGTTATAAAATACAAATAATGCTTCAGAGATTCTAGGGAACATGCCAGTTTTATTAGAAAATCATCTCACGGTAAAACAAAGGCACTGCAAAAGATATCCTCCAAAATAGATTTTTATTCGATTAAGCAATTATCCAATATACACAAAAAATCAATATAAACACTAATATAAAAAAACATCCATACATCAGAAAAAACTATTTAAAACATGGATATTAGTTTCGAACAGCCAGGAAACCCTTGGGCAGCAGTAAAATAAATGCGAAAGATCAAAGAGCACCATATTACGTAAACATTTGATGGAATATCAAAAAAAAAAAGAATATATTCGAATTTTTATATGTACCTTGTTTTTCGACTATAGAAACTACAACAAAGTTTCGCAGATATCTTGAAAGTATGTAGATTTCTAATAAGTTCCCAATGAGTTAAGTATTATAATTTCGAAATTTGTTTGAAAAGTTAACGACTTTCTACAAATGTATGTTTATGACAAAAATCTCATCTTAAATCTTTTAACTCAATCTATGTTTAATCTATAGCTATTATAACCTGAACAAGGTATATTAAGTTTGAAAGGAAATGTTTAAGACTCAGATGGAAATGTCAGAAACCCTATGAAGTATTTATGTATAAATAAGTGAACAGCATGACGAGCTGCGTCGATTTAGCCATGTCCGTCTCTCTATATAGATATAATCTAGTCTCCCTTCTCCTCAAGAAGCTGTTCGTTCATTTGTCCTAACCGCCGATATCTTTCACGGCAAACATAGATATACTAGTCCTCAGTAATGCCAGATGGAGGTTCAGTTTATTTTGAGGTGAAGTATTCGTCATACAGGACTTCAACGCTTTTTGTGAAGTTTAAAAGTGAGTTGATATCTACGTTTGGTACTTTGTCTAGTTGTCCTTGTATTCCGAAGCTCCTAGATACTTAAGACGAGTTCTAGATAGTGCTGGACAAAAGTATGGGAGGATCACATGCCAACAGTTGCGCGGCAGTATTTCCGAAACCGCATGAGCAAAAATCATGCGAGTTTTCCTAAGAGGCTCTTACACATCATCTTGGCGGCTCTGCATTTATAGTACTTTTTATATATATTTATTCTCGGAAATTTTATTGCATATCGATTTTAGTGACTACGGAAACTTTTGGCAATCTTATCAGCTGTTTCGTTTCCCGGAATTCCTTTGTGGTCTGGAACCCAGTATATATGTATACAAACGCGTTCCGGCAAATGCTACATCAAGTGTCTTCCTGTTTCTAAGGACATTCTCTGACGTAACGCAATAGAGATTATTCATCTTTTTTATATGGTTTCTGGAAACTTGAAAGGTTGCCTGAGATCCAGCTTCGAGCAATAGATGCCACTTCATTAGCCATTTAGCCGGTATAGATGTTGCGAATTCCGCTGATGAGTCGGATGCTCCTGCGCCATCGACTCACCTTTACTGTGACTTAGCACCTACTCTCCCAAGTGTGGGTATGTGATATAATTTGTCCAACAACCGGCTGCTTATTGATCTATGCCCGAAGGTCCTTATAGAAAATTCACCTAATACCGTCAATCTTGCAGCTGATTTTACCGCAGAGCATTGTCGATTGGTGGTAGTGTTAGTGCTCCCGTTATGCGTTACATCGGTTTCCTCTATGAGACTTTTCTGGTTCCACCACACCAGTGCATTGTAAAGTAAAATTGGCTTGACTAACTCTGTGTAACACCAATGCTTGAGGCCAGGTGATAGACCCTAGGTGGGCCCGAGCTTCTTCTTACATGCGTATAGAGCAGCACTGGCCTTTTTACTCTCCTCAGATTGTACTTCCTCATCAGCTTGATCTCCAATTTAGTCCCAGCTACTAAGTATGCTCCTTTATTATTAATTTATTATAGCATATAGCCGCCAAACAAACTGAACGATCAAAATCAAGTACTTGTAAGGAAAATTTTTAATTTCACAAGATATTTTTACGAAATTTGACATGGTTTATTGTCTAAGGAAATCTCCGAAAAAATTGTAGAAATTGCATCACTATAACATATAGCTGCCGTACAAACTGAACGATCAAAATCAAGTACTTTTAAGGAAAACTTTTTTACTTGACAAATTATCTTCACAAATTTGTCAAGACAAAGGTACAACCACCAATCAAATTCAAGTATTGAATATTCTCTCAAGATCCACAATAAAAAAGGTAAATGTATTTGAGATGGAAATTGCCTCGCACTAATACGAGATGTATGTATACTTTATTAGCCACCTAAAAGGAAAACTTCGAAGTATATACATTTCTTTTGAAACACTTAACTTAAAAATACTGTAAGAATTCTAGATAATTCGATAGTTAACTAAATCAACGCTTTATTTAATACAAACTCAAAAAAGTATCCATATATAAAACTGCCCGGGCAGTATTATTTACTTTTTTGTTCTTGAGTTTTTAGTTTTTTATTCCTCTCTCACTTACCGATATTTCAAAATATTTTTATTTAATTAATACACTTGGTGTTATTATAATAAATATATAAAACAATTTATAAAAATATTACTTTGTGTATATTTGTATTTAAAAACATTTAGAACTATTAAAATGGTGTGAATGTGAATACTAGAAGTTATTCTAGTTATTATGAAATGAAAAATGTATGAATTAGGAAAATTAATAATTAATTAGAAATTCGGAAATTTCATTCAGTTCTATACCAAAAAAATAAAAGTAATGAAAAAATTAATTATTAAAAAATACTATATTTTTCATATAAAAAATGGAGAATCCAACAGACATTGTTCTCTCTTTACTTTATTACATATAGAATCGGGAAACGAAAATTGGACCTTTTGTATAAATATTTATTTGTATTGCTCGAAAGTGGTAGTGAGTTGTCTTGATAACCGTTTGAAAATTCAATGTAAAATAATAATATAATTTCTCTATAATTCACATTTTGAAAATCCGAAAATGTGAAAATCATTACCTTTTGTTTTGTTTTGGAAAATGAAAGTACCGAAAAAAATCTGTACAAATGCACATACATACATATATGCACAACTTTCAGACATATTGCTTTTTTCTTGAATTTTTTAGTATGAAATATTACGAATAAATTTGACTCATGATTGATTGTTTAGGACAAAAAAAAAACTCAACTAAATTGGAAAAAGTAATCGCCGGCTTGAATAAAAAAGTTAAAATGTACCACAAATTTGTTTAGCCAATCATTGAAGCTCTTCCCCCATTTGAGTCCCTATAGCAAAGAGAACGTTTAATTAGGGTCCCGAAAGGTAGAGATGTGTATGAAAAAGTTCAAGATTTATATTGAAAAATCCACATAAAATCAATTTTATAAAATATAAAAGTAGTTCGATTAATTAAAGATTTTTATCGCGACCTATTTGAAGTGCTTGAAGGATGTTTTACTACAAAAACATATCGCATTTTGGGTTTCTGGGAAACTTATTCAGCGAAGTCTCCGTTATCATCAATAATTTCGTGACCGCAAAGTTGTTCGGCCCACGAGTACAATCAATAGGTTACTGGAAATTATTCTGACTTTATTTGTCCAAATACTTTATTGCTTTTATCAAAAATATTTGGATAATGAATTCAGGTACTAAAACATTGCTTTTAAATTCAATTTATATTAAAAAAGGTATCACGAAAATTCCGATACGATTGTAGATTTTTAACGGTTTCAGGGTTTTCATCGAATGACGTTATTTTGACGGCGTGTTCAGTAAGTTC
The DNA here is from genome assembly GCF_023373825.1 of Bactrocera dorsalis. Taxonomy (NCBI): domain Eukaryota; kingdom Metazoa; phylum Arthropoda; class Insecta; order Diptera; family Tephritidae; genus Bactrocera; species Bactrocera dorsalis. The sequence continues at coordinate 68,493,928 of NC_064305.1, forward strand.
TGCCCTTGGATCCATGTTTCCAATAGGGATCATCTCATTAGCACCTAGTAGTATATTGGAAGTTATCAATATGCTGGGGCTAAGTTAGTCGTTGTAACTTAGGAGACGGCACAATAGACCCTAGGTCACGGTGGATCTATTTATCTTAATCTTAAGGTTTGCAAACTCATAACGTCAGGTTTCACTTTGGTACAACGGTTGGGAATTGTTAAATTCACTTTCTCCGGTGGCTACTGTAAGAGTTCTTCGTGCAAAACTCGATCTTTTCAGATAAGGGCCATTTCTGGCTTAATGACTACGTCAACAAACAAAATTAATAGCGATTTTTTATTGGCGTAGAAACTGCTTACGCAGTTATAGCCGGGAGCCATGTACAGAAATTCACGCAAGTGAGAAAAAGTGGCCAGAAACGAATCACTTACATAAGGCTCAGGCTGCTCATGAATTCCGGTCTTAGACCAAGTATCCTCTGGGTACCCATAAAACATCCGTTTGAAGGCGAGCCAAAGTGAGAAGGCATCCCTCCCCAGGCTTGGGTACTGGGTTTGGGACCTGCTACGTAAAAAACACCCCCAATGAGAAGACCAAAACAGCGTCGGAGACCCTCCTTTTTTGAATTGCTATTAGGCGGTTAAAGAAACGCAATTTCATCCCCAAATATTGACCGTTAGGTGGAGATTGTGGCATGACGGCATGATCGGACCTTATATCTTTCTTTTCTCTTGGTGTTTTTTAAAACAAAGGTGTACGCCATTCAAACAGCAACGCGCTATTAAATCGAAGACAACATTCAGCAGACCATAGGCGAAATTCCAGTCGAAATGCAGCACTGATTCATCAGAAATTGGCTTAAGCGAGTAGAGATAAGCAAACGGAGTCAAATCATAAAACAGAACCTATTTTTCACCAAAATTAGTGTTTTATTTCATTTGCATATCGGATCATTCTTGTTGGTTGACCCTTTATAGTGGATTCTTTCGTTTCAAAAATTCTGCCATCAATAAAAACATGATTATAAACCTAACCTAAACTAGCATTTTTTATGAGACTAGCTTTAAACGTGGGCCAATTATGGTACTTTTTTAAGAAAATTCACTTGTCCGATGGGACTAAGCAACACATCTAACAAATATGTATGTATGTATGGACAAGTACTAGGCATTGAACACACTTCTGAGATATAATTCTTATGTATAATTTGACAATCAAATCCTATCTTCTTAAGAGATATAAAATGTAATTTTAGTTTAAATTTTAATTATTAAATTTATTAAAAAAAAAATGATCACAAGTCAGAAATAGCACTTCATTTGTTGATTTGCTCACTGTATAGGGGTTTTTGTTGTAAATAGAAAACTAAAGTACTGTTATTATATATACTTGTGTATGCTGCTCGTTTTCAAAATAGCCTCAATTTTAATGAACTTTATCAGCATAACCAAGTTATCAGTGGTAAAGATAAATTTGCTCTCTATTAAGTGGTATATGGCTTTACATAAGAGGAAAAATAGCAAATATGTAGATGGAACGTCTAGGTAGTAAATATGTATGCTGTCAATCAATTTTTAATCGTGTATTTAACGGCAATAATTCGGTCCATATTTTTTTTCTTTAGATGTAAAAACTGCTGTTGAAAATATGCTAGTTATTTTATATAAGTTCAAATAAATTAAATTCTTGGCCGCCTGCACTTAATTCGAACGAGTTTCAGATATACCTATTATAGGACTTACTCAGTTTTACTTTTGTTTGAACCCACTTCCGTAGATTTTTATGATTTCTTTTCATAAATGATACAACGGTACAACTTCTAAAATTTCTGAAATAAAAATTTACGACCAGATATAGCAAACAACATTTTTTACAACTTACACGTGTAAAGAAGCAGAATGAGGAACTTTTTGATCACCTTGCTGAGAACCTGTTGAAAAGTGCTAAAACCGTAATTGATTTAGGACCGTTGAACGAACCAAAAAACGGATTAATTCCTCATCAAGACTCTGATTGGAAAGTCTCGAATTTATTTTCGAATAAAAACTAAAGCAGAGGCTTATTATATTATATTTTGTGTATTCTTATTGTTTGTTATTTTACCAATCATAACAATAGGAAGTCCAATTGGATATAATTGGTTTCCTAGCAGGGTTGCATTTATTGCAGAAAATAACATTACCAGACTGCACTCTTTAAAACAGTGATTTGGAAGCACTAATTAAATTATTTAGGATTTTTCTAATAAACAAATAGAATCTTTATAAAATTAATAGCAAACGAAAAATAATTGTGATAATACTATTATCTTAACGATGAAATTTTGAATTTCACGATACGGAGGTATGAGAAAAAATATATTTTTATTTAATTTAGATTTTTTTATTATATTTCATATGTTTCAGAGATGCATTGTGGTAAGAGGTGCTATATTTTTGTAGCAGAATTTTATATTTCTTAGTTTGTAAGAGTATAATTGGTATCCGGCGGAAATGAAGTCTTAGTATTATACTAAAACTAGGTAAACAATATTAATTTGAATTCAATCAACTTTTATGTGGAAACGAAAATTGCATATGTATGTATGTTCTAAACAAATTTTGCTTTTTTACATTGGTTCATGCTAAAGTGATATCCTGTAAGTTTTACCAACGAGCTTACCAAGTATGCTGGTGCAAGTTTCAGATAGTGACAGCTTTCAAATTGGCTTAAAGTTTTTTGTATTTTAAGCTTCGGAGAAAATGTTATGCAAACTTTCCATTCAAGTTTCTTGTTATAGGAGACAATTTATAAATCAAAAGGACGAATAAAGGAATGAATATTCATAAAGACAACAAATTCATGCAATGGTCTGCGAAGCATATATTTTTGCGCGTGCATAAAAGCTTCATCGGTTTGTGTCCTTGATAAATTCGAATTCGAATTCGAAAAGTATGCTGGCTTGAGTACACTCGTTAGACAGAACTCAAGTAACTCACTGCCACCATAAGGGTTGACTGAGTTTATATATACATAGATATATACACTGAGAAAAATACTTTTACACAGTAAATTATGGTAGATTTCCGTAGCACTAAACATTCATGATAGATTAAATACTAATTGGCCCTTAGTTTATCATCCTTTAATAATTTTTTAAGGTCTCTTGCGGCATAGAGCAAATAATTTAGACTGTTTTATACAATTTATGGTATCTATTTTAGATTATTTTAAACTATTTAATGACCGTTAAATACTGGGAAACTTTTTGATCGCATAAGTAATGGTATTCATACTTTAAATGCGATATTTCTCCTTTGTTGCACATTCATGATTTTATGACGTTGTGAAATTTCTTTTCTGGGCATCTTTCGCGTATTATTTTCGAATTCCAAAATACTAATATCATTAAAACTTTTAACGCTTACCTGCAATTCAGATTCGGTGACATCAATTTCGCCGCGATAAACAAAATCAATAATCGTCTTCAAATCCGTGAATATAATATCGCCGGGAAGTATGATGGTGGGATGTTTGCAGGGATTTTCCAAAAGCAGTTTTTGAAAATATGATGAGCAGGCGGATAGAACAACCTAATGAAAAAATTTACGATTAGATATGGTCATATAAATATAATAATTATTTATAAATGCATATAATATTAATTTCAAAACCGATGAGCTGAGTCGATTTAGCCGTATTCGTCTGTCTGCATATACGACATTGATGTCATTCATACTGATCAATCAAAATGCATAGAAAACTTATTTATTTAAAGAAATATCTAACGAAATTTTGCACGGAATATTGGCCAAGGCAACGATACAATCCCCGATGTACGAAGATGTTGTGCAAATTGGACAATTACTGAATATAGCTGCCTTGCAAACTGACCGCTCAAAATCAAGATAAACAACTTTTTACACTCTTAAACTGGTCTAAGGTCATCTAATATTATTATTTATATCAGGTTAATTTCCTATTTTTGTAGAAAAAAGTGTGAAAACTAAACACATGTACATTTCCACATATGTACATATGTCATAAACCCAAATTTAACGTTTTTCCAGTCCTCTTCAGATCAATGCTGAAGTTTTTATATTATATGTAGTTAAATTTATAAATTTTTATTTAAAATACCTTGTGTGCTTTTAGCGAACCATGCTCACAGGAAAGGGTCACATCCACGAAAGATAAATCTTCTCGCAATTGCTGGAACACCGAAGTCATGGTGTTTTGGTAATTGTTCCAACGCAAACTAAAATACTGGTGACTTCTCGATGCCATTTTGATGTTAGCAATAGCCCCACTTTGTCGCTAATCCAGTTTTAAACTTGGATTATACTCTTGGTTCTGCTAAAAAGATAAACAAATATTAATGATTAATCATATCTCATAATGAATTAATACTTAATTTGACTAAAAAAACAAATTGATAGTTAATTATTTTTATGTGAAACAATGTTCACGTGAATTATCAATTTAAAACAGATTACATGCAAATCCTACACTAAAGATTGAGCCGATAGCAGATAGATTTAGTTGTATTAAAAGAACAAAATACAAGGAACTAAGCGAATTTCGGTTTAAAATCAGTATCAGAGCCTTCAATACTAAATTAATTTCTTAGAGTGAATCTGATTCCTGTTTGTATGGGATTCAAATTGGTCATCAAAACAATTTAACGGGAAGTCAATGGGAAAAGATGTTCAAACATGATCTGACCACTACGAGAGGGTATCAGATGAGTTGCTTTCAAATAGCATCTTAGCCAGCTATAAGTGGTCGTTTTGCTCTAAGGAGAGAGTCCATGAAGTAAAGCTTCGCTTTGAATGACGTTTAGGTCCCGCCTGGAGTTAATCACGTAAACCACATTTTGGGTACTGTATATACAACGAATTCATAACTACATTATAATAGTGATAATTATAAGCTATATTTTATTCTAATTCTTCCAGTAAATATGACAAACTATTCTATTAATATTGATAAAGAATACTTATTTTATAAATAATAGTGGTTAAATTTTGCACATTCATAAACCATTGGCGGCAAAGTAAAAAGTATGGTGAGACGTCTAGTTAAAAATTATCATAAAAAGAACCCAGACTTTAAATTTTGAACAAAATTCGCTTTACATTTATTATGCATTTACTAATTCTTCACTTTTTATTACAAACTCTCAATTGATTTTATTTCAAGGTATTTATTAATATTCCTTGCGTGTAGGCAAATGAATATATATGTAAATAGGGTTACAACTGTTGCGCTAAGCTTTTGTATTAAAGATTCTAAAATCACACAGTCCTTTAATTAATTATTTGTTATTAATATTTATGAAAAGAGCAAGAACGCCAAAAAAGCAAGTTGCAAGGCAAGCTTTTTAGGCATTTTATAATAGTTTTCTCTATATTTTGTCTTGCTACCAATGCAATGAACACACAAAACTATAGCTCGTATTCAATACCATTTAAGCAATTCATGGATATTATTTTTAATACAACACTTAAAAATTTCATTGAAATTTTAATGTAAACAATTTTCGGGATGGTGACCACGTAAATCAGAAGTATAATAGTGTAAAAGCGACCAAAATATTGTATATTTTTATTGCACAGGCTTTAGTAAATTATTGCACATGCTTAGATAAAAATATATGTATATATTTTTACAAAGTGAGGAAGTATATTAAAAAATAATAACCAAGCCGGTTTCTTGTTATAAACATGGCACGCACTTGCCTTTTGCCGATTCTTGATTTTTATCAATTTCCTCTACTCCCTTAAATTCTGCCCTCGCTGACAAGCAATTAACAATATCTAGACGTATTCTCTGTTCAACTACACTGCCAACTGTTACGTCGCTGCAATCGAGGGTTGTCTTTTTGCATAATTTTCTTTCAAGCCACGGGATGCAGATTCACTTCTTTGCTACCGAATGCAATGCGTCCAAAATTTTTTACTAAAAATAGCTACCACTTTTTAATTGCCAATGCGAAACCCAAATCACCTATTATATGAATATTACCAATTTAGGAGGCAACTCTTTTGTACAAATCGTAACTTCCAGCGCTACTGGCCGAACACAATATCTTTTTAACACAAATGTCTGAATGTTTTGCACTTTGTACGAATATGTGTGAAGTCTGGAGGTTTTTTTGCGCAGAAAATATTTGCTTATAATTTTCGCGTCATTATTTGTTCACTTTTTTAACACTTGTTGTTGTTTCTATGTGTTTTCGAGTTTTTAACAGAGTTTTCTAAACTTTTCAGCTTCTTTTTCAACTTTTCAGTCGTGCAACGCAATGCTAGACACGAAGGAATTCGCTGCCAAAGAGGAATTCGGAATAATTAGAAAATGGATTTTTCACGTCGTTCGTTCGCTTGTCGTTCGCCCGCCATTATAGAAATGCCAGATGTAATAAATAGAAATGTATTTATTTGGATACGAAAATACTATGTAGTCTATGATTTTATTATTTATAGCGCATATGGCAAATATCTACTTTATTATTATTTTTTGTTTATAGGTCATATATTTAAATAAATTTTGCGCTAATTCTTGGTTTTTATTTTTTTACATCTAAAAATTGAATTTATTACGAACGAAACTACATAAGCACACAAAAGAAAAAAAATGAATTGTCAGCACCGAGAGAAATCTGTTAACATAAGGATTTAACCACTTTCAAATACAAATTTTCACAACATATTGAAGCATAAAATATTCCCAATAAATAACATAATATCTTCCATTTAGTTGTAAATCCATTACATTTTACAATTAAACAGAACACAAAAATCTGGCAACTTTTGGCGTCATTCACAGCTTTATTCATCGTCATATCGTAGTCGTTTTCGTATAGTATTCGTTCGTATGTTCGTTCGTCTTTTGTCGCCATTTTCAACTTTATTTTGTTCTATAACTATCCCGCTCACCCGCTTTTGCTTTGCACTTAAACACGAAACCTATTGATTTTCACGTTTCTTGTTCCACTTTTACTTCTCGTCTTCTTGTTACTATGTTCATCACACAATATTTCGATTTTGCGGGCTCTTTTTCGCCCGTAGTTTATTAAAAATTCACACCAGCTTCGTATAATCTCGTTTTCCTCTTCACACGCACACACTCTTCTTTCCTTCACTATTTTTGGACTTTATAATTCTTTACGACTTTGTTGCATTGTTCACCGCTTTCCACATTTGCGTTTTTGTTATTTTTCCAGTTTTATTATTATTATTTTTTCGTAGAGATTTACATCCTATTTCTCACTTCTTACACCTTCCAATCACTTCCCTTTGAGCAAGCCTAATGAACTATTTGTTTTGACATCTAATCGCTATGCTACCTTGCTTCCAATCATAATACACTGACATCTTTTTACTCCCAATTCGTTGGGCAAATGTAAAAAAAAACACTGTGCACAGTTAATTAAGCGGGTGGTAAATACGCTATTCTCAATAACTGAATATGTGCACGGTCATTTTATTTGGTATGTGTTGTAATGTTTTTATAAAGTTCATATAAGGACAGGCTTCAAAACACCCCAGTTGTTTTTACTAAAGTAGACAAAATATTTAGAATTGATTTACTGACCAACTGAAAATGGTTGGGTAGGTTATAAATTAAATTTTTTTTTCAATGTGGCAGTTCTAAATTCTTAACACGGTTGCATATTATGGTAACATACATGAAGTTCTCATTAAAGCCGGCAATAATATTCAAATATTTTTCTCTTATAATTTAAAAAACCGACTAAATAATGATTATTAGTATTCAAAAATGAGCTTATAACAAAAAACACTGCAACAAACCTAAGTTCTAGAAATACCAGTGAGTTTCGTGAGACTGACTATATTTGGGCAATAAACATTAAAGTGTCAAATTCTCTGGTAGAACCGACTGTCATTGGAACGAATCGCGTTCTTCAGACATATATTGTTCAAAAAAAAAAATTTTTATGTTTAGGATGTTTAACCTAAAAAAATCTAACAACTAGCACAATTTGCAAACACAATTAGCAACTAACACACAAGTAAAGTATAAAACATACAACACATATTATGAATATTTTAATGTTTATTAAATCTTAATATATATTCCCTAAACTATTATATTATACTTAATTTGGCTTCCATTTATTTGCCGAGTAATAGTTTTTCTTTCTCCTTTTCGGCATACTTTCGGAATTCTTCTAAAGTTCTGTTTAAGTTTTGTTCCAAACGCGCTTTAAGGGCCACATTACATATATTGATGAATTCTTTAACCTAAAAGTCAAGAGCAATTACTATATAACTACAGCACTTTGGTATTAATATACACAAAGGATCTACCGTCAATTCAGCCTCTTTTCGTCCGCACTTTACGAAGCTGCATTGTGGCGCATGCTTTGCGTGCTCCTTCCATGGGTCATCGGATTGCTCCCATCCATCAAGAGTTTTATTGCAAATATAACAAGTAACTGTATCTGGTTCGCGATCGTTACCGCTCCAGTAAAAGCCTGCTTCGGCCATCTACAATTGCCAAAACATGAAGAGCAATGATAAATTCATTTTTGCAACAGTTTTACCTTTTTTGCACTACATGCACTGCTTTCGTCAAAAGGCCACTTTTTAAAACTTTTTAAGCGATTCTTCTCCATCATATTTCCAAACTTTGAATAATCCATTTCAGTGTTGTAATTAAAACAAAATAATTATAAACAATGTTTTTGACGCTATTATGTTCTTCAGCTGCTGTTTCTTTTTTTCAAACTTTCAAACCGCGATAATTTTGACATTTATATGTTTCACAAAATTCAGCTTTATGTAGAGAACTTCTCGGACCGTAGACCAATTTAAATAATTACAGTGTGTTCACAATTAATTCAATTCAAGACTATAAGGTTTACTGAAGTAATAAATAAAACATTGTTATAAAAAATATAAACAGACATGATTGAAAAGAAAAACGTGAGAATTTGCTATAGACATAATTTAATGTTAAATTATTTCATTTAAGGATTTTGTATTAAAACTCAACATTTTGGTTTGTAAAATTTATTAACAAATTATAAAGTTTTTGTGACTAGTTGCTATATTCATAACATACACATTTAGGTTTATTTAGCTATTCTTTAAATTAACATTTATGTATATCATGTAAAATTTAAGTTTTGTTTGGTTATTACAAACGTGTACACATTGAAGTCATTTAATAACACTGCGCCGTAAGATGTCATCGCTATTTGTCACACAACGTCAATAAATCGCATCACTTTTTCTATTTATCTTTGCTGCACGCATATTATTTGGTAATTTGTTATGGATTTAGATGATGCACAACTGCATCCTAACTGGCTGGCACTAGCTACAGTTACCTTTCCGCGGAAGCGTTTTGTGCGTGGACTGGAGTTGCAGAGCAATGAAGAATACAAAAAGGAAGAAACTAATCCTCAGGTGGATGGAGATGGAAGTGGTGAAGATGTAAGAACATTTTACGAGGAAATCACAACAAATTCCAAAACAAGTATTCCAACTACTGCACCAACCATGGTTAACCGTTCATATAATTCAAAGAAACCTGCTATGTTGAAGTTCGATCGTAATCAATTTTTTCGTCTCGCTACAACAAATAACGTGACAGAGTTAGCGCGAATAAATTACCAAGCTGGCGATGTTGATGTGTGCGATGCTTTCGGTTGGACTGCTCTTATGATGGCCGCATGCGAGGGTGCAATAGACGCTGTGAGATTTTTATTACAGTTGGGCGCTAATAAAAATGTTAAAGAGAAAACTGGCCGCACTGCAAGAGATTACGCCATTGAAAAGGGTTACGACTGCATTGCAACAATTTTACAAACGAACATTGAAAATATTGAAGAACACGCAAGCCAGGAAGTTTCTTCTGCAACCGTTTCAATTGAGCCTTTCTATTGTAATAGTTGTGAACATACATTCACAAACACAACTCGCTTACGACATGAAACGTCAACGGTGCATCAATTTAGTACAAAAGCAATTGGTGCACAAAATAAGCTAAACAAATTTAATATATCAAACAAAAATCGTGGTTTGCAACTTATGGTTAAACAAGGCTGGGACAAAGAAAGCGGCTTGGGTCCGACTCAATCCGGACGATTGTATCCAGTTAAAACAGTGATTCGGAAGAAACGCACAGGTCTCGGCACAAAACAGGAACCGGCGCGTGTAACACATTTCGATGCGTTCGATAAACAAGCCGTAATGCATAATCGATCAAGTAACTTGCCAAAAAGTAAAAAGCGTTCCCGCTGTGACATACGTTCTGAAAAATTACGCGATTGGAAACGCGAACGACGACTTCGAAAAGCGTTGAGCTAATGTTTCAAGTTTAAGTTTGGATGCAGTTGTCCTCTTAGTCAAATTATTTAGGTGATAAATAAAGTTTTACATAAAATATGTATATTCGTATATTCATCAGTTCATCATCAGTGAAAAATGTCTAAAACCGAGGAAGAAAAAACTGTTGAGATTATAAAATCAACCGAAGAGGTGGCCGATAAGATTTTGATGAACAAGCAAGAGTTGGTGGAGCTGGATAAACGAAGACAGCAAACACGCGAAGCGATACGTGAGCTCGAAAAGCATGCAGCCAAAGATGAGAAGAAAGTATGGATAACGGTGGGCAGCATGCTTGTAAAGATGGAACGTGAAAAGGCTTTGAAGCTATTGAAAAATGGTGATTACCTAATTGTTTAGTGATAAAAGCGTTCACAAGTGACTTTAACGTTATTTCATTTTAAAATCTTAGATCAAATGCAAATTGAACGCGAAATTAATATCATCACCTCGGATCAAAAAATTCTGGTGAACAAGCATCGTGACTTGGAGCATTTTTCGCCTTATACAGGAACACAGCTCAAAGCGCTCGATCGCAAAGAGTTTGCAGCGCTTAAGGCAAATCTGCCGCTTTTGTAACGAAATACGAAAGTTAAAAAAGTGATTTGTATTTATTTATGTGAATAAGTAATGCTGAAAATAATATTAAACTTAGAATATATTGAATAAGGGTTAACAAAAGAAATTGTTTTTTCTTTTACAATTTTATTTTACAGTTATTAATTGTATACTTATGTTTAAAGGGAAAGCTTTTGTTTGTATTCAGAAAATGCATTACTCTATATAAATAATATAAAATGTTTACAAATGAGAAGAAAACTGAATGCATAAATTAAATCTAAATTTTCGCACAGTTTTGTCGCTGTTCAATATTGCTAAGTCTCAACTAATAGACGCCTTATTAGATTTCGCTGGTGCACTATAGTTCTGTAAATATCAAAATTTCCGTAATTATATATACATTACAGCATTTTTAATTTTACAAACCAATTTTGTGTTGTAGAGCTCCCGCTTTTGGTTTGTATATTTTGCGATTAAAGCCAGTGCCTCGTTTGGCTCAACATCCATTGTTTCGCCTGAAATGTAATGCAGTTCAATTTTTGGCACTGCGTTCGCTGCCTTGCTTCCAATTACAACAATAATGGGATAGCCCATTCTACATTACATAATTATTAATAATTTTACACAAATAACAAATACAACGACACTACCTTTTCGCTTCCAATAGCCTTTTACCTATAGTAAAATTACTACGATCATCAATTAGCACATCCTCCTCGTTACTAATACCGCTGAGCGCGTTACAGAATTCGGTTTCCACACTGCTGGCTAATTTCTCCTCTTTACTACCTTCTTTCGCACCTATTATGCAAACATCAAAAGGGGCTAGAAGTGTTGGCCAACGCAATTCACTCTCCGTAGCGAGCACCTCTACTGCGGCTGCCACCAATCGGCTGACGCCTATGCCATAACAGCCCATTACAAGATTTTCAGGTTTGCCATTCTCTTGTAGAAACGTTGCCTTCAGTGGTTTGGAGTATTTATCATTTAATACGAAAGTGTGTCCCACTTCAATGCCGGTCACACTGCGTACATTAGTTGAATTGCAACGCTGACAGTGTTTGTCATGGCTTGCCTCATTTATAGTTTCAATATTGGCTGCATAGCCGCAGGAATCGCAGGTAATTAGTTGATCTTCACCAGTAGCGGCTAGGTAGTGATACTCGTGTGACACGCTGCCACCCATCATGCCGGTAGCGGCTTCCACTGGAATTTAATATATATTTAAATATAATTTTGCAATATTTTGAGTAATTATTTAAGCACCTTTAACAAATGGCACTTGCAGCTGCTGAAAAAGCGCTTCATAAGCAGAATTTATCTGATTGTATGTATGCAAAGCAGTTGCCGCATCACGGTCAAATGTATAAAGATCCTTCATAACAAATTCTTTTGCTCTAATAAGACCGAAGCGAGGTTTCAACTCGTCGCGAAATTTCGGTCCGATTTGAAAGAGTCTAATAGGCAATTGTTTATAAGAAATCGGTGCAATACTTGCCAACATAGCAGTTACCGCTTCCTCGTGCGTCTAATGAGTTTTAAAAAGTTCTATTAATAATGTATAAACAATTCTTCAAATTAAACTGATTACATACTGGACTGAGCAGGAACTGTTTGCCATGCCGATCTTTTATTAAATAGAATTCGGTTATATCACCATCTAAGCGACCGGATTTTTTCCACAACTCCGACGGCGTCAAAACAGGCAATGTGATTTGTTGTGCGCCTACATCGCGCATCTGGCGACGCACCAAATCGGCACATTTTTTCATCACACGTTGCGCCAGTGGCAACAGCTGGTAAGTGCCATTATAAGCTGGTCTAACCAAACCCAAATCGGTTAGCAACTGCAAAACAATTAGTTTTAAAATCTTTCTCTTGGAATTGTTCTTTCTCTTTACCTTTTGACTACGTGAAATTGCCTCGACATTCTTTACAACGGCGTTCTTTGGTGTCACCAGCACTGGCCAAAACAATCTTGAGAGTCGCTCCATACCGGTGTTTGCCTAGGCCCTATTGATAACGTACAGCTGATAGTTGAATTCAGTTGCAGCTGTTAAAAACACAGGGTGCTTAAAAGAGGAATAGTAAAATTGCAAAAATATTTAATAAATATTTATTATATTTAATAATAAAACTATTTAAAATAAATTAAATTATATGTTATTTTACAAATAAAATATCAATTATTTATTTAAGTTAAAATCAATAGGAAAAACCGCCTTGTTATCATCACATCATTTAGCATTTTAATTCTCTCTATGCTGAATTAAATTATAACATTTTAATATACGCTTTTTTAATTGAACTCATTTGGGCCTCAGTTATAATTATTTGTAAAATTAATAAGTTAGAATAAAAAAATATATGTATTTGCATATACGCAATAAAAAATAGTTAAATTATTTGATGATTCTCTACAGTGGCAACCATCAGCAAACAGCTGTTCTTTGTTTACTTTTTTTACACTTGCTACGCTGAATTCTTTCACAAACTAGTCTTATTGGCATTGAGCTCAAAAAATTTACGATTTTTATAAACTTGTGTACCTAATTAGACGTACGCCAACTGTAAATTAAAGCCTCACTTAAATCAAGCACAGTGAGCATGGTGGTTTACTACAAAGTGCCTAATCGGTCGGTTATTAAATCCGATTCATAAACTCAATACTCACCAATTGCACACACACATACAATGTATCGATGAGGAGTCTATGCTTACTGTGAGCGCATATTTCGCCTTTGACTCTCGTACCTGCATACAGACATACATAAATACCTGAGCTACCGAACCCCACCACCTACCTGTGCTCAAACAATTGCTACTTCGTAGCTTTTTGCTATTTGCAAATACTTCCTCGTTACTTTGTTGCGGAGGGTGGAGGCGGTGACTAGTTGTACATAGAGTGGCGCTCGTTTGATTCATACGCGATTTGGCGAGCAGCGAGGTGAATTCGTTTTTTCAGTTACAATCGAAGTGAGCGCGTTCGCGGTTGTAAACGCAGTGGTCTGGTCAACGTAGTTGTCGTTGTCGTCGTCATCGTCATCAATTTGACTATCTCGCACTCGTTATTACTGTGCCATTTGGTAATTCGTTTTATTGTAATCGTACACATTGCGCGTCCGCGTTCCTAATTAATTGTGCATTACAAGTGTTATAGTGTTATTTACTTTAATTATTTAATAAATTTGCGTTGAGCCTTTGCATACGAGCATACGAGTATGTTGGGCACACGGGACTCTTTAAAAGTTACTTAAGGAAACAAAATAAAAATATAAAAAAACACGACGCGAACGATTTTCATTAACGCGCACTTCTCGTCAACACGCAAAGCTTCGTGTGCAAAGGAGGTGGAAATAATGCCAAAAAAACGTTCAATATTTGTGTATTTTTTTTGTCATTTTTAAGTGAAAAGTGTGTGAATTCGACAGACGTGCCAAGAACTGCCCCAAAAGTTGAGTTTGTTAAAGTTGGAGTTGTTAAAGTTGAAAGAGGAAAATCGTGCGAGCCTGCTGGCGGATACAATAGATACAATAGCGCAGTGGTATGAATGGTAAGGTGTTTGGTGGGTGATAGGCGGTGGAGCCAACAACACAACCGTAGTCGATAGCAGCGAAAGCAACGTGCTCTTGCAGTGGCGAATAAATACTCTCAATTTTGGTGTGGGGTATTTTCGAAATTCGCTCATTTCATGCTGATTACTTGCATGTGGTGAATTTGTGTTTTTCAATAAGTCAATGCAACAACAATACACATGCTACCGTATCGCTAACAAAACAAGAACCTATTGTGTGTACGCTCCGTAGCTGAAACTGCATGGGGCGGTGTGAGCGCTGGCAAGTCAAGTCGAGTCAAGTCAAGCCAGTAAAAGAGCGCGAGTATCTTATCGTGTCCGTTGCGTTGCTAATACCGGCTCTGTGTGTCGTTGCGTATTTTTTCGTTTCTGCTTTAGTGCATTGGAATGCTTTAGCAACTGACAAGATACTTTTGCAACAACAACAAGTGATAATCCCACGAGCGACTAAAAGTTAGTACGAGTGGGTAACAAAAACAAAATAACGAATTAGAAAACTCATTTTGTTGCAGTGAAATGCTAGTATAAAGCTAAATTTAATAATAATAATAATAATAGGAATAATAATAATAATAGGAATAATAATAATAATAGGAATAATAATAATAATAATAATAATAAAGAAAACAACAATTTTTAGTGTTATATTAAATTTTTTTTGGTGTTTGTGCAAAGTAGTAAGAATTTGTAGTTTTGTTGTGTTAAATAGTTTGCTTTGGCGTAATTACAAAAAAATTTTATTGAAACAAAAGCATAAAGTGAATTAAAATTTTTACTCAAATAGTAATAATAATTTCTATAAGCTACATACATACATATGTATGTATGTAAATACAATCGTGTGTTGAAAATTAATAAACTACGGAACTATACCCCGGGGTTAAAGCGGCGTCATATTTGAAGGTAAGTTGCATTCTTGTTATTTTTTTTTATCAATAATTAAATGTAATTCGTTAAGGCATTACGTATTCAAATGCTTGTTTTTGTTGTTAGTTCAGCGTCTGTGAAAAATGTGCTACAACTATTGTATTAAACTAGAATTTTAAGTTTGATTTCAATTTTCTTGTGAATGAATTTTATTCCGGTAATTTCTCTCTCTCTCTTGTGTATTCTTCCTTAAACAAATACCGCTTATGATAAGAAAAATCTCGGTAAAGTCGAGTTTTCATTCGACGATGTCGACTTGCTTCCGTATTGAGAATTTTTGACAGTGACCCAATTCAGAATGATGAACAATACCTTTACAGGTGAATTTCAAATGGCATAAAAGGGTATGAAAATATTGCTATCTTGAATTGTAACAAAACAGATACCACCAGGGCGTGCCGGTATCCTTTGGACCATATCTTGTATATACTTATAATATATACATTAGGGTGTGTCATTCTGAGGCAACCTTTTTTTTCAACTGAAAAACAGGCTCAAAAATTTCGAAAATGTGTAAAAAAAAGTCACTCAAATGATGAGCTCTTAATATTAATATTAAGAGGTGCCTATTTCAAAGTTTCTGTTTTCCATATAAATTACATGGAAAAAAATCTTTTTTTTTGGTGGTTATTGTGCAGAGGTTTTATATGTGCCCCGATAGCTGCCAGTAGGGATGGTAAACTCGATTCCGATTCTACTCGAAAATCGAGTTTTCGCGTAAAATAATCGATTTTTCGGAATCGATCTCCAGTAGTCGAAGTCGATTAAGAATCGGTTCTTGACATTAGAAAAATCGATTATTTTACGAAAAAACTGTGTGTAATTTTTTTGTTGAATAATTTCACACTTCAGTATTGACCGATGGGTTATAACGTGAGTAATATAACGAGTTATAATAATATTTCGGCGCTGGCCCTGTGAAAAAAATGAGTGATTTTTTCACTTGCTATTCTGAAAAATTGTTTGATGGACCTCTAAGAAAGGCTCTCTAAGTATAAGCTCTTAATTGTAACGGTAAAGTCCTTCGCCTAACGGTTTGATATTTTTTTCTTATTTTCAGATAGAAATATTTATATCTCGCTTCTAAATACTCAAAAAATATTTCGTTTTGTGTATTTTATAGTTTTTTCTTACCCACCCTAATGTATATTTTGAAAGAACACAACTGTACTACATATTTTTTGATTAGGAAAAGTTCTAAAGCATCAATACTCAAGGAAAAAGGAAATTGTTTCAAAACCTTGTTCCCACACGCGATCTTCAATACAAATTCATTCCCATTCAATAAATTTATCCACTCTTTCAAAGTAAGTTGATGGCTTCGCAGACGATATCAGGACATTTCTGCAATGGCTAAAATGCTTTCTCATTTAAACTGCATGTGGCTTATCTGTGTTTATTTGTATGTGTGTACCTATCTACATACTGGCTATCCAAAGTCCACTTTTATGCACTCGTTTGTTATAAATCTACTGCTTGCTACTTGCACCTTTCTAGGCGATTGCAGCTATGATGTGCCACCGCTAGCTCTCATCAGCCTCCACAACATTGCTTCTTCACTAGCAAAAGTAGCACCATCATTATCATCAGCATCACTGCCGTCATTTTATTGTCAATTGGCAATGTTTTCGTATTATGGGTTCTGCGCATGCGCGTCTACGGCACTTCACTGAACCTCTCGCCGCTGTGCTAAGTGCTCAAGTAGCTGTTTGCGGCAGCTAACGCCAACAAGACCACTTGTTGTCAACTTTATTACTCGTATTTTTTATAGTTTGTTGTATTTGTTATTGCTTTATTGCTGACGCTGCCGTCATTAAACTGATTTTTATTTCGTTTTTCAGTTAAACGAGTACGAATATGAGTATGGGTACGAGGCGTAATGACATTTCTGTATTGTCATTGTTGTTGCTAGTGATCGCTGTGACGACTACATATTTTTGTTGAGTTTTGTTATTTGTTGTATGTAGTTGGTCTGTAAGTGGTTGTTGTGTGCTGATTTAACAATTTTATGCACGTTTAAGCCAGTTTCTAAATCACTTGTGCGCATCTAGGCTGGAGCGGCAGGTGAATTGGTGCGCCAACAATCAAGTATCCAACAGCTTTTACAAAGTTATTTCTATAGCTATCTGTATGTATGTATGTTTACTTGTAATAGAACTTCCAGTTCTGCGTGGCATAAATCGAAATGTGAAGCACTAAATACATTGGTTTTGATCTCGAAGCAAAAAGAGGGCCGTTTCTAGAGAAGGAATACCGTAATTAACGTAAGAACAGGCTTTTATACCAATTTTATTCATCAAATCCAATTCTGTGCCCGTCTTTTCCGCGAATTAATTTCTTTAGCAAATTTCGGGCAAGTGACCACCGCGATGAACTCAAAAAAACTTTCGACGAGAGGTCCAACTTTCGACCACTTTTTCAGCGATTGAGTCGGTATGTCAGCAAGAACGCGCCAAATATTATGTTCAAAGATGTCAGTCATCTCTGGCTTATCTGTTTATTTGCATAGATATACGACTTCAAATAACTCCACCAAACATAGTCAATCACGTGATCTTGCAGGCCACGTGACAGGCTCACGACGCGAGATAATGCGCAAACCAAAAGTTTCCTTTAATAAATTACTTGCTCGATGGCTGTATAGCATGCAGCGCCGTTTTGCTTTAACCAAAGGTCATCCACATCAATTTCCTTCAGATCAGATACGAAAAACTCATTAATCATGGTCCTATAACATTCTCCATTGACTGTAACTTATGGCCAGTATCATTTTTGAAGAAGTATGGACCAATGGCTTGTGAGTTATCATATTTCGACCAAATATAAGCTTAATCGCCGAAGAAAGGTATCTTTTGAAAATAATCCTATCAAATTGGTCGTTCGGCTTCAATTTTCTGCAAATGTCGCGCGCGATGGCGGATGAATACATTTGGGTCTTCGAATTTTCGACTCTCTTGGGCGATTATGTCGGCTGAGTATTGGACCTAGCGTGCGATGCGTCATGTGAAACATTATTTTGATAACATATTTTCCCCAATTGCAAACGTTGTTCTCGAGTAAGTCTATTTATTATGAAACGGTAAACCAAACTCAGTATAAATCAGGTAACAACTGTCAAAAAGACCATTCCCGAAAAAAGTATTGCATCATTGAAAACCACTCGTCTAAAAACACAAACTAAATATGAGTTTAAAGCCCGTCACAGTTTTCTAGAATATTGAAAATAGAAGTTTCTTTGAAGTATTCATCGCAGTCAGTCAAATTCCCAGTTAAATGCTTATATTTAGATAACTCTTTGCGGGTTCTAAGCTTATTTTTGTACCTTGGACCATATACTTCTTTGCCTTCCGCTTACTCAGGGTTTACTGCTGGATTCTTAAAATAATAACTCTCCCGGTCGAGGCTCAATATTAACACTTTCGCACCTATTGGGTTCGAATGGTTCACCGTTTGAGTCCAATTTTCGATGACTCGTTCGAACATTTCGACTGAAGCGGGATTGTCTGCATAGAATTTAGACTTTACATATTCCCATAGGTAAATATCTCACGGTGAAGAGGTAATATCACGCGATCTTGGCAGCCAATCGACAGATAAAAATCTGCCGACAGAAGTTATCTCACAACAAATGGAGGCTACGTATTATATTTTTTTAAATATGTCTCGTCTGGTATTTTGAGATTGAGATAACGGTTCAAAATAATTTTTGCGCAGTAAAAGTACATCTAAACCATTCAATTCTCTTCTGAAAGTGACAGTGCTCGCATATTTTGCTAATTATTTGTGAACAATCGGTTGTTTTATGAGACCTATATGTCCCGTTAGTTTTATTTGTTGGTATGTGCGTATTTTGCGGCATAGAGAAGGAAACGTATCTTCCCTACAACTATTTTGTTCAATGTTAGGACCTCGGAGCGTACGCACATCTAAAACGTTGTATACCTATCTTCCGTCTATCACAACAAGATCCATCTGGTTGGTGGCTTTTTGATTGCGAGGCAGCCAGATAGCATAAAAATTTCCTATGCTTGAATCTAGTACTAGAGATAACCATATTTCGGGGATCAGTGAAGTCGATCAGCCTCAACCCATTTGGGGATGTTTCATCATGTAGGTTGAATTAATCGACCGTTGTCTCAAAGATACGTTGGTCATGTCGTCCGAATGGATGAAAACACTCCAGCTCTCACAGTATTCGACGCAGTACTCGCTTGGGGAGGCAGAGGAAGAGGAAGATCTACTCCGTTGCAAAGACCAGGAAGAACGACTGGAATATGCCAATAAAGAAGAAGAAGAATATGTTCCGCTTAGTGTTTGCTGATGAGACGTGTATGTTTCATCTCCATAGATCCTTCTGAAGAAAATGGGGTTTTAATTTTGTTATTTTGCTGTACCGATTGCTTTTCGGTTTGAAAGGGTTAAGTTTTGTCTTAAAAGTTAAAATATCGGAATATACATATTTCTCTTGTCTTTTCGAATATAGTACATTTTACAAATACCCTTAATTTCACAATGCCGCCCAGGGAGATCCGTCGCAAACTCAATTTTTGTGGGACAAACTGGAGTAAATACTGGATTTCAGACGTCCTACTGCTCCCAAATGAGCTTTAAGGAGGCCCTTTCTTTCGAAGAGAAACCTCCTTTTCCATTTCGAACTGATTGATCAGGTGGGATTATAGTTCACAAGTGAGTTTTCGATGATCATTTGTGAGCAGTGCTCATCTTCGAAGTAAAATCTTCGCTTTTTTTGTAGGAATTCTCGAGACCATCGCAACAATGCTTCGGATTTTTCGATAGAAACAGTAAGCACTCTCAGTAATGGAATATTTAAGCCTTATTTTAATTTGTAAAATGTTGTATGTGTTGCCTTTTAATTATTCAATTTTAAATGCGCAGTGTTCCCGGAAACTAGGCGCCGAGACCATTATGTGGAGTATTTGAATAATTATTGGTTATATAATCAGCACGACGCAACGGTGCGAAGAGGGGCAAATACATTATTTTTATGCAAACATACGTATAATGTGCCACACATAGTACAGTATGGTGGATATGGGTGGAGGTGTGTCTGTCAAATATTTGCGCAAAAGTTTTATTCCAGACGTTTTATCATATTTACAATATTTTTTTCGTTGAATTGTTCTATCTCGCAGTCGAAATTTATCAGTAAATAAGTTTGTATATGTATGATACATATGTCTTAATAAATAATAAAAAAATTTTGTAGACAAAAAATTTTACTATCAACAATTTAATACACTTTTAATTACTCAGCTGCTAAACTATGTTGCTAGATTTTTATTTGAAATAAAACAACGGTATTTTATAGAAGCTCATTTCCGATGTTGAAGTAAGAGAGACGCACTGAATGCTATAACAAGTCAGTGTACTTAATAGGGCTGCTCAATCATACGAAGGTCTCGAAGAGTTTGTTGCTTTTCGTGCCGAAATTAGTATGAAAATAATCTATTTTTTATGTATGGGATTATATGATGATAAAAATGTCCTGGTTTTTTATTTTTATAACGATCGTGGGGACCAAAAACTGTGTGCCTTTAATTCATACTCCCTTCTTTGTCTGTCGAAAAAGCCCGTCATTAACTTTTTGACACTCGTTTTGGGATTTTTATCGCTTGATGTTTGTAAAACCCATAATGGAACGTCGGAGACTGTACAGTACACAGAGCCAAATATTATATCCGTAAATAACCTTAAAAAGGAAATACTCTTCAATCCGATATGGCTAAATAAAGACGTTGGTCGATGCAAGTCGTCGAATAACAAATCGATAGATTAATTTTGAAGCTTGACATGTTGGTACCTCATGTTCTTACCGAACAAAATTTGCTTTCTCGCATAAACGACTGAGATTTGTTTATGGTTTATAGTTTTCCCTCAGGAAGCTGTTTTTTGTTCAAACCACCGAAATTGGATATAGGATATAGCTTCCATACTAACTGAACGATAAAGTCATGCTCTTAATTTCCTATTCGACGAGAAATCTTCATATATTTTGACGTGGATTATTGTACAAGAAAAAGCCAAGCTTTTGGGTTCAAGCAGAGTACCAGAAACCATCAACCATCAAGGATTGGTATGCTAAGTTTAGACGAGGTGAAATGAGTTCAAAAAATAATTTTGGATGACCGTAAACGCAAGAGTCGGCTGGCAATGTTATGGCATCTGTATTTTGGGATGCGCATGGAATAAATTTTATTTTCTACTTTGAAAAAGGAAGGAAAATCAACAGCAATTATTACATGGCGTTATTGAACCATTTGAAGAACGAAATCGCCAAAAAATGGCCGCATTTGAAAAAAATAAGAAAGTGCTGTTTCACCAAGACAATGTACTGCGTCACAAGTCAGTGGAAACGATCACAAAAATCCATGAGTTGAGTTTCGAATTGCTTTCGCAACCACTATATTCTCCAAACTGACTATTTCGTGTTCTCAGATCAGTTCAAAATAATGCTCGCTGGGACGATATTTTCGTCGAATGAAGAAATGACCACCGAAACTGAGGCCTATTTTGAAGCAAAAGAAAAATCGTGCTACAAAAAATAGTAACGAAAAGTTGGAGAGGCGCTATAACCAGTGTATTACTCTTGAAGAGAACTGTGTTGAATAAAAAAAAAAACGTACGAGGGCTGCTATATATATTTCTGGCCTGATAATGAAAATATGCATATTTATCAATGAAAATGTTTTTTTTTTTTCCTTTTTTTCGTTGGATTTGGCTCGTCTTGGAAGACCCACACGGTCGATTGCTGTTTTGTTTCGGGCTCATACGCATAGATCCATGATTCGTCATCTGTGACGATCTTATAAACGTCTTTTGAAGCACCGCGATCGTATTTTTTCAGCATTTCTTTACACCAATCCACACGAGCCTTTTTTTGAGCGATTGTCAAATTGTGCGGAATCCAACGAGAACAAACCTTTTTTACGGCCAGGTGTTCATGCAATATCGAATGTATGCTGGTGGGAGAAATGCATAGGCATGCCTCTATCTGAAGGTATGTTACATGACGGTCTTGCATTATCAGTTCACGTACGGCATCGATGTTTTCTGGCACAACGGCTGTTTTTGGACGACCTTCACGGAATTCGACTTTGAGCGAGCGTCGGCCACGATTGAATTCGTTGTACCAGTTTTTCACAGTGCTATAGGATGGTGCTTCATAGCCATACAAAGATTTTAGTTCATCGATGCACTCTTGTCGTGATAATCCACATCGAAAGTTGTGAAAAATGATCGCACGAAAATGTTCACGAGTTAATTCCATTTTTTGGCCGAGATGAATTTTTTAATTCCCTGTAAATAAAACAATTCACGATTAAATGACAAAACGTTCTGAGTGATGTTATGCTAAAAAATGTCAAATTTTCCAATGGAAATGTCAGATTGCACCTGGCAACACTTAGCGTTGCCTACGTCAGAGATATATATAGCAGCCTATGTATCTTGCTAAAAAAAATGTGGGTTACTATGGTAGGCCGGGGATTTTTCAATTGACTTGTTGAAAACTGCACTATCAAAATTCAATTGTTGTATGCAAACTTTTTAATTTGGAAGTCAAAATTATTAACTTTTTTTCATATTTTTCGCTTTTAAATTTTGACTCTATTTTTATATCTCAATTCCGAGTTAAATTTCTATTTAGGTGAACAACTTTTCTTAGCAATTTTTTTAGTTTGTTTTTCCCATTTCGTTAAACACTTTCAACTGTTTACTTAATTATCCAACATATGCGTTATTGACACATTTTAAATTCTAGTATATTTATGAACCATAATTCTTCCTCCTATTAACTCTTTGTGCTATGCGCTCACACACAAACACTGACACTTGCAGCAGTACGAGTTTTAAGGCAAAACGCGACTTGTTAGCAAAATGCATAAACACAATTCAATAAATAAATATTATCTCGCTAGAAATAGTAAATTAATATTATAAATAAGCATATGTGTATGCATGGGTAGGTGTGTGTATGCTTGCAGTTCATAATGACGCTTTGAGTGACCTTGTCATAGTTCAAACACCCTGCAGTGTGAGCCACTTGCTTTCCGAACCGGTCACAGTGTTGAGCTTTTAAATGTCGACTTGATGTTATGAAGATTGAATGTCATGGACGGAGAGGTGCTGCGCTCGCATGCATGTACATTTATGTATGAACGTGTATACCTATGTATATATACACTATATATTTACTTGCTGTTGTTGTTGGCTTACGCTTGGCAGCACGTGAATCTGCCATTTAGCTGCTTGCGTTGTAATGAGTGCTGCAGGTTGCAGATACATACGTAGTGAACATATATTTATGTAAATGTGAGAGTGTATGTGTGTGTATATAAATATATTATTAACCATACACACATACATAAATATATAACAGTTTAAACAGTTGTGAATGAAAACGCAAGAAGTAATGATTATTTGCTGATATCTCAGTCGATAAATCTGACTAGATTTTCATGTATTAATATACGTATGCATGTATGTGTGTTTGTATGTATGTAAAGTGCTTCGATCCATGTTTATACAAGCAGACATGTTATTTATCCACTTTAGTATCATTTTTCGTACATCGTACTCTCACAGGTGCCTAGCAGAGGATGCTCCAGCAACTAATAAAGTAGCGCAAACCGGTGTGGATCGGTTATCGAATGCGAAACTGAGCGTAGAAAAATAATTCAAAGCGAGATAATTTAAATGTTTGCATTTTCGCCCTCGAGCGTATTGGCCGAACGCGTTCATTGAGGCAGCGTGTGAGCAAAGCGGCAGCGCAGACACAGAAATGATGAGCAAATGTGCGCGGATAAAGCAGAAAATTGAGGAGACTTTCCCCAACATATTTACAATATATAAATTCTTGTATATATATGTACATCTGTATATCGGTTCTGCTGCACCACACTATTAAATGAGAAGACCAATTGTAAGCGCTGTCTACATTGTGACCTCTACTGATTCGGCGCTCACAGGTTGGCGGCGGTTTCGAACCGCCATCAGCCGGTGAGCTTAATTTCATTTTGCACTGAGCAAATCTGTGGCACATTATAAGCGCTTAAAGTGTCCAGTAAGTGTATTGTAGCTGCGCCGGCGAAGACCAGAAGTGGAATTTATTAATTTTTCTGGCACTTTAGGCGTTTCTTAAGAAATGCATACACTATGTAGTATGCGTATTAGTGAAATATTTAGGAGATCGTTTTAATATCCTTCGTGTCTGTACTTGGTGGCAGAATTTGAAAGAGTTCATTATTGAATTTAAGCTAGTTCCACTAATACCCATAGTTGTCTCAGTCTAACGATAGGACACATGATGATTTTGCAATATCAGTTTACGCACGGCAACAATATATTCCGTTATTACAAGAACTGATTTTGGGCGACCTTCTTGTAGTTCGTCTTGGAGTGATGGTCGGTGGAGTAGTGTACGACTTCGATGGAATTCAACCTGTCATCGATAAACACTGGTCCTTCATGAATTTTTATCGTCGAAAATTGAATTAAGTTCATCTAGGCATCGTTAACTAGTTAATCCACCTCGAAAATAGTTAAAAATAATCGCGCGAAAATGTTCGAGACTTAATTCCATTTTTTGGTCAGGAAGAATATTTTAAGTTACTGTAAACATTACAAACGTCAAAATGTGCTGAGTATTCGTATAATATCAAAAATGTCAAACTTTGAGTTAAAGTTGTGAGTTGCCAGACTGCAATATTAGCGTTGCCAAATCCCGAAATATGAAAGGCACCTACTTACGCTAAAATAAAGGGCGACTTTTTGTAAAGTATGGCTCAAAATTATACTGTTGTTCGCGAAGCTAGAAAGTTAATGTTTTTTCTGCTTTTCTTTCCACAAAAACCGAGTATAATATTTTAATATTCTGTATAGTAGGATTAACTCGGAACATTAACAATCCTTCTGCGATGGTTTCAAAATAATCAGAGGGGCCGGTTTAGGTCTCCCGAATTTCTTTTCTTATTGAAGCCACTAAGAAGTGAACGTACTTTTAAGGACGGCGATCCGAAATCTACCTTATTTTATATCGTACATGTTTACATCATCAAGTCTGTGAGATCTCCAGATAATTAGTACATAGGCTTAGTGGTCCTTAGTAATGTCGGATGGAGGTGCAGTTTAATATGAGCTGAAGTACATATTTATCATACAGGACAACAACGCTTGTTGCGAACCGTAAGAGCGACTTGACATCTGATTTTGATGCTTTATCTAGTCCCTTGAACTGCGAAGTTCCTAGATATCTAGGCCGAGTTCTAGATAACGAGGTGTTTCAGAGTCTCTCTAGTGACTGGCACTTTCTGCATTTATCATCGTTACGTATGCCCATCCGGTTGACCTGTCTTGAAAATGGGAATTTCATTGTTTGTATTGTTTTTAGATACTTCCGTTTTTCCTGTTCTGGTTCGGTAGACAGACATGTGGCAGTTTGGGAATCGCATCTGGTTCTGACGGGATAATGAATCGAGGATAACAAGCGAGTGGGTCTTTAGTAAAATAGGTGACATTATTCATTAGATGAAAGATAAGTTGGTACGTCCAAATTGTAGAAATCATTATATAACTTTTTATAAGTTATCTAAGCTTAACTGTATTTTCGTTCGAAGTGTTTCCTGTGTATAAGATATAAGATCTGTTTGAATCAAATCTCCTCTTACCAATCAATCTCAACATGATCAATTAACACAGAGCTCTAATTTTACAAAATTTGTTTATTACTTATTAAATATATACATATATATGTATGTACATCTATATGTATACTTGTAACTATATACATATATCCGGTTTTAACTCGCATAACTAATGTTTGAACTATTGCTGTTGTAATCCATATTTGTAACACTTATGTATGTACAAAACGGGTGATTCAAGACGAGGTGGTTTTTTTCAATGTACTTTTTTTTTGATAGTTCACACTTGAGTCTTGTCAAGCTGTAATGTTATTCACCATTACCCATTTTGAGACCCACTATTTATTACTGGGATAATATTCGACCGAATATACCACGTCCAGTACGCTGTGAAGAAAATATAGCAGTCGTAGCTGAGAGTGTACACGAAGGCCGTGGAAGCTCGATTCGGCGCTGTTCTCAGCAACTCGGATTGACGTATGGAATGACTTCGCGCATTTTACGTCGAGATCTTAAATTAAAAGCATACAAAAAAACAGCTTTTACAAGAACTGAAGTCGCTCGTCCTTCCCAAACGAGATTGCTTCGCTCTAAGGGCTCTTGAAAAGTACCAAGAAGATCCGACGTTTTCGAGTCAAATTTTGTTCAGTTATGAGGCTCATTTCTAGCTCAATGGGTTTGTAAACAAGCAAAATTGTCGTATTTGGGACGAATGGCAACCTGAAGATTTTCAAGAGCTGAAATTTAATTCAGAAAAAACATTGGTTTGGTGCAGTTTGTGGGCCGGTGGAGTAATTGGTTCATATTTCTTCAAAAATGATGTCTATGAGAACGTAACCGTCAATGGCGACCGTTATCGCGCCATGATAACCGACTATTTGATGCGCCTCTTCCCCAATATCGCATAAATCAATGGATTTATTGAGAGAACTCTTCTGAGCAGATAATTTCACGATCTTGGTGGCTAATCGGCCGGCCTGTAAGACTTTTTCCTGTGGGGATTTGTAAAGTCTAAAGTCTATGCGGACATTTCCGCTTCGATTCGGGCCTTTGAGTAAAACAGCGCGCGTGTCATTCGCCAGTTACCAATTAAAAGGCTGGAACGAGCCATCGAAAATTTGACTCAACGGATGGACTATCTGACATCGTAGCCGCGGTCAAAGATTATTCTTTCGAATGATAACAATCATTTCCCATTAAATATGAAATTTAAAGAAGCTCGAAATGGATCACCCTTTACATACAAATGTTTACCTGACACTCCATACCAAACAAGAGACATAGAAATACACGCATACATTGATTTAAAACATACTCGTAGACAAACATTAAAAATTTGTAAAGCGATCTAGCTACTGATTTTCCCACAGGTCTCATTTCTCCACTTTGTCTAGTATGTAATATGTATGTATGGTTAAGTATGTTATATATGGTGGAAATGACTATTAATGTTTTATGTGATAACATAAATACGAGGGCTGCTATATATATTTCTGGCCTAATAATGAAAATAGGAATATTTATCAACGAAAATGGTTTTATTGTTTTTAAAAATATTCTCCATCAAGATTTATACACTTTTGCATGCGCTCAAACCAATTTTCGAAGCACTTTTTCCACTCCAATTGAGACACCTCCAAAACATGGTTTTTGAATGCTTCAACAGCATCTTCTGGCGACGAAAATCGTTGACCACGCATTATTTTCTTGATGTGTGGGAATAAAAAGAAGTCATTGGGTGCCAAGTCAGGGCTGTACGGCGGATGACCCATCAATTCGACGTTTTGGGCGGTCAAAAAGCCCTGGCTTGAGCCGATGTGTGAGAGCTCGCATTGTCATGGTGCACAACGATTCGTCTTCTCTTGTTCGTTTTTCGAATTTCTCCGAAGACTTCAGGCAAACAAATGGTGGTGTACCACTCAGAATTGACCGTACTACGCTGCTCAAGCGGAACAGTCGCCACATGACCAGTTTTGCCGAAGAAACAGGCGACCATTTGCTTCGAAGTGCTTCTTCTACGAACAACTTTCGTTGGATTTGGCTCGTCTTGGAAGACCCACACGGTCGATTGCTGTTTTGTCAAAATGTCAAACTTCCCATTGGAAATGTCAGATTGCACCTGGCAACACTTAGTGTTGCCTAGGCCAGAAATATATATAGCAGCCCTCGTAGTGTCGTAACTATTTATATTAATCATATTTTCACTAAAACTGTTTGTTAAATTTCGTTTGAAAGAGAGTTGCCCTGGTTATACGTGGACTAGGTATATTATATTTGCTACAAAGTTTGTGGAACTCCGAAGAAAACTTTGAAGACCCTCAATAGTGTACATATAAATGATCAACTTAACGAACTGAGTCGATTTTCGTCTATGTGTCCGCCTGTTTAGTCCCTCAGTTTTGAATGTTACGGTAACTATTGGGGAGTTCGAAAAAGTTGAAGAGTTGCTATGAGTTTAAAGACAGTTTAATCAGAGCTTAAGATCAGATAAGGTCGAATCATCGACAATTAATCTTTTCTAATCTCCACCCTATTCGATGGATCCGCAGTTGCTATGAGTTTAACGACAATTTAGTCAGAGTTCAAGGTCAAATAAGGTCGAGTCATCGACAATTTATCTCTTCTAATCCCCATTCTTTTCGATGGATCCGGGTGGATGTTAACACTCAATGGGGTGACTTTTAGGGAGTTCGAAGTAATTGAAGAGTTGCTATGAGTTTAACGACAATTTAGTCAGAGTTCAAGGTCAAATAAGGTCGAGTCATCGACAATTAATTTTTTCAAATACTTCATCCTTTTCGATGATCCAATGTTAAAGATCCACATTCAGTGGTAGTTCGAAGAAGTTGTTATGAGTTTAACGACAGTTTAATCAGAGCTCAAGGTCAGACAAAGATCAATCGGAATGTACTAAAAGTGATCAACCTTTGTTAGCTAATGTTTTATCAGCTTTGGAAAGAGCAAGATCTTGTCTTTATTAACGTCAAACTGCTAAAAAAGAGATGGATGTTTTATTGTAAACTTGGCATCAATCAATCATGTTCGTATTTGTAACTTTTTATGAAAATTCCATCTTATAATACCGATTTTGGGAGGTGAGACTATCAATTTGGCATAAGTTAGGTTAGATTCTACAGTTCATCCGCAAGACGCGTAGTTGGCACACTTCTACTGCTAAGGACAGTTCTCTGCGAAATCAGAAAAACTCGTATCGTTGTATCATAATGACTCCATAAAACCTCTTAGACTCATCAGAAATCTGCTTAGATGATCCTCACCAGTTCAACTGGACATATGAAGCTATAACATTTTAGGTATTTTAGTCTCTTACCTAACCTGAAATAATTTTTTTTCCTTAAACATTCCAAATGCAATAAATTATGATCACACAGTCGTCGTTTTGATCCCCTGCCTCCTGAACCCCAGCCGCTTGTAACCGATACGCTCATTATTTTGTGGTCGAAGTGTGTTTAATTTCTATTCAAAATAAGCGCAGCGTAACAAAGTGTTCTTAAATAGTTTAATGAGTCGACGAAAGTGCACATAAAGTAATAAAAAAGTATGATAAAGCGAGAGAGTAATACAAAACAATTAAAAATTCCACAGCGTTAAATGAGCTTAACGAAAGCGTTCTAGACACATTCAGTTATGCGTCACGCAAGCAAGCAACAACAACTTTTGCAAATTATAACAACAAAGTGTTTTGTAAATTCTCTCAGCACGGAGTGTTAACTGCCCTGGGCCAGCCACAGTTCGTCAGCTAGCCAGTCATCGCTCTCCCACAATATTGTTGCAGTTCACTCATTGTGGGCGAGTGGAGCGCACAAGTGGACGCCAAAAGCTACCGCTAACGAATTTTAACAGCAAAATAAAAAAACGCAATAACACACACATACTGGCTTTGACATATTTACACCTTTAAAATTCACCACAGCAGTTTCCTGAAATATATTGCGGAGCATGAAATTTGTAGAGAGCGAAGAGCAAGTGTGAGCAAAACACACAAACTTTGTCGAAAAAATTGCACTGCGGGGGGTGGTTCATGAAAATACATCTTTTTTTGTTTGCTTTATTCACCATTTCGCATATTTGACAGCCGTAAGTGACACGTGCTCTTCAGAGTTTAGTTAACGCTGCTTTTCGAAAATCCGCGCGCGCTCTATATCTCTCACAATAAACCACAAATTCACCACACTAGCAGAACCACTTGTTGATTTTTTCAAGTGACATACCTTCACCTTTTCTTAGTTAATATGGTTAATTCGGAACTGTTTTGAGAATGTAAACACTTGAGCTTGAGATACAGCTCTCTATCGGCAAGTAAGAGCATAATTTCATTTAATTGCTGCTCCACATGAGTTTGACTTTTGTAGGCGAATTGAATTCTGTACTGTAGAGCAGTTTGAAACGAATTAAAAGTTAGAAATCATCGAAAGCGGATGTGCTGAAAATTTCTCTTGAAGAAAAGAGAGTTTTGAAGGCCATCTCATGGCAAACATCGCGTATTTTTTATTTGATCATAAAGGGTGATCCATCTCGAGGTTCCGTACTTTTTTAAAGAAAAAAACAGAAACTTCAAATTTAATGGTGAATGTTTATTATCATACGAAGGAACATTCTTTGGCACTTATTTTTTGAAGATTAGATGAGACGTAGCCGATGATGTCTAATTTTCGTTTACTTTTTCGAGCATTTCAACATTGAATTGGCGACACACGTGATGTTTTGATCCAAACCTGAATAGATGCAGGATTGGCAGGAAAAGGTCTTGGAGGTCAATCGACCGGTCAAAACGTGAAATTATCTGCCCACCAAAGGGAGAAAGGAGACTTTCGAAAAATTGTGCTTTTCAATCTCTCTGAAGCAACACCTAAATGGTATTGGTATTGTAGAAAAGCGTATTTCCTTTCGAGTTGGTTCTCGCTTGCCTTGAACTTCCGAGTATATTTTTGTTAGATGA
This sequence comes from Bactrocera dorsalis, assembly GCF_023373825.1. Lineage (NCBI taxonomy): Eukaryota > Metazoa > Arthropoda > Insecta > Diptera > Tephritidae > Bactrocera > Bactrocera dorsalis. Next base: position 68,524,939 of record NC_064305.1, read on the forward strand.
TGAACTTTTGATCTAATTCTATGTGTAGTTGGAACCCAACTTAAAACTTATATCTTAAGTTAGATGGCTGATCAAATATCGCACGGGGACTACTTTATGTAGTCGTTTGTGATGCCATAAAAAGAAGAACTCCTGTATTCGAATTATAAATTAGCAAAACGCTTAGTAGCCAATATAAATTTGCACAGGTGTTTAATCTCCATTCCTGCCAGCTTTGTGGGATGTCCGAAGGTATCCACACCCAAGTGCTTAAGTCTTGACCTCTCCAACGCGTTCAAGAAGGAAGTGTTGAGTTGTTTCCACCTTCTTTCATACAGCTTCTACAGATGGTGTCTGGTAGGATTCCCAGCCTTATTGCGTGGACGCCAATAAGGCAATGACCGTTAAAAGCCTCACAACTAGGGAGAGACTAGACTAACTGAGGGCAAAGAGATCACTAGATCTTTTGACATTGATCTTAGGCCTGAAGGCTTTTGCGACAGCGCATGTACCGATCGATGAAACTCACTGTCCCGTTATAAATTAGGGTCTGTTTCAGTTAAATTTATAAATCTCTCATCAATGTACTTCTGTCAAACTTTTTCAGATTTTGTGCTCAAAAATTCTAGGAGTCATTATACCTGTAGTAGAGTTATTTTATACACATGTTATTTTCATATTGTAGAACCGGGATCCGAAAAATAGTTTTTTTTTTATCACAATGAATTTTTCGGGAGTGAAATTCCTTTATTTTTGGGATCAATTAAAAGATCTTAGATTGCACTGTTTAGTCTCGGTTCGATCCCTCCCGACCAGCGGTTGAGGTGACAATCTCTCGATAAAGCGTCTTCAGTTGCCTATGATGACATTCCGTTACGTCACGATGCAATTCGTCGTGGTACCCTAACGCGTGTTGTAAACGCTCTTCTCCAATTTGTGAACTTCGAAATTTTCAGAGCGTAACTAGTGCAGAGAGCGGTTGGTAAGCAGAGAACTGAGCGCTCCTGCCACCCCAACAGACGTTTTTGTAGGAGCTGCAAATTGTTACATTATTTACACGCATATGTATATATATGTATAAATATGTACAAAAAATTATATACATATATACATATCTACATACGTATGTATGTATGTACTCGTATTCCCACTCGGCCCTTCAGCTGCTGTCATGGTTACTAATGTTGTGTATTGTTGTTGCCATTCTCGTGTGTTATTGCCAATGCCAACGACAGCAACGCAGTCGTCGTTACGTGCGCTACAGCAACAACAATAAGCACAACAACGTTCGTAATTGTTAGCTTTCCACCAGCACGCACCACTTTAGCTGCCGCCTTTACCTTATGCTTATCAAGGTCGCCGCTGGATGTCGCCAGTTGCATTGTACACACACACAAGCATGCACGCACTCTTATATACAGACTTGCTTATGTGTTTGTATGTAAATACTTTAGCCATTTTATGCATTTCCTTGCTGCTTCGGGTATTTCGTAGTTGTTGCTCGCATTGTTGTTGTTGTCGCCCATGTTTATACAAGTTTATTCTTCTTCTGCTTGTGTTGCTTTGATATCCTAGCTCGCCCGCTGCTTTATTTTTACATGTACATATGTAGCTTCTGCAATCGATCTCTACGCTTCGTGTGTGTGGAGTTCCTTCTTTGCTGCTTAGCTTTGTTGTTGTTGCAGTTTTTATTTATAATCGTTTGAACTATTTTTAGACTTTCATTATGGCTTTGATTGCCATTAATTTTTTTTTTTTTTGGTTCGTTTCAAGTTTGGCCAGTTCTATGGGCGGGCCACTGAGCTTCGGCGCTCGCCAGTGTCCACTGCAGGGTTTTGTGCGTATGTATTTGTGGATGTGGATACTTTACATTCCACTTTATTCTCATGTTCCCTGGTTAGTACTTTTATAATACGCCGAACAGGGTATATTAAGTTTGCTACGAAGTTTGTAACACCAGTAGGAAAGGTGGTGGATATGCGCGAACTAGGCCTCGGTTCTTGTGTTATCGTGCTGAAATTTTGCATGCGTGCTTTTTTTACCCAAAAGCTGCTCATTTGGTGGAATCGCCGACATTGAATTACTATAGCATATAGTTGCCATACAAACTGACCGACCAAAATGAAGTTTTTGTTTGGAAAAGTTTTTTATTTGAGAAGATATTCTCACGAAATTTGGCATAAATTGTTTTCCAAAGTAACCGTATATTCTCCGAAAAAATTGTTCATATCGGACCACTGTAGCATATAGTTGCCATACAAACTGACCGATTCTCATCAAGTACTTGTATAAAAAATACTTTTATTTGATAAGATATCTTCACCAAATTTGGCACAGACTATTGCAAGGCAAACTGCAAATATCGAATATACTTTTCGGATCGAACACCTATAGCATATACATATACCTATAGCATATATATATAAACTGACCGCTCAAAATCAAGTAAAAGATGTTTTTATATCATTTTTGTGAAGGATGCTATCACTGCGATGCAGCCGAAGTTGACGTTTTGTACTTGTTTTTTGTTTTTATTGTTATTTTTCGAACATTTGTTTTAAAAATTTATTGCAATAGGTAGCGCTCACCGAAGCCTGATGCGTTGGCATCTACTATACACCTACTAACCATGTAAGCATTTATGTATTTCTACGTGCATATGTATGTATGTATAGTATATCCATATGTATGTAAGTGCGTAAGTCTTTTTTTATGCTGTCCGTTGGCAGGGCTATAATCACAGCGCTTAACTTACCGCAACTCCATTTTATGAGCACTTCATTGCCATTCGCCAGCAAAATTCCGCAGCGCTGCTTCGAGTTCAAGGTGAAGGCTTAACTTTCATCGCACCGGGCGATCGTGGTCGTGCTGCTCGCAGCTTGGTATACTCAACGAAGAGCGTACCTTAACCATTTAACAGCGGCATGACCGTTATCCAGCTTAATTATGTAAAAGTACGCCATAAAAGTGTAGTAGCCTCGATACGGACAGTGGGAAAAGTGCTGTACTGGTGAAAAGCGTGCAGAAATTTTTCTCAAATAGCGCACTTTTTTATTTATGTTTAATTGCTTTCCCTTTACTTGTGTCTACTTTTAATTTTTTTGAGCTTTCCGCTCTCTGTTCGTCTACTCTTTGTTTTTTTTTGTGTTAATAAAATTATTTTATTTTATTTCAGCTTGTAATAGGGTCATAGAAACCGGTTCAGTACCTCATAATTCCATGATTATGCGTGTAATAGTTATTCACGGTGTAGAAAGCGCACAAAATATGCGCTCACTTTTTAACATATGCGCATTAAATTAATATGAAATGTGAAATATTTAAAATAGTCGAGGATTTGATTTTATACATATAAATATACCACTATGAGCAAAAAATAGTAAACAATTTTTCACAATTTTAAAATTCTTAATTTATTCTTTAAAATCTCTGTAATCCTCCTTGGCCCCAATTCACTTGTGCTAACGTGTTTGCCAATACTCGAAACAGTTGTTAAAGTCAATTTCTGGAATAGCCTTCAATGCGAGTAGCGATTCACGTTTAAGGTCTTCAATTGACTCAAAACTGTTTCCCTTAAGCAGTCGGTGCATTATCGTGGTGGAAAAACTTAGAACTTTTCAGGAATAGCTTCGCGTAAACGAGGCACAACACTCAAATAGTACTACTTGTTTACGGTTTTGCCGGTCGGAAGGAATTCGGAGTACAGCACACCTCGATAATTGAAGAAAACTGTCAAAATAACCTTGATTTTTTAACTGTTTTGCGTGACTTTTCGGCTTTGTCTCATCTTTTCCACGATATTCGGCCTTTTGATCGTCTGTTTCCGGTTCGTAAGCATAGGTCCAATGCTCATCACCAGTAATAATACGTTTCATGAAATGATAGTATTGTTTTCGCAGACGTTACTGTGACACTGTTTTCACTGGTCAAACGATGCCAGTAAGATTTCTGACTGTTAATTGTCGATTCTCAAGCACTAATTTGTTTTTCTTTATTGATGAGTTGATCATCAGTTGATGTTGATGACCATCTTGAACGTAGTTAGTCGTCAATGCGTTCTCGACCCTCTTTAAAAAATTTGTATCAATCAAAATCACTCCCTCGTGACAAACAATTATCACCGAAGGCTTTTTCAAACAGAAATTTGATTCCGCACACCAAATTTAATGGAACTTCTTTGTCGAATAATTTCACTTATCGTAAAAATCGCCGAATGCACTTCAGAAAGAGAAGCGCATACTAAACACTAATTATTATTTTGATGTGACATTTGGCATAGCCGTCACTGGGATTCATACCAATCTATAAAAAAATATTTCGACTAATGGGTTTTCGTGCAAAAGTTAAATTTAAATATCTTACTAATTTTTGCCCACAATAGTTGGTACGTTGGAAAAGAATTTGTTCCCGTTGGATCCTATACAATTTGTCAATCGGCCGTTAAACGGTTCGTCTCAATTGGCCGAGAGAAATGTTAACCAAACACAATAGCGGTGCTTCGAAACACCGTGACAGGGTTGAACCGTGGATTTACGCGTATAAGCCCGAAAGTTAACAGCGGTGGTTCCGACAAATGAGCAACTTCTTGGGAAGAAAAAAGACTTGTGTAAAATTACAGATCGATATCTCCATAACTGAGGTACAATTTCACGTATAATATGTAGTTGGGAAAACGGACGGGCATCGACTCAACTCAACATGCTGATCATTTATACATATTTTTTTCTATGGTCTTCGACGTATTCCTCTGGTTGTTATAAACTTCTTGGAAAACTTCAGTTAGTTTGTTCAGGGTATAAAAACATTAATTGTAACTTTGGTCAAATTCCACGTGCCTAATATGAACGAATGAGTCGACAATGTGAGTACCATTTAGTCGTATATGAGGTCAAAATCCAAAACCTGTAAAGTCTAAAGGTTCCAAGGGATTAACAAATAAAATTCTAACAACGTTCGTACCTCGAAATTCATCGTTAAAAAAGCGTGGATTTCTATCATGGAAAAGTTCCACTTAAAATCGCGCGTGATGATCCAAAATTTCGCCAAAGATTCACACTTATTTTGAATTACGTAAAAGAGTAGACATCGATACACCCGTCCAGTAAGTCTACCATAAGCAGTACTGAAGCCGTCAGAGCTGAAATGCTAGTCTATCAGATTTAACCGTTTTTGCCTTAAACTCATTTCGGGTTTTCGGGTATTGTACTTCTAAGTACGTCGTGTATTTTTCACGAATCGGCGAGCTTAAGTATGTCTAGTTCCCGTCGAACATTTCGTATTGCACATATTGAAAAAGTCAGACGAATATCATCGAATTTTACTTGGTTTATAGCAGATTCTTTTAACCAAAGCTAATATACAGTCGTTGTTAAAGCCTTCACATAACTTTTCTACTTTAGGATTAGAAGAGGTTAAATAACGGGTGATTTTTTTGAGGTTAGGATTTTCATGCATTAGTATTTGACAGATCACGTGGGATTTCAGACATGGTGTCAAAGAGAAAGATGCTCAGTATGCTTTGACATTTCATCATGAATAGACTTACTAACGAGCAACGCTTGCAAATCATTGAATTTTATTACCAAAATCAGTGTTCGGTTCGAAATGTGTTTCGCGCTTTACGTCCGATTTATGGTCTACATAATCGACCAAGTGAGCAAACAATTAATGCGATTGTGACCAAGTTTCGCACTCAGTTTACTTTATTGGACATTAAACCAACCACACGAATGCGTACAGTGCGTACAGAAGAGAATATTGCGTCTGTTTCTGAGAGTGTGGCTGAAGACCGTGAAATGTCGATTCGTCGCCGTTCGCAGCAATTGGGTTTGTGTTATTCGACCACATGGAAGATTTTACGCAAAGATCTTGGTGTAAAACCGTATAAAATACAGCTCGTGCAAGAACTGAAGCCGAACGATCTGCCACAACGTCGAATTTTCAGTGAATGGGCCCTAGAAAAGTTGGCAGAAAATCCGCTTTTTTATCGACAAATTTTGTTCAGCGATGAGGCTCATTTCTGGTTGAATGGCTACGTAAATAAGCAAAATTGCCGCATTTGGGGTGAAGAGCAACCAGAAGCCGTTCAAGAACTGCCCATGCATCCCGAAAAATGCACTGTTTGGTGTGGTTTGTACGCTGGTGGAATCATTGGACCGTATTTTTTCAAAGATGCTGTTGGACGCAACGTTACGGTGAATGGCGATCGCTATCGTTCGATGCTAACAAACTTTTTGTTGCCAAAAATGGAAGAACTGAACTTGGTTGACATGTGGTTTCAACAAGATGGCGCTACATGCCACACAGCTCGCGATTCTATGGCCATTTTGAGGGAAAACTTCGGACAACAATTCATCTCAAGAAATGGACCCGTAAGTTGGCCACCAAGATCAAGCGATTTAACGCCTTTAGACTATTTTTTGTGGGGCTACGTCAAGTCTAAAGTCTACAGAAATAAGCCAGCAACTATTCCAGCTTTGGAAGACAACATTTCCGAAGAAATTCGGGCTATTCCGGCCGAAATGCTCGAAAAAGTTGCCCAAAATTGGACTTTCCGAATGGACCACCTAAGACGCAGCCGCGGTCAACATTTAAATGAAATTATCTTCAAAAAGTAAATGTCATGAACCAATCTAACGTTTCAAATAAAGAACCGATGAGATTTTGCAAATTTTATGCGTTTTTTTTTAAAAAAAGTTATCTCTTAAGCTCTTAAAAAATCACCCTTTATAATGGCTGATCCAAATATTGCACTTGGTACTAAGTGCTCTTTTTCGATGTCATAAAGACAAAACTCCTGTACTTCGAACTTATAGATTAGCAAAGCGACTTGTTTCCAATAAAACTTTCCTCAGGCGTGTAATTTCTTTTCTCACCAATTCGGTGGGACATCTGAAAGCTTGATCTCACATGTGTTTCAAGTCTTGATCTCGCAAACTCGGACTAACAAGAAGGAAATACTGAGTTGATTCAACCCTATTTTCTTCTATACAGTTACTGTAGCTGGCGTTCACCTTACAGTATGGACGCAGATATGGCAAATGCCTGTTAGAACACCCATAACTAGGGAAAAGCTTGCCTTTTTGAAGGCGCACGATCGATCTTAGGCCAAAAGGAGCTTGTGGCATCGCATGAAACGATGAAACGATGGTAACTCAGTGCTGCCCAAATTGACGCGAAGTCCTGCTATGCAGTAGTAGAACACACGAGAAGGGGGAAGCACCGATCCGACTCAACTTCTCTACCTTAAAATAATTTTATTTTTACTATGCACAATAAAATTGATAAAACCGAAACCCTCTTAATAGTATAACATAAAGTAGAGCTCTAGAGAATCTCAACGCTGGCTGAGCATCACTAACGCCATTAAAATAGGATTGAATTGGTTTAAGCGCAACAAGAATGCCAATGTCGCACAATACGGATACATATCAGCAGCGCAAGCTAACAAATTGTGTTTGTCCACCGCATCTCGACGTTCGTTTGTGTCGCATGCCGACGCTCTGTGTGTGCATGTGAATGCACCGACGTGTTGCCCGTGGGCCATGGCATTAAACGGGTGGTCGATCGGTCGCTTGGTCGCTCGGTCAGTTGTTCGTGGTCGCATTTCGGTCTAAAAATAGTTGATTGTTTATTAGACGCGGCTAAAAATAGAGATCGCAATAAAGATTCAGTTTAGTTTAAGTGCTTGTATGTTTTTGTGTGTTTACTGAGTTTGTGGTGTGTGCGTTCGCGGTTGTGACAAATAAACGAGATGAAATTTAACAAAATGAAAGCAACAATCCAACAATAATAAGCATACATATATCAACGGCAAAAAGGGGCAGTGTCCAGCCAAATAACTTGACAAATAAACGAGTTTGCGAATACACAGGTACAGTGTGTTTCATAAAGATGTGTACACTGCAGTCTAATTTTGGGTGAAAAATGTATACATTTCATTAGCAGATATGTCAGTTACACAGAAAAAGTTGGAGATCTACCCACGGATTTTCGAGACCGAAGATGCCTTTTGACACTTTATTTGTTATTTCTTAATTAAATCCGTTATTTGACGACTTCTTGGAAAAGACGAGCTGAAAATTTTTTGGAGATTTTCAGACTATCAACTCAAGTTGATATCCCGATCAATTATCAGTCCTCAGTATCGATGAGGATGGAGAGGACGTTCCATTGCCCGACCAAGAAGAATAACAAAACGACGGGGGCAGATGATGAAATTCTCCTGTCATCAAATAAACAGTCGTCACACTCGCGACTTGGCTCAAGCGTCACTGTTGACAGTCATAACTGCGAAGTCGTAGAAAATGTCATATATCTTGGAACTAGCTTTAAAACAACAACAACGTGTACTTCGAAGTCCAACGCATAATATAGGGTGGGCCATATAAAATTTTAAATTTCGAAGATAGGGCGTAAAAGATTAAGTGTAGCGTTTGCTGTATGGCACGTAGCGCCGTCCTGCTGGAACCAAATGTTGTCCAAGTCTTCCTCTTCAATTTGCTTGAAGAAAAATTCGGTTAACATTGCGCGATATCGCTCACCATTGATGGTTACGGTTCCTTCTTCATTTTCGAAGAAAAATGGGCTGATGATTCCACCAGACCAAAATCCGCACCATACAGTGATTCGTGCTGGGTGCATTGGCTTCTCGACGATTACGTGCGGGTTTTCTGTGCCCCAAATGCGACAATTCTGCTTGTTAACGTAACCATCGAGGTAGAAATGAGCCTCGTCCGAAAAGATGATTTTTCGGTAAAATTGACCATCCTCGGTCAAACGATCTTCTGCCCAATTTGCGAACTGTAGAATAGTGAATAGCGACCCATTTCGTTTAGACTTTTCACTGAATATCTGTCACTTTCCGTATGGTATTTGACGTTTCCAATGTCGAAATATAGATGATTCAAAATTAAAACGTTAGATGGCCCACCCTATAGGTAGTAGGCAATTAAGAAGTAAAATCTTCTCTCGAAGTCCTCTCCAGAAGCATGGACGATGACAACATCTAACGAGGCAAGATATAAGACGACATTGACTTAATTCAGCGAATGAAGAAACTACGCTGACTAGGTCATGTCGTCCGAATGAATGAAAACAGTTCGGCTCTGAGAGTATTCGACGCAGTACCCGCCGGGAGACGCAGAGGAAGACGAAAACCTCCACTCCGTTAATATTCATTCATTGCAGAAGCATGGACGATGACAACATCTGACGAGGCGAGATATAAGACGACATTCACTTAATTCAGCGAATGAAGAAACTACGCTGACTAGGTCATGTCGTCCGAATGAATGAAAACTGTCCGGCTCTGAGAGTATTCGACGCAGTACCCGGCGGGAGACGCAAAGGAAGAGGAAGACCTCCACTCCGTTAATATTCATTACATTTCGAATCGAGATTTAGTTTAGTATATGCGATCCAAAGATTTATATCCTTTCAAGATCCCACAACTCTCATAAAGTCTTAAAAAACGAAAAAAGAGAATATTAGTAGTAAAGCCCGCCATATTAATCAAATAAGTCTGATGTTTAGGGGGTAGCGCGCACTCGCGATATGAACTAAGGTGGCATCATTCTTCTATGTTCATACTTGCAAATATTGTTGTCTAGCGTCAACTCATCCCAACCTAAAAAACTCTATATACTAGTATCTAAAATAGCTTTCATGTGTTTCTAATACTAAGGACATGAGAGTTCCAAGCAGGTACGAAAGTAACGCACACTTGTAAATAAATTATATCAATAATCTGATAACTGAGAGCGGATTTGAACTGGCTGGGTACGAAATCAGAACGAAAACTATTACTACCAAAATCTACTAACTTAAAATAGAGATTAGGTGCTTATTTTCAAAAAGAGACTTTTTACTCATTTAATTTAATCGCGTAAAATAAAAATGTGAGGCAACCCTGGTTACTGTTATTATTTTTTCATTCATGAGACACATACTTTTGAAACACACTGTACATTGATACATAGAAATGGAGGCAACCAGAATCGAAGAGAAGAGTCCACCAACAACTGGTTACAACATTTGTTGACCAATTGCCGCGAAATAAAATGGGTACAGTGAACTGGATTAACTAGACGCCAGAATGTGCTCTTTTACTCTCCTTCTTAAATGTACTAGATATAAGTAGACACATGAGTACTGATTGTGATATCTTACATTCATATCGAAGACTGTATTTAAAGTCCATTAGATACAATGTGTGCGCTTATAAGCGGCTGAAAAGTGGGTATGTTTGAGCTTCTCTCTATTTTTTGCAATATTTACCGATCGGTTTTTGTTTTTTTTTTTGGTTGAAGGTGGACAGTTTAAGTTAGCAACATGACTTGTAGATTGCTTGTTTTTCCCAGAAGTTTCAAGTCACTTTTTTATATCGGTTCTAAGTGATTGTATGGAGCTGTTGTTTACTAACGTCGAAACCATAGTTTAACCTACTGTAGTTGTGATAAGTCAATTGAAAAGTCCCCGGCCTGACTTATATTATATATTGCTGGAACATCAGTTTGTGAGTTATATCATTTTGAGTGAAGGTAAAAAGAAATTCCTCGTGCTGATAAAACATAGCTTTTTGAAGGGAAAAAACAGTTGAAAATTTGGCTTGATGACGAGCTTCCACAGGAAAATCAACCATCAAGGATTGGTTTGCTAAGTTTAGACTTGGTGTAAAAAGCACCGAAGCTTCGGAAGGTGAACGTAGTGGACGCCGCAGTGGTCCGATTACACCCATTCATGAAATCGTATTTTTTTTTTGTACGACGACACCCGCATACCAAGTTGTATCAAGATATCTCAATTTTCACCGGATTCAAAATCGTCACCCTGGTCATATAACGAGTTTTTTAATAAGAGCGCTACTAAAGTTTTTTTTTTAAATAAATCAAAAACGGTTTGGGATATCAATTAAATTCTTTATTCTTGTGAGAGTACATTCGATACCATTATGTATGGAACTCGATTTGTTTTGTATGATCACCACGGGCACGCTTGCAGAAGTCTAGGGTTTGAACCCAATTTTTGACGGTTTTCAAGCATAAATCGGCCGATTCTGCCGCAATTTCCCTTTCGATATTCGTACGAAGTTCATCAATCGTCGCTGGTCGCACGACCGAGGCGGCCATTTGACTAGGTGGGCCATTTCCTGAGATAAAACGTTTAGCAAATTTTCATCCTGTTCGAACCACATATTGTCCAAATCCGTATCATCCAATTCATGCAAAAAATATTCAATTATCATTGAGTGGTAGCGATTCCCATTCACAGTAAAATGCCGGTCTTGATCATCACGGAAGAATGACGATACTTGCGAATGTACTTTCACAGGAATAAATAATTTCATTGATATCGCAAACAGTTTTTGTTTTATTAAAAAACACAACTTTTGTTAAAAAACCCGCTCTTAAAGTTGAGCCCACTGACTCCGCATTTCGGTAGTAAATTTTAATGATTTCGACCCGTTGTTGGATCATATATTTTTCCATGATGAAATGGCTAGCCTTACTGAAGAAAAATGTCGAAAGAGCGGGCAAAAATGGGGCGTGGTTTGCTGTCCCTATTGGTTTACTTTTGTAGCACAGCTATTAAAAAACCCGTTATATACAACCCTATATCGATCTCGCTTAGTTTTAAGTGATATGTTCTATCGTTGGGTGTACAAAACTATTATAATCTGTAGCAACAGGTTGCAAGAGAATAAAAATGATATCGAAAAGTTGGAGGGTCGCTACAATCAGTGTATCAGCATAGAAAGAAACCATTTTGATTAAATATTGGGTAGTCAAAAATGTATCCAAATTTTCGAAATGTAGCGAATTTCTTCATTATTTTCACTCATTTTTGAGCAGCTGTAACTTTTTTTCAACTTTCCCGAATTTGATTTTTTGGTTAAATGAAGTTTAAAATCTCACCTTTCCAACACTATACGAGTATGTTATGACATAATGTGATTGGTAGCACTGGAGATATACGACTGCAACGACTTCTATTGACCAAATACGAAAATATTTTTTCGATTAGCCAACAAAAACGAATTTGGCCCAAGAAATATGTTTTACTATGATAGTCTGGGGACTTTTCAAATGATCTGTTCTGTACTTTCCCTTCAGCTAAGTCCACCCTAAAGTACAAATATATTTATATACATATATATGTTTATATTCGATAATTTTTAAAATTTTCCTAAAAAAGCGAATTTTTTGTCTTTTCAGGTGAGCATTACTATCTTGAATATTAGCTTCTCTTTAAGGTGTAGAGGTACGTACACATTAAAATATTGTTTGTTATTGTCGCGATAGAAAAAAGTGTATAAGTTGCGTTCCAAAGTAAACAGGACTTTTTAAATCTAGCGTCCCCTGGTGCCGCCAACATTAAATTTTGTTTTAAATAAAATCGTCATTGAAATCCATGGAAATGGAATTGAACATCTCTAAAACATTGATTTATCGAACATTTGGGCTTACGAAAGGTGTGTGCACGGCTTGTTCCGCACAAATTGACTAACGACCAAAAATTGCTCAGAATCCAACATTCGAAGCACATCATTAAATATCACAAAAATCACATTATAACCATTATTCTCCTGATATGGCACCGTGCGACTTCTTCTTTCTCGGAAAAATGCATTTACCCATGATAGGAAAGCGTTATGCAGACGTAGAGGCCATTCAAAAGGCTTGCACCGGCATACTGGCGGCAATACCGGCCAACGAGCTAAAACACTCGTTCGACATGCTTTTGGACCGTGCAAAAGGCTGTATTGAATCAGAAGGAGAGTATTTTGAAAAAAAAATGAATTGATTTTGCCGAAAAAACCATTTGTTCTGTTTTTTTTAAGTCCTGTTTACCTTGGAACACACCAAGTATATATGAGACTTTGTATATAATTTAGTGCCGTGCGTGGGTGTTCTAATTCCCATTTGGTCATTGGTCACCTTCGATTTTTTTGTTGCTGTAAGTCGTTACGGTTGTTAACACAACTTTGTTGTGAAAAAGAAAATATCAAGCAGAAAAAAAAAAATGAAAACCAATCACAAACAACAACAATCAGCGAGTGTAATCGAAGTTCAATATTCATGTGTCAATAAGTGTGTGCGACAGTCAATTAATTATGAATGGGCTAATGAAATGTGAAACAAAAACAAGAAATAAAAATAAAAACGACAACAAAGCTGCATTAATATGTACTTAGCTCTAAATACAAAAACCTTAATCAAAGCTAAAATTGGCTGCAATGAGACAAAAAATAGATTGACTGAACCAATCGCCGAAGAAGAAGAAGGGAACACGTTTCTCAAATTACGGTTCATTAGCGTAAGTAAATGCTTCTTGTTTGCTTACCCTGACTGACGGAGAACGAAATATGAGAGTGAGAGCTTCAAAGAGGTTTAGAGAAATTACTGTTCTAACTGTAACGTTTCTTGAAGACATTAATAGATTGCAGATCCAAATAACGTTGTCTTACCTCAAAATATGGCCGTGTTTGAAACATAAGAAAATCGGAAGTTTCCACAAAGAAATAATTTGAATAATTATCCTGCACAACCTGTGTTCAATAAATTTCTTCTTCTTCCTCTTACGCGTTTATAGCCGAGTTTACAACAGCGTGCCAGTCGTTCCTCCTTTGCGCTGTTTGGCGCCTATCTCAGGTGTAGCCAGGTCCTTCTCCACCGTGTCTTTCCAGGACCATAAAGCTTCCGCAAAATATTTCGCTCGAAAACTCGTAACGACGACTCATCATCCAGGACTCCAGTACCATACAGCAGAACGGGAATAATGAGTGACTTAGAGAGTTTGGTTTTTTCTCGTTAAGAGAGGACTTTACTTCTCAATTGCCTATCCAGTCCGAATTAACACCTGTTAGTAAGAGTTATTCTGCGATAAATTTCGAGGCTGACATTGTTGTTGGTGTCAATACTGGTTCCAAGATAGACGAAATTATCTACGACTTCAAAATCGACGACTGTTTGTTGATGACAGAACATATTTCGTCTTGTCCTCGTTCATTACCAGACCTGTTTGATTCGCTTCCTTATCCAGTCTGGAGAAACCAGAACTATCGGCGCGAATGTTGAGGCCAATTATATCAGTTTCATCGGCGTACTACGACAGCTGTACACTCTTATAGAAGACTGTACCTGCTCGATTAAGCTCTGCAGCTTGAACTATTTTCTTCAGCAGTAGATTGCAGAAGTGGCACGACAGGGAGACGCCTTCTTTGAAATCTGCTTTGGTATCGAACTCCTCGAAGAGGTCCTTCCCGATTCTGCCGGAGCTTTTGGTTTTGCTTAACGTCAGTTTTCGTAGCCGTATTATTATCTTGTCACGGGTCTTTTCCGAGATTTGGCGAATGGTGAATATCTGGTCAATTGTTGATTTTCCAGGCCCAAAGCCACACCGATAAGGAAGAATAAATCAGTTAGTTGAGGGCGGGCTTGATGGAACTTTATATGCAATGTTGAGGAGGCTTAACTCACTGTAGTTAATGCAGATTGTGGGGTCTCCCTTTTTGCGGATTGTGGGATAGGCTTTTGACCGACCATAATCTACAAAGAAGCTGCCCTTATCAGTTATTCGCCGCCGTATTTGAATAGTTCGGCCGGCAAAACATCGGCCCCCTCCGCTTTGTTGTACTTCAGATGTGGAATTGCTAATCGAAATTCTTCCTGGTTGGGCAATGGAAATTCCGCTCTATCGTTATCGATTGAGGAATCGGATTCACCATCTCCTGGTGTTATGCTTTCACTTCCATTCAGCAAGTTGGAGAAGTTCTCTCCATAATATCAATACGATGGGGGTTCTACAAGAGTATGCTCCGTTCTTGAAACCTTCTGTTAGTCGTCAAGAATACTAAGTTCCTGACAGTTCGGACTTTTAGGTTTGAGTTTCTCAGAGTGAGATGCTGCAATGTCAAGTGTTCCTTATATTTACCATTTTTGAGACATGATCTCAACCAAATAAGTTGAATCCTTTGCAGCGATTCGCTGGATTCGTAAGATCAAGCTCGTCCATTGCAAAATCTGACACTTAAGATAACGTTTTTTCTTAGACAGCTCGTTTCATCGTATATTTCCTATATTAAGCCACCAAACGTATTTCTGTAAAATCTGTGACTATGGGCATGTAGGATTTTCCATTTTTAGAAAATGTTGTTAACCGTTCCACTAATGAGAGTCGGTACTCAGTTAAATCATTTACAGGTACCCATTAATACTATTTCCACTACGATAACATACATTTATCGCTCACCATTTAAGTTTGACATTTCTAAGTTCATACAAATAAGATCATTAGTAAGTTTTGACGTCAGTTGGAGTTCGGCTGAATTATTTATTCTCACGTATTGATTCATTGACGTTGGAATGAAATCATTACACATACTTCCGAACAAACAGATAATAAGTTTTGTTGAAATTTTATAGGAAATACTTAGTACTTTCACCCCTCCTTCTCAATCTTAATAGCGTTCGTCCTTCTCCTGCTTATCGGTTGGTTAAAGTTTAATCTCATTTCTTAAACTCCAATTAGCCGCCAAGTTATCTTTTATTCCCTTCAACAATTAGTTGGAGAACAACAGTTGACTTCAGCAAGCGCGATTGTGCGGGCTTATAACGGTAAGTTTTAGTTTCCACTCTCATTTACTCCTCTTGTTCGTCTCTCCAGCTCACATTAATTGACAGCTGAAATCCTCCTAACTGTTCTCATGCACAGTTATTGACAGTTTGTTTTGCCGTTTCCGTGTGCTTACTTTTTTCTCAAAGTAATTCCCTCTCGCCGCTTAGAAAAGCTATAATTGGCGCGATATTATTTTCTTTTTCTAAATAAACATGTTTGTTGATAGTTCATTAAAAAGTTAGGTAACTTAGTATTTTTCATTAGCTCTTATATATGTAGTTTGTGCCGTAACAGCCAAAGTCTGAACTGTTATACATTCGTATGTCACAACACTGTGAAGTCTTCATAGGGAATACAAATAAGATAGAAAATAAGAAATTATTACGGTTTAAGAAAAACTATGATTTTAGAGCTCTTCACATATAGCGACTTAAATATCTGCGGTCATAATTACAAGCAGCTCGCGTCACTCCCGCTCTCTTGGACTTGCCTCATTTCAATTTTATAATTTAGATCTGTACTAAAGATTGATCCAATTCGAGGTTCCATATTTTTTAAAGAAAAACACAGAAACTTCAAATTAATGCGGAATGTTTACTGTCATGCGAAAAGACATTCTTTGGCAAATTTTTTGTTTTTGAAGATTATCTCTTTCAAATGTTGGCCGCGGCTACGCTTTGGATAACCCATCCGCTGTGTCCAATTTTCGACAAATCGTTCGAGTATTTCGACAGGTAACTGGTGAATGACAAGCGGTTTGTTTTGCTCAAAGGCCTGAATAGAAGCGGCATTGTCCGTAAGGATTTTAGACTTCACATATCCCCACAGGAAAAAGTCTAACGGTGTGATATCACATCATAGTGGCCAATCGACTGATCCAAAACGTCGTGTCTGCTTACCGAAGTATTCTCTCAATAAATCCATTAATTGAAAGGAAAGGACATATGGAAAATTTCAGATCGGTATCCCGACAACTGATAGACGAATTCGACGAACGTCTCCAACGTTTCCTGCAGGGTATTACAAACTGTGCGGCAAAATTAATATACCCTGTTCGGGGTATTCAACTTCTATAAGACTGTGCAATAGACCATTTTAGAACCTTTGAACTTATGATAGTTATTTTTTGTCTCGGTATTGATCCTACTTTTCAGAAGTCTGCGTGGATTTGATATTCTTCCGAATAGAGGGTATTAATTTCGGTTTGAGTTTTATCTAAACGAGTCTGTTCCTCCAGCAAGTTGTTCTTGGGATATTGAAAAGGTTCTTAAATATGCACAAAGG
This sequence comes from Bactrocera dorsalis, assembly GCF_023373825.1. Taxonomy (NCBI): domain Eukaryota; kingdom Metazoa; phylum Arthropoda; class Insecta; order Diptera; family Tephritidae; genus Bactrocera; species Bactrocera dorsalis. The sequence continues at coordinate 68,541,820 of NC_064305.1, forward strand.
TAGAGTGGTGTGGTTTTTAAGTCTTTAAGTTTTTCGAATAATCCTTATCAAACTAACTTTCATTCAATTTTTCGAGTTTGGTGAAAAACTGAGGCGAACTGTACTAAGAAAAATTGATTCAATGGGAAACGAGGCTTAATTTGTTGCAAATACCTGTAAAATCGCTGAGGTGGATGACTTTTAATTGTGAACTCTGCCTTTCTCTTTACTAAGTCATTGCCTTACTACCCACAAACAAGTGCACGCTAGTATTTGTGGGAATAGCGTCTACCCATTACCCATTACCTTGACCGTGGCCGAAACGCCTCGTTGAACGATTTATAGTTTATGGTTGAAGTGTGTAAGAAGGTTGCAAAAAAGTCTATGTATGATGTCTGATCGCTTTATCGATATATATACATAAATATACCACTTGTATATTAGGATTGCTCTGTTGAAATGTTATTATTTTTTTTAAATAAATTATTACTGGTAGATAAAGTGAATTAAAAGTATGTGGCAGCACGTCTTTTTAGAAATAAATATCTAATATTTTAGGCCATGTACTCAGAGAGGGAGAAGGTAGATAGATATATAGATAGATTAGATATGTAGATTGTCATAACAAAATATTATATACCTGATAGAATGTAAGTTTTTATTGAGCCCGAAGTAAAATAGTTATTAGTTAGGTCCAGTATTATTTATGACCTGAAGGTCATCAGATCGGTCATCAACATCACCTGATGACCAACACGTCAATAAAATAAAGGAATTGATTCTTGAGAACCCACCTTTAATAGTCAGAGATCTTACTGGCATCGTTGGAATATCGGAAGGATCAGTGAAAAACATTTTGAAAGATCATTTGGGTATAATAAAAATGATAGCCCGCTTGGTTCCAAAATCATTTAATTTTTCGAAAAACATCGTTATGCTAACATCTGTGAAATAGTGCTTTCTGACTACCAGGATGTCATGTATTACTACTGATGATGAGTCTTGGATCTATGATTACGACCCGGAAACAGACGATCTATGAGCCCACTATCATGGCAAAGGTTAACCGAGGCCGAAACACGTCAAAGCAGATAAAAAAATCAAGGTTATTTTAAGAGTTTTCTTCGATTATCGAGGTGTGGTGCATTCGGAATTCCTTCCAATCGAACAAACTGTCAACAAGGAATACTATTTGCGTATTATGCGTCTTTTTCCCGAAGCTATTCGTAAAAACAGGCGGACAACACTCGGTTTTTGCATCTTCGTGAGTTTTATTGCCAAATTTAAATCCAATATCGTGCCACAACCACCGTATGTGCCTGATTTAGCTCCTTGTGACTTCTGGTTTTTCGGCAAATCAAACGACACCGCCGGGAAACCGTTTTGAGTCAATTGAAGACTAGTCCGGAATATGACTAATTTTTTTAATTAGCTAAAAAAACATAACACCCTAATGTTCCCTCATGTAAACCGAAATACATACATACTTACATGTAAATTTACATATATATGAAAGTATATTTGTGGGTACATATGTATTTATTTGTATATGAAAATATGCCTCTCACAAATTGTAATCAATAAATACATACATATGTACATAACAATGAAGGTTCGCACAAAAGTCAAGGAAGCAAAAGCCTAGTCAAAAGAAAACAGAAACATACAAAGAATACACTTTTTGTTGTAATTTATACAAAATTACATATTCGCAAAGGTAAAAAGTGTCGGCGATTAGCGACCGTTGAATATTTTAATAAGCTTATTATATTAGCAGCGCAGAAGACAAACAGAATAACGACAACAAAGCATAAAATTGAAAACAAAAAACATAATTTGCGTTTTGGCGCTGATGCCAAGCGGCGTGTTACCACCATTCTTCGGTTTTGTTTACTATTTGCCATATTGGATTCAATTTTCATCGATATTTACATACAAACATATGTATGTACCTATGTGGGTATCTGATGCATGTATGTGTGTGTATATTAGTACAGGTGTTGGTAGGTTAAATCGCCTTTAACTGTATTATAGCTAGAGCAAGACTTATGTTCCCACTGAAATGTCAGTTTGTATGTTTGGAAATTGCTTGTAAGTAAATATTAAATAATAAACAACAACAAACATTAGAAAAGTTAAGCTAAAACGAACATGTAGGCTAGGCATCTGGTCATTTACTGTAGCGTAAAGTAATAAATAAATAAAATTTGCGTTTAATTTAAAGTAACTTGAATCACTGTTAATTTAGCTGGTTAAGAAAGGGCAAACATAAGCATACGCATATATAGTATATAGTTTAAACATATAAATATTAAAAAAAAAAAATCATTTTATTAGTTTGCGTAATAATTTTTATTGTTTTAGCATTAAAAAATCATCTCCTAAACTGACGACTTCACCCAATCCTCATCTGAAACGATTTCTCTTAGTCAGTATGCATGAACATTGTGGCAAACGTGTACCCGGAAATTGTAATTTAAACGTTATTACAAAAAAAAATAATATTTTGCTAAGTTGGTAGGACCGTTCTTAATTACTATGCCAAATATGATCGCGATCTGTCAACCAGTTTGTTTACAACAGCTAATTAAGTCGATAGACCTCAGCAGTGCGTTGCGATTTTTACAAGGGATAAAAATATCGAACAAAGAATTTATCTCAAATTTTGTATTTCTAATCAAATTTCATGTGCGGAAACGGAAGGCTTACGCTGATTCAGTTTTATCTAAAACACAAGCCTATGGGTGGTACAAAGCTTTCAAAGATAATGGAGAGATCGTTAAATACATGCCTCGTTCTAAACGTTCTTCGACCTCCTCAACTAATGAAAATATTAAAAAAAAGTGAAGGATATGGTACTTGAAAATCGTCAGGCAAGTGAGGTAAGAAAGTTCGACATTTTTCGCGTGACCGTTCGGATGATTTTGGTGGATATTTTGTGTCCCGATAAAAGCTGAATTTTTTTCAAGAGTTCCGTAAAAAGGTTACTTTGGCATGGAGAGCTGCCTATGAGACAGGCATGTTTTTATGTTTGACGTGAAAACAAGCCAACAAGCCAAAACGAACTCAAAATTCAAGATGATGTTCATTGCTTTTTTCTAGATTCGTGGTTTGGTGCATCATGAATTTGTTCCGAAGGGACAGACGGTCGATAAGGAGTTCTATTTGGCCGTATTGAGGCATTTGAATACCATCGATCAACCACTGTATTCACCAAATTTGCCTCCTTGTGATTTTTTCTTGTTCCCCAAACTAAAATTGTCGCTCCGTGGAACTCGTTTTCAATCGATCGAAGAGATAAAACAAAATTCGCTGAAAGAGTTGTAGACCATCCCAAAAAGTGCTTATGAAAAGTGTTTTGAGCACTGGAAAAATCTTTGGTGGCGATAACTTCGAAGGCGACAAAATAAATATTGTTGAATAATTAATTATTTTGAGTTTTATTTACAATTTCCGGGTACTCTTTTGTCACAATTTATATTTAATATTTCTGTTCATTTATGTATATTAGAGTCTCCTTGTACCAAAAAGGCCAGGATAGCACTTCTTTTAGCTCCAATTTACCTCAAATAAAGATTTTCGGACTTCAGGTAGACTACATATCGTACATATATATCATTTAATATAAGAGTTACCTTAATGGAACAAAGAAATCATCTCTTTCTAATAACAGCGTATCACTTCTATAGCTTGTTTGGGAACATCACTTTCTGGTAGTAAAGACAAAAATTGATCAAATCCGGTCAATTATAAACCTAGTATCCACTTAGAATTTCAATTTCTGGAAGCCTCTGGACCAGCTTCCATATGCCACACTTGTAGGTATAATGATTTTCGTTATTATAGCATACTTTATACCGAACATTTCGGTTAATGTGTGTGTCGTTTTGTTTTTTTTATAACCAGATCTGAATATCGACGCATAAGCTCGGGTTTATTACGCTTGAACATCTCTAAACAATGCTCCGAAGCATAAATTCCAGGTTGTTTTTGGTCTAAAGTTAGCTGACACGGCGCACAGTTTGCAGAAAGCTGTCTCATACCCGAATATTCGTGAAAGATATAATGTAGTCGTTCAGTAGATATCTTTAATATGCCTGCTTCACTTTACGTTCATCTGAAATTATTTTGTGGACTTTTTTCATGCTTTAGCCGGTAAAAATCTCTTCTGGGCGTCCAATGCGTTCACCATCCTCGGTGGTGATTTCACCATGTCTATGGTAAACTTATCATACGAATCCTTGATGGTTCATTTTCCTTGCGCAGTATTCGGAAACTCGTCACGAAGCCAAATTTTTGCTTCAACTGTATTTTTTCCTTCCAAAAAGCAATATTTTATCAACACGCAACATTCGTTTTTAGCGATTTCAAAATAACAAAAGTTACTTCATTCAAAATGATATAGTTAGCTAACTAATATTCCGACATATGTAAAATTTATACAAGCACCTTTTGAATGTTAGGGGTAACTAAAAATAATAATCATATGGATTTAATTCAAGAAGCGCCATCTATGTGTTAGGGGAGTTTTCAGTTGACCTGTTATCTTCCCAAAATGACGTGGAAAAATGTTCTCGCGCATACTTGGGTAATATAAAACTTTCATGCGTTCAGTCCAAACCTTCATCTGCTCCAATATACCTGATAGTGTGTTTTCCGACTTTCGTTAAAATCTCCCTTACCATCAAACACCTTAGTGGACACCTGGTGATCGGCTACGGGTACAAGAGAATCAATACCTTTACAAATTGAAATTCAATTAAGTGCTATTTCAACCTATTCAGCCACCCTTTGTTTACGCAATTTTTCACCAAATCAAACCAAAAATTTTATTGTGTAAATTCTTCGCAAATATTTTATAAAAATTGTTTTATATGCATTCATCGAAGATTCAAAAGTTATTATACGGTATGTCAATTCAATAGTTATTATAATTATTAGCGTTCTGCTTTGCATGGAGTGCCTCTTTAACGATAACTTGCTGGCAAGCAGGCAGCGCAGGCGTGCGCGGTCACCGCCGCTGATGTCATCCGCCACTGATTCGTGTAGTCAAAACAAAAGTGAGGAAATACACACAAAGAATAAATGTGAAAAAAAAGTAAAAACATAATAAATTAATAATAAATAAATAAGAAAACAAGCGAGTAAGAGGCGATGATAAAAAATCGACATTAGAAAATCGTGACGCGTTCAAGCGAACGGAGCACACTTGCTTCGGAAAAGGCGCTCATTACAATTACACATATTTAACTAATCTGAAACACACACACATATACTTATATATACATAAACAACCTTACATACATACATACATATATGCATATTTATTATATGCGCAACTATTTGTTAATTGTTCGATACTTTTGCCATTAATTGTTTAGCTGGTGTAAATGCTGTTGTCGTTGTTGCTCTTTGTTGTTTGTTCTCTACTTGTTAACAAATTAATTAATTTGTCTGCTTATTCTCGTATGAGATTCGAGTGCTGGTCGTGGCGCTATCAAGTGTGGTGAATTTCTGTGCGCCGCGCGATCGTTTTGGCGCTCTCATTTGCTCAACAGTGATGTCACTCGTTGCATGTTCGTTATTACGACATAACCGTAAGATTTTTTGTTGTCCCATACGCTGCTATGGTTACTGTGTTAGTTGTTGTTATTGTTATTGTTTGTGTTTTTTTTTTTTAATCGCTTTACTGATATTGCCAGCCTGTTGGCGTTTTGCTGCTGCGGCACAGCGTAATTTTTTCTGCCTAACCGCCGTTATGACTAACGTTGACGCTGGCGAATTCGCGTGATCGGTCCCACTCGTTTCAATTGAAAGCGCGCGATCTCAGTGTTGCTCCATATTCGTGAACTTTATGAGAGTGCAAGCATACTCAAATGCTTGATTTTTATCACTTTGGTGGAGCTGTGCGTGCTCAAGTGGGAGCAGTGAGACGTGTAATATTCAAGATAGTTGATTTCTCGAGAATTACTGATTTATGCATGGAAAGTTACTTTGCACGTCTTAAAGTTATTACTACTGACACTCGCCTTAGAATTCTTTCCGATTCTTAAAGGATATTACTATGCAAGTTTTTCTTATATAGTCCAGTCATTTAAGCTTAAATTAGGTAAGAATCTCGGAATTCGAGATACACAGCTGTAAGTCTGTAAATACTTGTATATTGACACCCTAAAGTTGTCTCAAAACCTACATATGGTAGGGTATACTTATGTAGCTACCTGTATCTCGAATTTCGAGCTGTGTATCTCGAATTCCGAGGTGAACTTACTATAATGACTGGACTATATTCTTCAGTTCACAGAGCAATGTGTACTTTATTAACGAAATCGAGGTAAAATATGGGCTTACCTTTGGTTCTTTGCTTTTTGGAAAGCGATAAAATGCTGCGGCAGTTTTTTGTGGGCTAAAGTGGTCTGAAGTTTCCCGAAAACGTTTTCCGTGTAGAGAACAAAATGCAAACTCTTCACCTTACAGAAGTTGGCCCGATTTTTCGCTGCTGCTGCCTTCAGAAATCTGCCGAGTTGGCAGTCCTTGGGCGGATTAAAATTCGGTCTGTTCCAGTTACGTAGACGCGACTGTCGTGGGAACGGACTGGCTTCGCTGTCCGTAACCTCCGTTTTCTCAGTCATACTGAGCGAATCTTGATTAGCTTTTAACTTCATATACTTATGTACATATGTAAGAAGTTCCGAGGGAAGATCGTAACGGCCGGCTTTTTCGTAAAACGGAAAACTAATAAAAAAAGAAATCACAAAACCTTACAAATGAGTAACAATTTTGCACTTCCTAATGTGCTTGCCATGTAATTCTCGTTAAAGTCCTAATATAGCACAAGTTCGGTCGAAACTCAGGCAAGCTTGAAGGTTTTGGGTTCTCATGGACAACATTAGACGATCGAATATTAACGGTATTTAAAACACTGGATTTAGACATTTCAACATGGCAAGATCAGTATATTCTTGCAATTAGAATCGCAATTATTCACCGCAATATTTATATGAAAAGTTGTTTTGTCACTTATGGAAGTAGGAACAATCCATCTACTGGCCTCTTTTCGACGGACTCGAGTCAAAGAAGTCGAAGTTGTTCTTTATCTTTTTTCTACTCTGAACTGTTAAGAAAATTCTCATCCAGCGTATTTGACAGATCCAGACACGACCTAGTATTACATTCCCAAAGAATAGTCTGGACAATGAAACATCTTTGCTAATTGAAGATATCGCGTAATCGGTTGAATCTGAAAATCCTGTTAATTTCATAGTAGAAATCTTCAAAATTATCTATGAAATTTTCTAGACCGCAATAAAAGAACTATCACGCTTAAAATAAAAATCTGTATTGAGGAACTTGAAAAAAAATGTATTTTGGATATTAATCGATATTAAAAATAAGGGTTACAATAATTGGGTTCATAAAATTTGTGCTGAAATTTTATTCAGCCTAAGTTTCTTTAAACTTTGTCCGAGCAATAAAGTGCTATAAGGTCCTAAACATTTTGACGAAATAAAAATAAGTATGCCTGAAGATCGGAGACTAACCTAACTTGGATGACCTTTGTACACCCTGAAAAGGGTATTTTAAGTTGCCACGAAGTTTATAATACCCGGAAGGAGAAATTGGATGACTTATAAAGTAAAAGATCAGCGTGGCGAGCTGAGTCGATTTAACCAGATCCGTCTGTTTGTCGGTATATACGCGGAGTAATTCCTCAGTATTTGAGTTATCGATCTGAAATTTTTTACACGTTCTGTTTGTCCCAAAAAACTACATATTTGTCGAAATCGTTAATATCGAACCATTGTGACGTATCATCATATAGCTGCCATACACACTGATGGGTTAAAATGAAGACCTTGTATGGAGCACTTCTTCATTTGACAAGATATAATCATGAAATTTGACATACATTGTTCTCCGAGGTAGCGCTAGAATATCCGTAGAAATGGTTCAGATCGGACAACTGTAGCATATAGCTGCCATACAAACTGATGTGTTAAAATGAAGACCTTATATGGGAAACTTTTTTATTTGACAAGATGTACTTATGAAAGTTTGCTGAGATTATTATCTTATTCAGCGCTATAATTTCCGTAAAAATTATTTAGATCGAATCACTATAGCATATAGCTGCCATACAAACTGATCGGTCAAAATGAAGACCTTGTATGGAGCACTTTTTCATTTGACAAGATATAATCATGAAATTTGACATACATTGTTCTCCGAGGCAGCGCTAGAATATCCGTAGAAATGGTTCAGATCGGACAACTATAGCATATAGCTGCCATACAAACTGATCGGTCAAAATGAAGACCTTATATGGGAAACTTTTTTATTTGACAAGATGTACTTATGAAAGTTTGCTGAGATTATTATCTTATTCAGCGCTATAATTTCCGTAAAAATTATTTAGATCGAATCACTATAGCATATAGCTGCCATACAAACTGATCGGTCAAAATGAAGACCTTGTATGGAGCACTTTTTCATTTGACAAGATATAATCATGAAATTTGACATACATTGTTCTCCGAGGCAGCGCTAGAATATCCGTAGAAATGGTTCAGATCGGACAACTATAGCATATAGCTGCCATACAAACTGATCGGTCAAAATGAAGACCTTATATGGGCTTCTTCGTTATTTGTCAAGATGTATTTACGAAAGTTTGCTGAGATTATTATCTTATTCAGCGCTATAATTTCCATAAAAATTATTTAGATCGAATCACTATAGCATATAGCTGCCATACAAACTGATCGGTCAAAATGAAAACCTTATATGGGAAACTTTTTTATTTGACAAGATATATTTACGAAATTTGGCTGAGGTTATTGTCAAAAGTAGCGCTACAAATACCGCAAAAATTTTTTAGATCGGTCGACTATAGCATAGGGCTGCCATAGAAACTGATCGTAACTATGAATTTTGTTTCAGCTATGCTTTGAATCTATAATTCATCAAGCGATAGTCACGAACTTTTCTTATAACGCAAGCCCATAATTTAACAGTCTAGAAATTAGTTCTCTAATCATATTAAGTTGACATCTCTTAAGTTGTTGTTGTCGTTTTTTAATTTTTTTATATTTATTGTTAAATGTAGCGCTCACTCACGTGATGTCTCGTCGTCACTAATTATTTTGATATTATTATTTTTTTTTGCTCACAACAACGCTGCCTAGCACATGTTTTTTGTTGGTTTTATCAATTATTGTCGCTTATGCCGTGTGTGCGTGGGCACCCCTTTGCCTCCAGCTCCACACAACATTTTCGGGTAAATGACTTTGTAGCGCTCCGCATTCGATTACGAAACACTTTGCTGATGGCGGCGATTGCTCCGCTACTGCCGCTGCCGCTGCTCACCAAGCACGCGACTGCAGTCGCAATTTCAGCAAAAAGCTGCGCTGCCGCAGTAAATTAAATCATCGTTTGTCAACTGCTGATTGGTGTTGTGCTTAATTTTTATGTTTCTCTTTTTATTTTTTTGTTTTAGTTTTTTTAGTTGTTGTTGTTGCCGCTTTTTTCGGTTTGTAGTCTGCTTCACTCATTGATTATGTAGCACGTGATTGTGATTTTGGCGTTTTGCTGCGCGCATTTACACTGATTTGACTTAAGTGATGAATGTTACTCATACGCGCTGGCGAACGACGCTGCGCGATCAGTGAAGGCATAAATTTAAAAATAATTGATATTAACTGCAGCGCAGGCGGGAAGTGTGTTTGCGTTTAAATATAAAATGTTGTAAGTTTGGAATTTTTCAAAACGAAGTTTGTGGCTTCCTGTCTGGGCAAGTTTTACAAGCGCGTGTCGATCATTTTTTGGAAAATGTATTAAATAATTTAATTGAAAAGCAAACAGACTAATGGAAAATAACTTTCAATATCTTTTCCTTATGTGAATGATGTTTTTATTTTTAACCCTTTTTTGAAACAAAAAAATACTAAATATCTCAAAAGAGAGTGCTCTTCCCTATGCTCATTGCTATTGTTGTGTGGTATAGGGTGCCAAACTGGGTTCTGACCATGCCTTTTATAGTTACCTAAGTGGAAACAATAGCTATTTTTGGCACTTGGTATATTTTTGGCATCTTTTTTTTGTTATATAGATACTTCTGTCTCTTTGGAGTTTACTGGGGAATGGCTGAACCTTGCTCAAAATTGCCTGGTTAGCTTTTTCCTAGTCTTAGGGTTATTGTCCAATTAAAATCCATGCGGTTGTAAAAAATTTCTTACCCAGTGTCAGTTATTTGGGAAAATACGAAAGTGGAACTTAACATTTTCTTTTTGATTGCATCGCCTTTGATAGACCGAGGCCGGATTTCACTTCGTCAGATATTCAGAGAAATAAACGAGTAATGAAACTAAGCTGCTATGCAAATTTTGTATGGTTTCAAGCAGCTTTGTCGATGCTTGAGATTCAGCTCAAGGGAATTTTTCAGTCCATGGATCCAGATCATATGTAGCAGCACTAGAACTTAAACTAACCGCATAGATTGACTTTCAAGGGTTGAAAGCGTAACATTTGCTGGATTCACGATCACACCGCTTAGATAATAACACCAATTAAGTAAAGTTAAGGTACGGGTTACCTACTATCGAAACACTTCCACGCTTAAATTCGGTTATGAGGTCGATCTTCACAGGGCTCTCACTTGGACGGCTTAGAACGGCGGTCCATTGTCTAACCTAAAGCTCCTTAATAATTGATTACAAGAACCTCACAAATCGATAAAGCGTTTTGAGCGTATCAAAAATTTGTTGAGGCGGCTAATTTCTGCTGTCTTCTCGTCGAGGGCAAGACTGTCAAGATATTTCAACCTCAATCTTGAAAAGGCTGGACAATGGAAGAAAAAGTGACGGTTTGTTTCCACCTCACTTTCTTCCATACAATTTTGACAGTTTACGTCCGCAAAAATTGTATCCTTACCATACGAATGCCTATTGGACACTGTCCAGTAAGAACCGCATCGATTGCGACCAGATGAACTTTGTTAAAGGCAAGTAGTTCAGAAGATTCTCTGGCTTTTATTCTAGTATCGTACAGCCCCATTAGAAGCGGGTTGTTAACCAGCATCTGCTAATCGCACGCGAGTTTCATTGGTCCAAACCTAGAACTCCTGACCCCAATGGAGATCGAACTCTGTTTCATTCCAGTGTGAGTGGGTGCCTTCGGCTAGCTCGTCGGCATTGCATTTGATTCCACTATGACCAGGTACTCAAACAAGTCTGTTGAAGAAGTAGCTTGATGTTATTTCTAGTGAAGACAGATACTTTTTAACTCGCTTTGAGCGCACAGTTAGCGAGCTCAGTGCTAGTTTTGCCGCTCCACTGCCAGAAAAAATTATATAATGGGGTCATAAAGCCGAATTGGATGTATGGCATTCAACTGTGGGGTACGACCTGTGCAACTAATATTGATATAATACAAAGGTTCTGATCAAAAATGTTTAGAACAATCACGTGTTCACCATGCGCAATGAAAATATTCATAAAGACCTTGGTATTTCTATGGTAAAGAAAGAAGTAGAGAACTGCAGAATTAAATATATATCTAAACTCCGAGATCACCCAAACCCTTTGGCTAATGCTTTGGTACATTCCTGCGATCAAACACTTCTTAGAAGAAGAAATATGTCCGCGTACTAAGGAGCAACGTGTCACCAAAACAGCTCAATCACTAGCTTGAGCGTGTCTAGTTTTTAAATAGATTTAAGATTTTATAACTTATTGTTAGGCTTTTAAAATAAAAAGCTGATTCAATAAATACAAATATATTGAAACAAAAAAAAAAACTGTCAGAGTGAATGCGCACTTCCCTGAAAGAGACTGTACTTCGCAGCAGTTTGTTTACTGCCACCTTAATAACAGCCATTTCTGCCTGAAAACACTACAGTCCGATAGCTTAATGCTAAGATTTACGGAGAGCTCCTTACAGAAAACTCCCCCTCTAACCATCCCCTCTAGCTGCGGCTCCTCCCTATCAACAATGCACCTTCCAGCAAAGTTTTCGGTGCCGCAGTGCACTGGAGATGCTTACAAGAGCCGCCCTTGGAACACGGTCAAGTTGAACTTGATAGCAAGTGTAGCCTTTTCGATCGGCTTGACTACGGTCTCGTTGAGCCGAAACGCCACTTTTTGTGTGAGTTTCAACCTTTTTCCTATAGATCTTCTACTACAATATAATGCCTTTTTTACTCTCAATTCAATTCAATTCAATTCCATGACAGCTTTCTATGAAGGGTAAGTCCTATGGTTTCACCTTATCAACAAGACGTGAGCCTTCGAATGGGAGGAGAGTCACGCCTGGGTTCACATACCTCCCGGTAAATAAAACCATACAAATTTGCTTCTTACGCTTCCGCTTAGTTAAATATTATTAAGGGCGTATAATACGCATATTTTCTGGTATAATTGTGACGTTCATGAATTGTCCTTCCCACCGGATGTCATTCGCTGAGATGATGTCATAAAAAGATCATTAATTTTGAAGGCCCCAAAGATTTTTTAAGCAAAAATATCAAGAAAATTGTTTCAAAAAACCACTACTTCATTATATTTGTCCAAAGCAAATTGTTGTTGTAACAATTCAATACTTAATTACATCATAAAACCTACCATTTATCCAAAATTACTCACTGTATTTGGTATCAAAAATTTTTGCAATATAATAGTTCCATGTTTATATATTTTTCTATAATTAATCTTTAAAACATTATTTTTCTTTCGGTTTCTGCTTCTTCCATCATCTCAATCTGCATAAATAAGCAACAATTTCATAGCAAATTCATTTGCTATGCAAGACACACTTTATTGTGGCTTTGTAATGGAATGCTCATAAAAATCGATTAGCCAAGTCGTTGCATTCCAATAAAATTTTATTGCAAATGAGCGGCGATTCAGTGATTTGTAGAAAAAGTATATATTGCATTTGAATACCACCACATATACAATATATACGTTTATCGGAAATGAGAATTACAAAATAAAATGAAAAATCGCTACAAAGTAAAGACACAAAAAGCTATCGCTTAATTCCTTGAATACATATAAAAACGGCCGAGGAGAGAAGCAGTAGGTTTAACTGGGCAATGCAAACATTTTCTTAATGCACAAGAATTAAGTAGGAAAAGTGAATAATGTAAAGTAAAGCTTAAAACAACGTGGCTCCAAGTGATCTCCATTGTTTATAAAGGTTATAGAGGGAATCTATGGTTTTTTTAAGTAAGCACTACGATAGGTGATATGACAACATGACGGATTCCTAATTAACTTTCATAAAAAAAAGTAGACCTCAGTCCTCCTTCAAACTCCACGAAACTGGAAAATGAAGATATATGATGACATTTATTCCAGCAATCGCCAGTACTCTTACAAACTCTCCCAAGTTAGACAGTGAAAAAATATCATTACAGAAATAGTATGACATTTCGTCTAGTTTTACTAGAATATTGTAAAAGTTGGATTTAAAAAAAATAGTCACTAATTTAATTCTGCTCATAGAGCTTTTATTCACATCGCAGAAAACAGCACCGACTTCTTTGAAACTCTTTTGAATCCAGCATTGAAAAGCGACAGTTCTTTCGTGGATTCGATCAGCCATATTTGGACATCAAAAGTTGTACAAGTTGTACAGTTGGTTTAATGGAACTATTAGTTGAACGTGCTATCAGTTCAAATTTAAAATGATCCCGAGAGATTACACATATCAACTTGTCCGAAGTCGTAAAGCAGGTGTAACATACTATAAATGATCATTCTGTGGATCGAAGTAATTTTCTCATTCTCATATCATCTAGCCAATATCTCATCCTCAATGGAATCCCACAAGTTCCACTAGATTTAGTAGCTAGCATTAGATTTGGTAGTGAAAGATTACAAAAAGATTATCTGTATCCTATTTAAGATTTAACATCTCGGTCAGTAATGCTTAGAATAGTCCTGAGCTGACTACCCCTAAGTTAATTCAGATATATGTATACTAAATCGCTATGAGCTGATATTACATACATTCCGAGAATGATAAATATTGATGATAGAGATTTAAGAAGTCCACATTCGTACTCGATGTTGTAAACTGTTCCATGGATTTTCGCTTTGTATCCATCTGCTCAATTCAGCTTACCTTATCTAAGCAGTAATTGGCAGATCACGACTTCTGGTCTTAAACCAAGTATCCTCTGCGTAGCAACAAAATATCCATTTCAAGGCGAAACCTCACTCTCCAGGGTTGTGCGTTGGGCTTGGGACACGTCACGTAAGAAAACTCCTCCAATGAAGAGAACAAAACAGCTTTGGACGAGAGATCCCATTTTTGAGACAGCGGCTCCGCTTTCATTTCATCCGAATGGATGAAAACACTCCAGATCTGAAAGTATTCGACGCAGTACCCGCCGGGAGAAGCAGAGAAAAAGGAAGATCTCCACTCAATTGGAAAGACAATGTGGAACACTTGGAATCTCCAATTGGTGCCAAACAGCGAAAAGGAAGAGCGACTGGCGCTCTGTTGTAAACTCGGCTATAAGCGCGTAAGCGGTGTCTACGCCAATAAAAAAGAAGAAGAACTTGCAGGTCTAGTAGAACGATATAAACTTTTAGTCTTAGTCCAGAGATGTCATCGATTATATTTATGACGTTATTGTATCAGCGGACGACAGAGTTCTCAGCATGTAGGTTAGGTTATATTGGGCGGCTGTCACGCCATACATACACCAATTGGGCGTAGTAATGCCAGATGGAGGTGCAGAGTAATTTGAGCTGATGTATTCGTCATACACGTCATACATTCGTCAACGCTTTATGCAAACCTTAAGACTTGGCATATGAGTTTGAGGCTTCATCTAGTTCCTAGAACTGGGAAGCTCCAAGATATATAAAGCGTGTTTTTTTTTCGAGGCACTTGCACATATTCTTGGTGATCCTGCATGTTCTCAAGGCAATATATCTTGATCTGATCCGTCTGTCAGCCCTTTCGGAAATTTTCTTCTTTGTCATTTTAAGTTACTTTTTATTTCTTCAACAGGTTCCGTAGTCAGACGGATGGTACTTTTGGCAATCTCAATCAATCAGCATGTAAAATACTTATATTAAAATAGATCTTATGGTGAGCGACATCTGTTGTTAAAGAAAGGTGTGGCAAATCTATTCGGGGTTTCTTGTTAAAATTCTTGCGTTTCAAGACTTTATGGCGCGGTATTGTTACAGGTTCCGACATTTCTGATTCTAGGCAACATTTCATCCCAAATTCTTTTGAGCTGTGGTTGGGTTTATTATTCATCTTTCAATACTTGGTGAGTTATAAAAATGAGCTTTGGCTTCTTCTAAGACCTTGCACGCATTAAACATCTATTTCCTGCCCCCAATGCAAAACATTTCAAGCAAGTCTCTCTACCTATCCGCTTTGTGAATCTATTTAAAGCATTGCATTGAGTTCTTAGGCGTCTTCTAACTAACCTAACCTAACAATTGTAACTGGTTTTTTAACCTTGCTACTATGAAATGTTGCTCCTGCTATAAAATTCACTGGTTGTCTCATCTATTATTAACAGTTTTTTATGGTTTCTTACTAGAAATATCTTGTGACGTTACTAAAACGTTGTGTTTTTGTTGTTGCTTATAAATGCGACGGAGAAATATTTTATTGCTGCACTTTCGATCGACCCCAGTTGAATAATAATTGCATAAAAGCGACAACAAGTACAAAAACCGAGATAATAGCAAAACAAAATAAAAGAAAGCAACAAAAGAAACAACAACAAAAAGAAAACTATAATAATACTAAAAGTGAGAGAGAGAACGAGAGAGTGCATTGCTTTGTTGGTAAATGAGAAGCTAAGTGGCGGCGCAGTGATAAGGAGAAATGCATTTAAGAAGAGGCGAACGATGAGGGCGCTGCAGGCACTTTACTGTACTGAAGTTGTTGCTTTTGTTTTTATTGCTGGTAGCTAGGGTAAACCATTTAAACGTTGTTGATAAACAGCGAAGACGGGGGAGGTGGCCTGCTTCTGTAAACATACACACACACACATAATCCATGTGAAAGTCCATAGGAAAGAAATAAAGACCAAAAACAACAACAGCAAACACAATAGAAATATCTAACAACAGGCAACAAATTATGAAAATTTAATTAGAAAACGCACACCCAGCTGAGGAGACAAGCAAAGAACGGGATTGCTTGCTGCACTGCTAGTGTCGGCGGGGGGCTTTATGGCTGCCATGAGTGGCGCTGGGGGGTAGTAGAGAGTGGTGCAGATATCGCACGTCAGTAAGTTGCTTTGGAAAAGTATTGTCGCAATTGTGTTATGTAACTAACGCCACTTGAAAGTGATATAGTCGTGTGACACACACACACACACACACACAAATAAAAATATTCGTACACATATTGCATTTGTTTTTGCTTGCTTTTAGACTGGTACTAAGCCATTTTTATACTTAGCATAGCAGGTCTAATAAACGGTATGACAATTTTGCGAATGGGTTTGTATCAAAATATCTTAAGGAAATCGAAAATCGAGTGAGTAACGTCATGTGGTTCATCCTCATCTGTGTATCTCTCCTTTAACTTCCGTCTGCTTTACTCTCCTAATTTCTGTTCCCTATTTCTGAAGAGCTCGACAAGCTGGCCGACAAGGGTAATGCTCGAAAACTCTACGAAAAGATGCGATGACTAACAAAAGGTTTTCAAGACCAGAGCGTACTCTAGTGATCTAGTAGCTGATGCCCAGAGCATACTGAAATTATGGTGGGAATACTTCTTCAGCCTGCTGAATGGCAATAAAAGCATAACACCAGGAGATTGTGAACCCAATTCTCTATTCGATGACGGTGAAGCAAACGTTCAAACAATTTAGAAGTTTGAATAGCAATTACGCGTCTGGATTGCCAACCGAGCTACTCAAATACGGCGGCGAAGAACCGATAAGGAGCATGCAGCAGCTTCTTTGTTGAATATGGTCGGACGAATGCGTGCCCAACGACTGGAATTTAAGTGTGCTCTGCCCAAACCACAAAAGGGGAGACCCCAAAATCTGCGCCAACTATAAGCCTCCTCAACATTGCATATAAAGTTCTATCGAGCGTATTGTGTAAAAGATTAAAGCTCACCGTCAAAAAACTGATTAGTCATTATCAGTGTGGCTTTAGATCTCGAAAATCTACAATCGACCAGATTTTCACCATGCGCCAATCTTGGAAAAGACCATTGAAAGGAAGATCTACACGCACCACCTCTTCGTCAATTTCAAAGCTGCTCTTGACAGCAAGAAAAGGAGCTGCTTTATGGCCAAATCTATACTGACGTTGGGCCATACCAAAAACTCCGCCTGGATCAAAAAGGACCTCTTCGAGCCGTTCGATAACAAACGAGGTTTCAGACAAGGCGACGCCCTACCGTGTGACTTCTTCTATCTACTCCTGGAGAAAATAATTCGAGCTGCAGATCTAAATAGAGCAGGTGCAATACAAGAGTGCAAAACTGCTGGCTTTCGTCGATGACATCGATATCATTGGTGATAACAGCTGCGCCGTTAGTTCTTCTTTCTCCAGGTTGGACAAAAAGTGAAACAAATGGGTTTGGTTGTGAACGAGGGCAAGACGAAATATCTCCTGTCATCAAATAAACAGTCGTCGCTCTCGGGACTTGGGTCTCACGTCACTTTTCTTGAGTTGATTTGGTACCTAAGCGGATTTAATTTTTGGCAATTTCATCAGATATTTCGTTTCCCGGAATGCCATTGTGGCTCGGAATCCAGTATATATGTAGCTCTTTTCCGGTAGCAACCATATCTACTGCTTTTAAGCATCCTCTGGCGCAATTCGGGTGAGATTATTGCTATAAATGCCATTTGGCTATCGGCGTATTCACATATTGATGTTCTTTACGTCAGCTTTTCTGACTGCAAAGACATCCGCATGAAAGATACTGCAGTATTTCGACAGCTTGAAGGGTCGTCTGAGATCTAGCTCTGTGCAATAGATTCCGGTGACCACGCCATCAACAATTTTTGGAGTATACACGTTCCGATGGTGGATCGCGTGCTCCTGCGGTTATTAATGAACTTTAAAAATTGTGTTTACTAAAATTAGCTGAAAACAAGTAAGGAAGGGCTAAGTTCGGGTGTCACCGAACATTTTATACTCTCGCATGATAAAATGATAATCGAGATTTCATTATCCGTCATTTACATATTTTTTTATTAGTAATTAGAATTGAATTCTAAGAGATTTACCGATATTTTCGGTGAAAAATTAGGTTAGGTTAGGTTAGGCACTGAGTTCTTCGTGTTCAATATCAGGGACCTTGAAAAGTTAAAGCCCGATCAAGACAATTTTTCCACAAGGGATACCTCAGCTCAAATACCGATTTGTGTAAAGTTTTATTCCGCTATCATCATTGGTTCCTAATGTAGAAGGCATCAGATGGAATTCAAAAGAGCGTTATATTGGAAGAAGGCGTGGTTGTGAACCGATTTCACCCATATTTCGTACATGTCATCAAGGTGTTAGGGAAATATTATATACCGAATAGTTCCTGAGTTATGGTTTTTGGTCCATAAGTGGGCGACGCCACGCCCATTTTTAATTTTTAAAAAAAGCCTGGGTGCAACTTCCTTCTGCCATTTCTTCCGTAAAATTTTGTGTTTCTGACGATTTTTGTTAGTCAGTTAACGCACTTTTAGTGATTTTCAACATAACCTTTGTATGGGAGGTGGGCGTGGTTATTATCCGATTTCTTCCGATTTCTTCCATTTTTGAACTGTATATGGAAATGCCTGAAGGAAACGACTCTATAGAGTTTGGTTGACATAGCTATAGTAGTTTCCGAGATATGTACAAAAAACTTTTTAGGGGGCGGGGCCACGCCCACTTTCCAAAAAAATTACGTCCGAATATGCCCCTCCCTAATGCAATCCTTCGTGCCAAATTTCACTTTAATACCTTTATTTATGGCTTAGTTATGACACTTTAAAGGTTTTCGGTTTCCGCCATTTTGTGGGCGTGGCAGTGGGCCGATTTTGCCCATCTTCGAACTTGACCTTCCTATGGAGCCAAGAAATACGTGTACCAAGTTTCATCACGATATCTCAATTTTTACTCAAGTTACAGCTTGCACGGACGGACGGACAGACGGACGGACGGACAGACAGACAGACATCCGGATTTCAACTCTACTCGTCACCCTGATCACTTTGGTATATATAACCCTATATCTGACTCTTTTAGTTTTAGGACTTACAAACAACCGTTATGTGAACAAAACTATAATACTCTCTTTAGCAACTTTGTTGCGAGAGTATAATGATGCGGACGGTCAACGATCAAAGACAAACTGATTGATCAAACTCAGTGGTTGATCAGTTAGGGACTGATCAAAGTCAACGGCCGATAAACTCTCTTGAAAGAGAATTTTGACCAAATAATATAATAATCAGTGTAAAAACAATCATTCCAAACATTTGAATGACCTTCGCAAAAGCTCTCAAGGGTGTATTTAACTTGGCGTCGTCCGAGCTTCCAGAGCTTTGCCCTCCACCTTGTTTGTTAGATTCATTTACACATCATTTCTGAGTTTACCTGATTATTTGTGTGTGTTCATGTGTCTCGGCACAAGTCACTTGCATGCAATTGCAAACGCAGAGCGGTCGGCGGGCGGCGAATTTCGCAAAAGTGACTTAAGTATTATGTATGTGATTGCGGTCATACGATGCAATGTACCGCAGTCCGTCGGCCAGATCATCAACTTGTCTGCTATTGTTCTAGACTATTGTAGCTGTTGCAGGCGGGGGCGGGACTTTAGTTTGCCATATGGAGCCGTTCTGACGCCACTGTTCGTGCAGTGCGGTAATTCATTATGAAATCTGCAGACTAGCTCACAGATAATGTATACCTACATATATCTGTTCATGAAAAATGTATATTCACATATATTGAATATATATCGTCACCTAAAATCCAAAATAACGTAACATCACTTTCCAAAAGTTTACAGGCGAAGCAAAAACGTTATAAGAAAAACCACTCATATTGAAAAAAATTACTTTTGAGTTTCGGTTATAAAATGGTTATATTTTGGTTATCATATTGAAACAAAATTTGAGTTTGGGTTATAAAATGGTTATATATTGGTTATTATATCTGACAACTATTTTCAATTTTTTTTTGATGATGCGTTGTTTTGCAGTTTAGGTGACGATCTATATTCAAGTATGTATATATGTATATATGGGTATATCTAGATTTCCAGTAGTGCACTTTAAATGAGCACTTCAGACTGCAAATAAATTGGCATAATGAATAGAAAGCGAACTGTGCGGCGGCTATTCAAAGGCAACACAAAAAACAATAACAAAAGAAATGGCTGCGGAAAAAACATTTCCATTTAATTCCTTACAAAATTAACAGTTTTATGTGCCCACATTATAAAAACAGTGAGCTATCGACTTACTTTCCATTCAATAAAATCTTTTAACTGAACACTTGTGCTCTTTCTTTGCTTTCGTTGGAAGCTTAAAAGCCATTTTCCGCATTAAATTGTTAAGTACATACATATGTATGTATATAATGCAGACAATATATATATATATTAAATATATGCATATTTATATAGGTACGTATGCATATACTTAAGCTGCTTTTCTGTTTAATGAGTATTTGCTTGCAGTGAGATCTCATTAAAAATCGCTACTTTGCCAAGCTTGTTGCGAGAAAAGAGAGCCATCATTTGGTATTTTGACTTTTAACTCGGAGAATTTAATTTATATAACAAACGATTGCGATGTGCCGACAGTGCTTTTTAATGTGAAGAGCGCCTGACTCAATATCATAAGACCTCTTTAAGGGGGTGGTATTTACTTTATTTGGCAATGCAATGACGTGTAAGTTACTGATTTGTTTTTATATTTTAATTCTTAAATTCTTTAATAAATGAGTAGCTAAGACCTCCTTTACAATAAAATCTACTAAATCTACTATCTAAACTCTAAAGAACTGAGGATTAAATAGTCATTAGAAACTAATAGACTAAGAACTTCGAAGTTGTAAGGAGTTGCAACAAGTAAAACGACTCTTAAGAATTGAACATATGACGTAGTACTGCTCAGAATCTAGTAGAGAAGAAGAAAACTAGAAACTCCGAAGTTTTAAGGCTTTGAAGAACTAGGAGCGACTAGAAATACCGCTTACGAACTGAAAGAGTGGGGTCTCTAAAATAGAAAGACTGTTTAAGAACTAAGAATAAATTGACATACTTCACCGAAACTAGAAGCCTAAGGCATTTAAAGTCGAAAAAACCTTAAAAATTGTAATAACGGGTTATTCAAGTAAAGGTACTTTTTTCGATATCCTCTTTTTGACAGATCACGCCTGAGTTGTGTCGAGCTGTCATGTTATTTTTGTTTAGTATTCTTTAGCATTTCATCGTGGATAGACTTACGTCTGAACAATATTTACAAATCGTTCAACTTTATTACGAACAAAAATTTGCGTTCTGTAAAGAATGTGTTTCGCGTGCTTCGCTCAATTCAATATATGGGCTATTGAGAAGTTCCAAAAACATCCAACGTTTTCGAGCCAAATTTTATTCAGCGATGAGGTCGATTCCTGGAAACAAGTAAAATTGCCGCATTTGTGAAGAAGAGCACCCTGAAGAAATTCAAGAGCTGCCATTTTATCCAGAAAAAACAACGGTTTGGTGCGGTTTGTGGTTCAGTGGAATCATCGGTCTATATTTCTTCAAAAATCATGTCGATGACGACGTAACCGTCAATGGCGCCCATTATCGCGTCATAATTATCGACTATTTGATGCCTGAAATTGAAATGCGTGATATCGGCGATATTTTCTTTCAATGAGACGGCGCCACTTTCCACACATCGGATCATTCAATGGATTTATTGAACAGGTAAATTTTGGACCGGTCGATTGGTCAACAAGATCGTGTGATCTCACACCGTTATACTTTTTCCTGTAGGAATATGTGCAGTGTAAAGTCTCTGCAGACAATCCCGCTTCGATTTAGCCTTGGGAGAAAAACATCACGCGTGCCATTCGGCAGTTACCAGTCGAAATGCTCCAATGAGTCATCGAAAATTGGACTCAACCATGTGAGACGTAGCCGCAGCCAACATTTGGAAGAGATAATTTTCAACAACTAAATGTCAAAGAATGTTCTTTCGAATCATTAAATTTGAGCTTTCTGTCTAGGTAGGGAACATCGAAATGAATAACCCTTTATGTGCTCACAAGACCTAAATAGGTGTGTAAGGAATATATTTCAATTGATTTTTCGACGTAAGATTTGAGTTTTGGGAAATTTGTCTTCAAAACTTTCGTCTAACATTTAGGGATCACCTTAATGTATGTTTCCTTCCATTTCCTTCCAAGAAAATACAACAATAAAATCAAATACGAAATCACATTGAGAAACGAGCGAAGCGAGTGAAGCAGACGTCAGCGCATTTGTAATGCAAAACAACAGCGTATAACGGTATTCGTTAAAATGTAAATGAAAACACGGAAATGCTTTTGTGCTGCGCTTTTAATATTCGAAATTTTGCATTTGACTTTTAACATTTCGCATTGGCATTGCATACCTTCAGGCGTTTCAGCGTTATTTTTATCACGGCGCCGAAAATATACATACATATACGGTATATTAACAACAACAATCAGGCTCTATTTAGCTCGTAGAATTAGCAATGTTTTCTCTCTTTCTCTCTCTCACTATTGCTTGTGGGTGGCAAGTGCCGAGAGCGTGCTGCGATCAAGTTGAGTGTTAAGCGCAATTGAATGAACATGGGTAACTGGCTTACAGGCCCACAAAAGTATGTAACACACCCCTTTTTTTCTCCCATTACATATGTATATTTACACACATACATACATATGTATAGGCATATTAGACGTCGCGACTTGCCTTGTCATGACGTGACTATATTTTGTTTTTCCACGCCAAATGTGCAGCTCTGTCTGTGTGTGTTGTTGTTTTGTGATTTATTGCAACATGTTGCATATTTATGGGCGCGCAAAGCGTGTCGTTTTTGTCGTCGTTGGTTGTTGTTATTGTTGTCGCGTTTATTTTCGATTTTACTGCAGTTGTATTGCATAAATTGGCCAACTGAAATACATTTATAGCTGTCAGCGAAGCAAAAATGGCCGGTAACACAATACAAGTGTATGGCGTTGCATATTTTTAGGCGTTCAGCTGAATTATAACTGGAAACGTGGGAAATATATGTTACGAGTTTAGAAAGCGCTAAAATTAAGGCAACCTATGAAAGCATATGACATCATATTGAGGTGAAACGGTTTGGCTTCCTTTTGATACCGAATGAGTCACCTGGTCCCACCATATTTATTGCGTCGAAGTTAATACTTGCAATTCTCAAACAATTTATGAAATATGCCAGATATTTCACTTCAGGTAGACAGATATAATTTTGAATATAATTTTGGATATATTTTTGGATATATTTTTAGTTATAGTTTTAGATATAATTTTAGGTATGCACTCGCTGTGGATATATTATAGAAATTAATTTTTTCACTTTTCTTACAATATCCCTCCACTATCCTAAACCTGAAAACGAACCAAAGAATTATAGATTAATCTCTTAAAAGTCAGGTTGTTCCGGTCAAGTCAATATGTCCAGTGCTATACTTGTAGCATCTTCATTAGCGTCAAGAAGAATTATGACTGGGTCAAAATCCTCTTTGTAAAGCGTTAAGGAATATTAGCAGCTGATCTCCAGTCTAGGGATGTGGCAGGTTCAGAAAGACAAAGTAATCTAATAAAGAAATACACAAAAGGGAGCTTAGTAACATTTTTGGGGTCATTACAAGGCCCCACCTTTATGATCCCTCTGTCAGTAAGTGGGAAACCCGGGTTCGACGAAATGCAGAGCATGTGGGGAGGACGATGAGACACTGGAATATTATCTATGCGAATGACCAACTTTCAGCTGGCTGAGAGGGGACATATTCCACGGCTGGCAATGCTCCAACATAAGAGACTAAGAGACATTGGATAGCTAAGGTGGAAAGGAATCAGGGGTTTTACCAATTCACTTATTGGATAAGGCTTAATGTGGCTACCACCCGAGAGTACAATGGGTCTAATGATGGCTTGCAGTCTAACGCTCATGCACCTCGCTTTTGAATCAATCAAGAAATATCACAAAATCTTTGCCAACTTTCGTAGAAGCATCCTGATTATATCATTACTTACATCAACCAGCGCGAACTTCCGAGCTCTCTTCTAAGTTATTTAGGTCTTCGCACTATAAATGATGGCTTAATATCCGCACAAAGCGCTCATTTGCAGAGGTCTTTGAATCGATCAAAAACTTTCAGAGATTGATTGTCCGGAATACAGCCATGTTCGAAAGTCGTCTACGCTTTTTGAATTTAAGTGGGTAGGTTAGATTAGCTTAACCTGCTGGCGAATCACATCACAAGTCTACAACTCGGGATAGAGATATGTTAGAAAATCGTCTACTCTTTTCGAAACGAAGCGGGTAGGATAGATTATGTTAGGTTAGTCTGCTCATGAGCCACGCCTGGAGCAGTTTCGTTCCTCACCGATGCCAGACGGAGTACCATTAGTCATCATGAGAAGTAGTTATCCTTCAGGATGCAAGCGCTTAACAGGAATTTCAATAGATTCTGTGACCTCACTATCGACATCTCTACCGTCGTAATAAAGGTTTCATAAACTTAAACCTCGAATTCTCATCCGGGACTGCGTCATAACAGAGATTTATGTGGCGGTATCACTGCTCTAAGGCTCGATGTCTTATCAACGACTGAGATATGTGAGAAAGTCGTCCCCCCTTTTGAACTTAAATCGAATTTAGGTTCATAGTCCCATAGAACGAGGGCAAGACAAAATATCTTCTGTCATCAAACAACCAGTCGTCGCACTCCCGACTTGGCTCCCATGACACTGGGATTCATAACTTCGAAGTTGTTGATAATTTCGCCTATCTTAGAAGCAGTATTAACACCAACAACAGTGTGAGCCTCGAAATCCAAAGCAGAATAACTCTTGCCAACAGGGACTTCTTCGGACAAAGTAGGCAAATGAGAAGTAAAGTCCTTTCTCGACTAACGAAGACCAAGCTCTATAAGTCACTCATTATTCCCGTCCTGCTATATGGTGCAGGGATATAGACGATGGCAACAACTGACGAGTCGACGTTACAAGTTTTCGAGAGAAAGTGTCGCCGGAAGATTTATGGTCCTTTGCGGATTGACAACGGCGAATATCGCAGTCGATGGAACGATGAGCTGTACGAGATATACAACAATAAGTGCTCTAGAACTCTTTTCTGGGCGAGAGACTTATTTGAGTGTCAGCTACACCCTGAAATTTCGTTCCTGTTTTGAAGTCTTGAAGCTTTTTATTGGTAATTTCTAAGGAGATCTCACTTATATGATGAGAGTGGAACTTACTGCAGAATCTAATGAACTTAGTTCACCTATCGTTTCTACTAAGTGTCGCTCTAGTATATTCCGGCTGATACATACAGAACTTCTCATACATATGAGAGCCGCTGTGCATGGGGTTATATCCAGTATGCATCACTTAGTGGCAATCCTGTGTTGTTGTTGTAGGAGCGGCAGAAAACATTCTCGAAATAATTTCGAGGTATGATGTCGGGTTGACAGTTCTTAGCTGGCTACAAATCCAGGTCCGTTGCGGTTACTTAGAACCGACTGTCATGGGAACGGGGGCAACCCTATATTTTAATGAGCTTATCTTTAAATACCCATGATATATGCTTGCATCGTAATAGCTCCTTCATTTCGCTGAACAAAGAACTAAAAGTAAAACGAAAAGCTACTATTTAAGTATAAATTCGCAATGGACGCACCTCAAGGCCTTGCCACAGACATTTATGACCGGTGTTATGCCACTCAAGCATGCCTTTGGTGCCACGCCAGCGACGCAAACCTAACCAAGGTAACGAGGCGACACCAACAGCAGTAGCAAAAGCAACAACAGTAGCAAAAGCAACAACAGTAGCAAAAACAACAACAGTATTAAAAGCAACAACAGTAGCAAAAGCAACAACAGGAGCAAAAGCAACAATAGCAGCAAACAGCGTCAGCCAACTCACCAATGTGCTGACAGTCAATCCACCAAAACGGCTAAGAGTCAGCCAATTACCACAATGTGACATTTTCCCTTGATAATTCATGCAAATTGCATCCTTAAACTTGATTGACAATCAACCAAAGCTGCAGCTACTCATACTCAAGCCAACAACAACCGACCATTACATAAACTATAAACTATTTTGTATATAAGCGGGCTTTGAGTGGCTCTGTGTGTCTGCAAGTTTGTATATCAATGCACGTATGTACATATATATGCATGTATTAGGGCTTTATGTGTATGCATGCATGTATGTGCATGTGTCTTGCCGCTGAAGGCATTTTGTGGTTTACGACTTGTTATCGCCACTTTGCTTTTGTTGTTGCCAGCGCTTGCATTGTTTCTACATTTTTTTTATATTTTTGTTGTTGTTATTATTATTGTTCTTGGATTTTGTATGACTTGTCGCCGTCATCGGCATGTGCAGTGCAGGCGAAGGGGCCATTGCCGCAGTGACGCATCGTAACGTCAATATGACTTTGACATTCTTAAGTGACATGTCTCTAAAATGTTTTCGCTGTTTCACTCTCCACCAGTTGTTGTAGTTGTCGTCGTTTTGTTGCATTGTTTTGTTTTGCGTGCTTGTTTGGCTTGACAGTCGGTTTTTATAGTCGTGAGAAATGCAAAAAAGGTGAAAAAGGAACACTTGCCACAAAGCTACTGTTTATACGAGTACGTGGAATTGAGTATTTATGAGAAAAATGCATAAATGTACATATGTACTTTGTATATTTATATGCATATAAATATATATGTATGTGTATGCATTTTTGCACTGTGATGAAAGCAAAAGTTGTGTCACTTTTCAATACTCGTAAGGGTATTCACACATTCACTCACACCAAGTGCACTGCATTTATGTTGTTGTTTTTTGTTGTTGCAACTTCTGACATTGTCTGCGCAGCACATTGAGCTGCGTGAAAATGCTGAAACGTGCGGCAAATCATTAAAAGCACTAACAACATACAAACAACTGCAAGCCGGCGAGCTGCGCTGAAGCTTAGACACATCACGATTTATGCTGGGTGCGCCGGCGTGCTTTGAGGTGACCAGACGTATATGTAAATATTAATACATATGTACTGATTATATATGCGGTTATTTTTTTTACTTTAAAGTTTTTAGAAAATATGTACAATAGAGCGGGTAGTATTTTTTTTTTTCTAAAGGATGATACATTTCGAGGTGGCCTACTTTTTTTTAAAGAAAAAATACAGAAACTTCAAATTTAATGGGGTATGTTTATTATCTTTCAAACAACATTCTTTGCCATTTAGTTTTTGAAGATTATCTCTTTCAAATGTTCACCGCGGCTACGACTTAGGTCGTCCATCCATTGAGTAATAAGTTTAATTTTCGTTGATTCGTTCCAGCATTTCGACTGGTGATTAGCGAATGACACGCGTGATGTTTTGCTTCAATATCTGAATCAGAGCGAGATTGTCTGCATAAACTTTAGACTTTACATATCCCTACAGGAAAAAGTCTAAGTCTAATTATCTGCTCATCGAAGTGTTCGCTCAATAAATCCATTGATTGTTGCGATGTGTGGGAAGTGGCGCCGTCTTGTTGAAACTGAATGGCGCCGAGATTACGAGCTTCAATTTCAGACATCAAGTAGTCGGTTGTCATCGCGCGATAACGGTTGTCATAGACGGTTACGTTCTCAGCGGCACGATTTTCGAAGAAAAATGAACCGATTATTCCACTGGCTTTCAAACCATACCAAACCATTGATTTTTCTGAATGAAACGGCAGCTCTTGAATCTCTTCATGAAGCTCTTTGTCCCAAATGCGGCAATTTTACTTGTTTACATACCCATTGAGCCAGAATTGGGTCTAACCGCATAACATAATTGGCTCGAAAAGGTCGGAACTTTTTGGAACCTTCTTGATTCGGAAGGTCGAGGGCTTCGGTTCCTACACAAGTTGTATTTTGTACGCTTTCAATTTAAGATTTCGACGAAAAATGCGCCAAGTTGCTCCGCACGTTAGGCCGAGTTGCTGCAAACAGCGCCGAATCGATTCTACACGGTCCTATTATTCACTCCCCGCTACGGCTGCTATATTTTCTTCACTGGGTGCTGGACGTGGTCTGTTCGGTTAAATGTTATCCAGTAATGAATGCTGGGTCTCAAAATGGTGGTGGTGCGATTAGTACGCTCAGTAGAGCCACGTAAAGTAAACGTTGTTCAGGCGAAAGTTTTTGCATGATGAAATGCCAATCAATACTGAACCAAAGTAACATGACAGCTTGACACGACTCATGCGTGGTTCATCAAAAAAATACTTTTGAAAAAAGTGCCTCTACTTGGGTCACCCGTTATAAAATCGCGTATACGAAAAATGTTTCACGCATTATCTGAAAAAATTCACTTTAGTTAGGTCAGTTGTAGGGTGAACCATAGACTGTTAACTGCTTTGGTTGGTTGGTTGAAAAGGGAGACTCATAAGCTCCAGACCGCAGGCACCGCAGTTAAACCATCATTTGGCCCATTTTTCCCGGGTGGTAGCCAAATTAAGCCTCGGACTACTAAAAAGTCACTAAATTTGGTAAAAAATCTGATATTTTTTCACCCCAGTTACCCCATGTCTCCCAACTTGGAGCATTTGGAGCTGTTGAATATATCTTGTCTTATCCGGTTGAAGTCTGGGCATTCGCAAAGATAATGTTCCCGCAACTCAACAACACTCTCGCGCATACTCTACATTACGCCGAATCCACTACTCCTATCTTTTGAAGTGGGATCTTAAGTATAGGTGCCTTACAATATTACAAAGTTCCCGTTTGGCTAGAAATTGGAGTTTTTGGGTCTGTTTGGTCTATCGGAGAAATGAGAAGCAACACAAATGTATGAAAAAAATGTACCCATTTTATTCAAAACCGCGAATGAAATGGGTTGGGATTAAGATATTTATATTTTTTGGTCGTATATAACATGGGTGCTTACGTCATAGCCGACTTGGCTCTGTGTGACTCCCAACGACATCAAGTGATTCCGCTTGGCTCTGAAAAGACATTGTTAAGAACAAGACGCAAACTGACCGCGACAAGCAAATTAACTTGCACTTCGGAAGCTAATAGAGAGGATGTAAAAGTAGAGTCGGAGTTAGTTCTCTATGGAGGGTATGAACTTGTCCTTCGCTGTGTAATACGGTTATTCCAGCGAAGTGCATGTCATCTCACAAGCGCTGCAAATATCTATCAAAACAACTCATTATTAACTTAGATATACACCCTGTCAAGAAAGTATCAATCATCATCCAAATTTATTTTAACACCTAGAAGTAACATCCATTTGAAGCGATGCACATGGGACAACGCTTTTTCCAATCGTCAAAACATTTTTTATAGGCATATGGCCTTCAGGTCTCGCGTCGAATTTGTTTTGATGTCTTCAATTGATTCAAAGCGTGTTCCCCGAAGTGGATATTTCAGTGTGAAGGTAAAAAGAAAGGTAAAAGTCAAAGTGCAAGCACCTTGAATCTCTTGTTTTTATATGGCTTCAGGCTATTTTTGTTTAAAAATTTTTTATTCGGATTGAAAAATAGTATTCGGAGGAATTTTTCGCCTTAGTAATTCTTTCGACCATTGTAAGTGATATCAGGTTTAGGGTCTTCTGGTGCATTTTTTCGGGAAGGTAATTTTTGTACTTGTCATTAAAAGGGGAGTCTCTCATTCGAGGCTGTTTTCTTTCTTTCATTGGGGATGTGGCGGATCGCAAACCCAGCGCACAACCCTTCGGAGGGATGTTTCGCCTTCTCGCTCTAATTCGCCTTCAAACGGATATTTTTCGGCTACGCAGAGAATACTTGGTCTACGACCGGAAGTCGGGAGCAGCTTGAGTCAAATGTAAAACAATCGTTTCTGGCCACTTCCAAGTGAACGGCTCTCAAAGAACTTTCTTCAATGTGAACTTCTACACATGACTCCATCCTCCTGTCCTAGTCGGCCTTGCGAGTTTTCGAGAGAAAGGTTCTGCGGAAAATTTATGGTTCTTTGAGCATTGGGCACGGCGAATATCGCATTCGACGGAATGATGAGCTGTACGAGATATAAGACGACATTGATATAGTTTAGCGAATTAAGAGACAGCGACTACGCTGGCTAGGTCCGGTCGTCTGAACGGATGAAAATACTCCAGCTCTGAGAGAATTCGATGCAGTATCCGACGGGGGAAGCAGAGGAAGGAAAAGACTTCCACTCCGTTGGCAAAACTAGGTATAGAAGGACCTGGCTACACTTGGAATCTCCGATTGGCGCCAAACAGCGAAAAGGAAGAACGACTGGCGCGCTGTTGTAAGCTCGTCTATAACCGTGAGTGGCGTCCACGCTAATATAAAAGAAGCAGAAGAGTCTTTGTACTTGTTTTTGTTATTCTTTAGCATAGATCTCTTTAGCTGAAAAAGTTTATATTTCTTCACAGCTGGTCACCTTAAAAAGTTAAACGTTTCTCAATTGGTTTCGCGCATTATCACACCAATTGATCATTTGCGCCATTTAGTAGATAAACTAAACAACAATAAAGCGCTTATGCTCGCTTGCTACATTCACTCTTACCGCGGCGCAATCATGTTTGACAGGCACGACTGGCCGCTACCCTGACCGACAGCATAGCGCGAACCCCCGTCCCTCAACTCTGTGTCGGCAATTATTCTTGCGCCATGACCACGGCCAGAGTCAGCGCCAATGCCAATTGCCACCGCGTATCGGCTGCAACAACAATTCAAGGACATCCGCTTCAAAGCCGTCAAATGCCAGCGCGGCTCGAGCGATGTTAGCGGCGTGTGTAACCGAAGGCGTGGTCACTCGCCGACAACAGCACTTGAAATATGTAACTTGTCACCGCGCGCACTGGTGCGGCGACGTAAAAGGGTGTTGGCGGCGTTATGAAGTCATACGACTCATTTAACGTGCAAAGCCGCGAACTGAACGGACGGACGACAACGCGAAGTGCAGGTCGTGATTTGCCTCTGGAAGTATGTCTGTGTGTGAAAACGCGCCGCAAACTTGCTGCGGTGACACCTGAATGCCTGATTGCCAAGGGTGTCCATGGTATGGTGACCACAGCGGGGTGAAGTGATGGAGTTGCACGGTTGCAGGAAGTTGACACGATTTGCATGCGAAACTATAATTCCATTGCATTTGCAATGATATTTGCATTTACATTTGCACACACTCTTTCGCACTCCCATTCATTTAAGTCATACATGTGTGTGGAGCGGAAGGTTTCCATCGGTATCGCACACTTGTCGTTTGTGCCACAAATCGCCGCAAGAGCCGCTTGTGGCGTTGCGCGAACGGAAATACTGGTGCCATAAGTGAGCTTTACGTACACATATGTATGTATACATACATACATACAACCGTGCGTTTTGTTTGCGTTTGTATTAGTGTGCTTTCACATTTCGTATGCAAATCGCAATGATATGAAAATATTTTTGCATTAAATGCGCTTACCGACATCGAGAGAATTTTAAAAAATACACGTGTACGTAAAGCATATGTAAAGGGTTTGTCAATATGGACAAGCTAGGTGAGCCTAGACTCATGGTCGATCCCATTAACTCTTTAAAGTGGATCTTCTGTTCCACATAGATCGTTGAAGCGTTTTGAGCGCACCTAAGACCAATTAGCTCGGCTGATCTCTTCCGATTCACTTTGGCCTAAGAGAATCTTGCAGCCGCAAAAGTTCTGGTTGTTGATCAGCGCTTGCTGAGCTCACTGAAGGTTCAAAGGCCCAATGCCAAAACGCAAGACAACATCGGAAAGCCGACCCGTTTCCAATTGGATGACAATGATGGTTCCGTAGAAAGCTGAGCGGCTTTGCAGTTCCTGTCGATTCTGCTATGACGAGTACCCGGTCCAAGTCTAATATGGAAGTAGCTTGAAGCTATTGTTAATGAGGTCGTGCACTTCTTAACGAGCTCAAATCCGCGAATATACACCTGTCTGAATAAAGTTGCACTTTGGAGCAGTACATCTCCTGCTACTTTGATGGCTGTCATCTCCACTTGAAAGACGTACAGTGTCTAGTTAGAACTCCTACTACTCTTGAAAAGTGGACCTTGCTAAGAGAGCTTGCAACTGCACAGCTGCTGGTAGTCTACCTACTTGCTGATTTGGTCTAAGGTCCAGCAATCCAATAGTGAACCACAAGAAGTCAGTGGAGTAGTGAACCACAAGAAGTCAATACCCGCTCCTATTTCGCCGTTATTGAGACTGAAGTACCTGTATTAGCAAGCTTATCAACTTTACAGTTTTCTCCAATACCGCTGTGGCCAGGCACCCAAACCTGTCAAAACTTAAAAAAAGTCGATGCTAAAGATAAGGAGTTAAAGTCAGTCAGAGAACTGAAGTCTAAATCTCTCTCTTTTTCTTTCTCTGTCGCTGCCTTTCTGTTGGAGAGGATAGTCACCACTCTGAAAGAGGCTTTGCTTCGGAACAATAGATCTGCTGCTGCCTTTTGAGCAGCCATCTCTGTTTGGAAAACGCGGCAGTAATCAGGAAGCCTAGTCTCAGATCCTACGACTTTCTACAGCTTGAAGCAGGAAGTTCTGAATGGCCCAGCTGTTTCAGATTAGACGTCCAAAAGACAAGTACGTTTTCAGTTGGACCTTCCTATAAACAGAACAAACTTGTAAAGACCCAAATTCCACTTTCACTTGTGAGCTGATACAAGACCAAGCCACGATAAAAAGTTATCATTATAATGAAGTTTCCGTAAAAAACGGATTGGTGAATTGACTACCAAGGTATGCCCATATGATTTCTTAGATTGAAGATTGAATCCCACTCATTGTTTAGGATAATGAACAAAATCTTTTACCCATGACTAATAAATAGTTACTTCGGACTGAGTGGGCAATTGGGAAAGACTTCCACTTCAGTGGAAAGACCAGGTAGAGAAGGACCAGCCGCCAATTGGAAACTCCAATAATTACGGAATCTCCAATTGACGCCAAAACTCGGATACTCGTATAACCTCGTCATATTAATAAGAGCTCAAGTTTTTAAATATGTATGCATATTTCATTGAAACTGCCTATCTTCTTCAGATTACATAATTTGATCTGAAGCTTTTATATATATACTATCCTTAACCGGAAGATTTATAGGCCTTAGCAGGGTCCATTAAAAGTTGTAACTAGAAAAAATTTGAATTCTATAAAAGTAGTCTATTCTTTTGTGGTTGGTGGGTAGCCAGACTTCTAGTCTTCTATTCCCGGATTCACTCGAAAGCAACATTTGATGAATACAAAAAAGTTAATGATTTTTTGGCCGTGGTTATAGGTATGTTTATATAATAATTCTGTATCAGTTCAGCTGGTCTTTTATTCTTCTGGTCACTTCACCTTTCTATTTCATGAAGATTTTCACTTCCTAAATTCCTGAAGCGTTATTCCCTTGTATTACCAAATTAAAGTAAGTTCTGAAAGCAGACCTTTTGTCTGTCCAAATCCATTTTCCATAAACTTTAAACCGATCACTGCTTTATATTTTTCGAGGAAAAGTTTAATCCTCATAATAAACGAAACTAACCTAACATATTTCGTGTTTCGTGCTTAACCTGGTAATCCATATTTGGTAGCCCTCGATAGCTATGTTGTGTGGTGTATGTGCAACGCCGTTAGCACAATTCCCAATTCGATATTTTATCAATATTTTCCAGCCGTTAGCATTTCCGCATATTAATTTTTTCTCTCCTAAATGCTTTTTCATATCAATTCGCAGAGCATTAAATAATAATAATAATAAAAAATGCCAAGAAATTGCATGTTGAAAAGGCTGTTTTCTGCTTCATTTTATTTGTTATGCTCATTCGAGCATTTTTCTATTTTCACGTAAACCTAAATCGCCTAACACACATTATCGCACCTTTCGTGAGCTCCGATGGCACCGTCGAGCATTAGGTGGCGCCTCTGCTGCCTGCGAAAAGAAACGATTTGGGCGCTTATAACCCTTAAACACACCCACACGCACACACTTAGCAGTAGCTGTATTGAAATGCATTTTCGAATATGTTTTCCCAAATCACCAAATCAAATAACCGTTGCACGGTGTCCGTAGGTGTTTCCTGCTGGCAAGTGCCTGGCACCGGAAGCGCTCGAGGTGGCCGTGCGAGTCGCGTTCAACGGCATTTATGTTGGCGTCGAGAGATTATATATTTTTGATTTGTTTGACGGCTCACTCATTCGGGTGCACGCACACCTACCCGTTTTACCTCGTTTCCTGCAGTATCTTATCAGCATTGAGTTGGCAATTGCTCACAAATTATTGCCGTAATATTTTACAATAAAACGAATAGTGGTGTTTATTACTTTAAGTATTTCAGATTTTTCAGAAAATTGTGGTCTTCTTCTCAAGTTCTTTATTTAGTTTATTTGCTTTCCAATACAAAAATAGCCGAATTTAAAAGAGATTTGAACCTTTCGGTAGACCTTATGACTATTCAATATATTGTATGAGATAAATAACATTTTGTGTTAGTGAAATCACTATTCACTCTCATAGCCGAACTAAACTGGTTTTGAGCTCGCTGACTGCGTGTTCAAACGTTGTCAACGGATGCTTGACCTCATTGATAATATCGTCAAACTTTATTCATATTAGAATTGTATGGACGTCGGATCACAGCGGAATCGGCGGGAAGCAAAGTCAATGAGCTTGTTAGGTAGGGCACCAGTTCCTCAATTTCATTCGATTGGCAGCGAGTCGGTTTTCCAATGTCTTCTCAAAATTCTGGCGTTGCACCTTTCGGGAATGTTTATTATCATTCAAAAAAACATTATTTGGCATTCATTTTTTGAAGATTATCTTTTTCAAATGTTGTTTGCGGTTACGTCTTAAATGCTCCATCCTTTGAATCCAATTTTCGATGACTCGTTCGAGCATTTCGACTGGTAACTGGCGAGAGTCACGATCTTTTGCTCCAAGTCCTTCATCGAAGCGGGATTGTCCGCATATATGTATTTTAGACTTTACATATCTCCACACGAAAAAGTCTAACGGTGTGATATCATACGATCTTGGTGGCCAGTCGACCGGCCCAAAACGTGAAATTATCTGCTCACCGAAGTGTTTTGTCAGTAAATCAATTGATTAATGCGATGTGTGGGAACTGGCGTCGCCTTGTCGAAACCAAATGTCGCCGAGATCACGAGCTTCAATTTCATGCATTAAATAGTCAGTTATCATAGCGCAATAACGGTCGTCATAGACGATTACGTTCTCATCAGCATCTTTTTTGATGAAATATGGACCGATGATTCCATCGGCCACAAAACCGCTGTTTTTTTTTAGATGAAATGGCAGCTCTTCAATTTTTTCAGGCTGCAAATGTGGCAATTTTGCTTGTTTATATATCCACTGAGCCAGAAATGGGCCTCATAGCTGAACAGAATTTGGCTCGAACACGTCGAATCTTCTTGGAACTTTTTAAGAGGCCATAGAAGGAAGCGGTGTCTAGTGGTTCTTGCACAAGCTGTATTTTGTATGTTTTCAATTTAAGATCTCAACGTAAAATGTTGCTGCGAAAGGCGCCGAATCGACTCTCAACGGTCATCGTGTAACTCTCAGCTACGGCTGCTCTAGTTTCTTTTCTGCATGCTGGACGTAGGCTACTCGGTCGAATATTATCCAATAATAAAGGCTGGGTCTCAAGATGGGTGATGCCGTTGTGATGAGTCTGCTTAGTAGTGAAATCACCCAATGTATGAAAATCGTTAAATTTCGATGTATAACTAAAATACATGAAGTCGGTGCACATATCTCGATAAGTATGGAAACAACTCAGTAAAATTTGGTGCCAATGCCTTACAAGTTGTTGTAAAAAGGTGTTACAGGCGCTTCGAATTATTCCGATACTGAGCATATTATATGATATATGTACACATATCTATTATATTCTCTTCGTTAGTAAGTAATAATCTTTAATCAAATTTTATTTTTATTTTAGGTTAGAAATCGTCAGGGCGGAGCTAATACGATAAATTAATTAAAGGTAAGTACATTTAACTTTCAAGCGGTCGCGCCATCTTTTGTAACAAAAGCGGTCGCGCGTAGTCTTTTCGACGCCTCAATTGAAATGTGAGATTTAAAGTGGATAAAGTTGTGGAATTCATTTTTTTATTAGTTTTAGTTATTATGTAATCATAAAATAATATTTTACAGGAAAAGTTTTTTTTTGTCATATTAAATGAGGGAAAAACATAAAAAGTAATATAATGCATTGAATGCAAAGTAAATTCATTAATCTTAACACAAAACCAAACAAATTTTTTTCAAAATTTGGGGAAAACATAAAAGTCATAGAATACATTGAAAAGAATGTAAATACATTAATATCTTATTAGAAAGTTAGAATAGTTCAATAGTCAGATTCATCAGATTCATCGGTCACAAAACACTCATTGCAAATAAATACCGTATGGTCGCGACAAATATTTCTTTCGCAGATTTTGCATTGGGTTTTTGTCTGCCTTCTTTTTTTTGCTGGACATATTTTGCAGCTTCCTCTACTGACTTCGGATGTACTTGCCTCACTATTGGGCTCATCATCTAATTTCAAAAAACCTCTTATATTTCTTTTCAAATTTCTTGGTAAGTTTTTATCAGCTCTTCTTTTCATATGTTCTTTCGTCATTTCTATTCCCAATTCGCGTAGAAATGTACGTCTTTTTTCGATAACTACATCATTTTCTCTCAAAATTACCATTGAGTTTACTCCAGCAATATTTAGCAAGCGAAAAAAGAGTGTCAATGGCCACCTATTGCACTTCCTTGATACGGAATACAATTTTACCTTTTTATCCACTTCATCAACTCCACCTTTTGTTTTGTTGTAAAAAGTTATAATAGCTGGTTTTCGTTTTTCGTTCTTTTTAGGTACATACGATACCAGGGTAGAAATATTTGAAAACCCAAATTGACTAGAATACTCTGGCTTTCCCTTCGCAATGAAACACGGGGGAATTTCTTTTTTATTTTTACGCAAAGTGCCAATAACAGACATTTTATCATTTGTGGCTAAATCTTTTACCAAAGGAATGCTAGTAACCCAGTTATCAATGGTCAAATTTCGTCCGGTTCCAGAAATTGGTGAAATTAACCTTTTTACAACATCACTTCCTGAATTACTGATTTTAAAAGGTCCTTCTAGTTGTCTCCCAGCATAAAGCTCAATATTCAACGTGTACAAGTTTTTTGAATCCAGTAGTGCATAAATCTTTAGCCCATATTTGTCAGGTTTTGATTTATTGTATTGTCTAAAAGGACATTTTCCGCGGAATCCACACATCATTTCATCTATAACAACATTCTTACTAACAGAATAAGGAGAAAGGCAGTTTTCTGTGAACATATTTAGCACTTCTCGTATGGGCGCAGCTTTATCTTGGGCTCGGCGAAAACTTCTTGTGGATGCATCATCAAACCGGAGAGAGTTTAGAAGAAATTTCATCCTTTTCAAAGGCATAGTATTTGGAAATATGGCAATACCAGTAGCATCACTATACACATCCTCCAAGTTTCCATGAGACATTCGTAAGGTTCCAGCAATATATAATAATCCGAACAGGGCCCGAATCTCAACAGAATCGGTAGTTTTACAATCTCGAACTCTGGAGTATGCGCTTTCTTTTTTCTGTATAAATTCGTTAGTATATTTTACTACTGTCGTTATAATTTTATCGCATATGAACAAATCCCATGCTTTTAGAGATGTTGTTACGCCCATGCCTTTTCCAAGAACACCAGCCTCTTGAGTCAGAATATTATGGGGTGGATACCTGACTCTATCACTATTTGATTTTTTCCATTTTGTAACATTATCACGTGCCATGAAGTATGCAGCTCTATCAGCCAAAGGAATGTTTTCCTCTTCCGAGTTACTTTCTTCGTTTGAATGTTCCATTTCTTCATCAGATTCCACATCTGGTCTACATTCAGATATTTCTGATTCCTCATTACATTCCACATCAGATAAGTGGTCAGAGACTTCTGATCCTTCATCACTTAAAGTTTCATCACTTTCATTATCTTCTTCTAGGAGAAATTTCATTATTTCACTTTCACTTATTCTTGTTTTAGCCATTTTTACCAATAACTGTAACACTTTATTACATCAGGAAATGTGCACAGAGAGTCGCGCGTAAACTAAAAGACGTCAGGCGCGCGTAAATGCTCGCTATAAACAGTCGACAAGCGTTAAAAAGATACGGAAATAGTGCATTCGATTGGAAATGAACTAACCTCAAGCTACCAGAGCTACCAAATATCTGGGATTATATACACAAAAATTATAATACTTTATTCACCATGGGCGGTCGAAAAGACTACGCGCGACTTCTTAAAGGTTAAAGAAATCTACATAAGTTTATATAGTCTCATATACGGCATATTTATTTATTAAACCTCTCACGAACTAATATCAACTAAGTGCGAAAAATAATACTTTGTGACCCTCAAGATACTATGCTATGCTATTATTTAGTTGATGAGGACAGTATTTTTAATTTATACCAATTGCTTATTCGATTCGGCGCTCTGTAAGTGTTAACGAATCGTATTTCTGCCGAGGAAGAAGCTTTTTATGGATTTTTAGCCGGTTTACAACATTTTGCTGGAGTCAAAATATGATTTCAATAAAAACCGATAGTGTGGAGGACATAAGATCAACAAATTTTTCAACACAATGGAACTTGGAATGTATTGACTTGACTTTCACTTTTGCAATACAACAACTTACATAGATGGATAGAACAAATGAACTTAGAAATAAAATTTAATAAAGAACAAGGTCCTTTAAAGTTAAACTTACTTTGTTTGCATATTATGCAAAAATAATATCCTTGTTAAAACGTTGATATCAAGAATTAACCAAGGAGCTCTAAAAGCTACTTAACAAGCGGCTAAGAAAGTTACTCCATATTAAGCTCTTCAATAAGCTTTCATAAAAGCGCATTATTCTGATATCATTATCAGCTATAAGCTGAATAACTGCTTTTGTATTCAGCGTTTTGTTCAGCAACTATTCTCATAAGCTGAACGAATGTTGAAAGCCAAAAGGCCTGAAGAGCCCAGTTGGCAGTTGCAGCATAAGAAGTGTAAAAAGCGAATTGTATGCATTATACTTGGTATTTCACTTGGTGACAGGCTGAAAAGAGGATGTTCTATAAAAGTTTTTCGGCAAAAGTGTACTGGAACTAAGGCGTACAGCTGTTTTTTGCACAACATATGTAACAGGTCAATTGGAGGGTTCCCGGCCTATCATAGTTAAACACATTTTTTTGGCAAAATTAATTTTTTTTATTCAACTTCAAGGGTTGATACACTGTATTTGGGGACACGCAAAACGAAAAGTTCACAAAAAATTTCAACTAACTCTTTAGGCGCTTTAATATTACGGGTAAATAGGTAAGTCTCTATCAAGCACGTGTGAAAGTGCAAATACATACATACATACACATTTACATATGTATATGTACATGCATCTGGGTGTTTTCTTTGCTTATTAATAAGCGTAATTAATTAATTGCACAGATTCAGTGAATTATGGAAAAAATAGGGCCAAACAACTCAACTCAGCGCTTAGTTCCAGTGCGAAGGATAAACACGGGCAGAAGATGGGTCGGTAGTGTTGGCGTTATACACTGACACGACCGCATGTGTGTACAGCAGTAATTTTAACACACACACATGACTGCGTACAGGTAGCTGTGTTGCTATTGGCAACGCGCGTCACCTGTGCGATAGCAACAACTACAACATCTAATTAAGAGCAGCAAATGAGTGAACAAAGCCAACATAGGTGTATGTGTGTGGCTTTCAGTAGGAGTTAAGCATAAAATCACGCTGCCACTAGCAGGGCTTTCAGCAATCA
The DNA here is from genome assembly GCF_023373825.1 of Bactrocera dorsalis. Lineage (NCBI taxonomy): Eukaryota > Metazoa > Arthropoda > Insecta > Diptera > Tephritidae > Bactrocera > Bactrocera dorsalis. The sequence continues at coordinate 68,581,842 of NC_064305.1, forward strand.
TACAAACATACATGTTTACATTAATATATAAATATGTATATACATATGTGTCGGAGCTTCTCTCAGGAAGCATTACAACAACGCTGCCCATACACATTACACATTAACTCCTACAGGTGGTTGCTCTTGCAGAAAGGATACTTATATTGTATGTATGTTTGTACACCCTGAACAGGGTATCTTAAGCTCGCCACGAATTTGTAACACCGTAAAGGGAATTGTGAGACCCTATAAGTTAATGTAAGTAGATTTAAGTCTCTAGATGAGTCGATTCAGTCATCTCAGTTTTTGTTTTATCTATCTGAGATTTTGCATAAATACTGTTCTCCCCAAGAGGCTGTTCATTTGTAGAAGGCGCCGATATCGGACCATTATAGCATATAGCTGCCATACAAACTGACCGATCAAAATCATTTCCGTGTATGAACAACTTTTTTATTTGACAGTATATATTCACGAAATTCCGCACGTATTATTTCCCACAGCAACCATACAACATCCGAAGAAATTGTTCAGATCGGACCAATATAACATATAGTTGCCATACAAACTGAACGTTCAAAATCAAATACTTGTATGAACAACTTCTTTATTTGACAAGATATCTTCATGAAATTCGGCACGTATTATTTTCCATGACAACTCTACAATATCTGAAGAAATTGTTCAGATTGGACCAATACAACATATAGCTGCCATACAAACTGAACGTTCAAAATCAAATACTTGTATGAACAACTTCTTTATTTGACAACATATCTTCACGAATTTCGGCACGTATTATTTTCCTTGACAACCCTACAATATCCGAAGAAATTGTTCAGATCGGATCACTATAGCATATAGCTGCCATACAAACTGAACGCACAAAATCAAGCTAAAATATTTGTATACTCTTTTATGCTATAAGAAATGCACATGTGAAGGGTATATATGGAAGTTAACGGTTGTTTTTCTTGTTTTTGTATGTTTGTGCGCCTGTAAAACAAGTAAATGGCTACCTGGGATTGGCGTTCGCTTTAGGGAAGCGTAAAAATTATTGGAGTTGATAAACTTAATGAGCTGGAAAATGTGTCGCATGTACCACATAGATATGTATGTAGGTAAATATGTATATAATGTGTATATAAATGTGTATCTGCATATATAAGCAAGCAAACAGCTAATACCCGCTAGCATTTGTCCCTATAACCTTCCGGTGCGATCTCCCTCCGCAACGCGTCTTAACACTTCACTTTCATTTTCACTCTCATCTCGCACTAGTGAACTGGAATTTTCGCAAATTACCGTTAACAAAGTGATGATATTAATTCACTAAGCAAAATGCGCCTGCCTTGTCACTTGTCCTCACGCTGCCGGCAGCATGCTTTCTAATGTGGCAACATAATATGGGTCGGCGGCAAGCTGACTGCGTCGTACACCGCAGTTCATCAATAAAAACAAGAACAAAAACAATAAATCATTGTCCTTAGGTGCGACGATGAGAATGCGGACGCATACTTGAGGTGAATTAGTAGGCTTAAATGATGCTTTTATGTAGATATACATACATACGTACATACCTTTTTGTTGTTTCTGTTGTTGTTGTTAATTATATTGTGCAACAATTTTCATTGAGCAATAAAATTATTGATTACCATAATAATTATCCATGTATATATGTACTTATATACTCATAAACACGTATTACATAAATACATACATATTTACCTCCGCACATACACTAACACAAAAACCTATAAAGGAAGAAAGGATAATTTCTGTTGCGTGCGTCCTTAAGCATGAGCGTGTATGCTAACAGGACATCTCATTAGCATGTAGCGACCATTAAATGCCACGCATTATGCCTATACATACAAAATGTGTACGTATGTATGTGTGTATGTGTGTGCCTCCGCTAAGGTAGAATAATGTCACACGCATACCACCCACTAGTGTACTTAAGATAAAGCCGCTATCTGGTTCTATTGTCAACGCTTGTCTTTTGTGTGCAATGAAGCGCAATGAGCTCTTTACGCTCTCAACGCCAACACACACACACACATACTTGAAATTCATAAACGTACTGAAGTAAATAGTTTAAAGTGTGTCAGCGCTTTGAGAATGATAGAATTTAAAGTTTTAAAGCATAGGAAAGATTAGACCCACTTGTCGCGCAGTCCTTTACATAGACGGCGCGGGAGTCCATTCTTGGCCCATATGACTATTCATATTTGAATCTTATGACCTCGTTTAATGAGCAAGCTTACCAGATTACATAATTTATTATATAAATCGAAGCTCAATCGGTTGTTGATTTGCCAGGTCTAAAGCCACACTGACAAGGTCCAATCAGTTTGTTGACGGTGGGCTTTAATCTTTCACACAAAACGCTCGATTGAACCTTATACGCGATGTTGAGGTGGCTTATCTCACGGTAGTTGGCGCAGATTGTGGGGTCTGCCTTTTTGTGGATTGGGCAGAGCACACTTAAATTCCAATCGTTGGGCATGCTTTCGTCCTACCATATTCTACAAAGAAGCTGATGTATGCTTCTTATCAGTTCATCGCCGCCGTATATGAATAGCTCTTCCGGCAATCCATCGGCCTTTGTCGCTTTGTTGTTCCTCAGACGGGTAATTGCTATCCGAAATTCTTCATGGTCGGGCAATGGAATGTCTGCTCCATCGTCATCGATTGGGGAATCGGGTTCGCCTTCTCCTGGCGTTGTATTTTCACTGCCTTTCAGCAAGCTGGAGAAGTGTTCCCTCCATAATTTTAGTATGCTTTGGGTCTCGGTCGCTAGATCACCTTTAGGGATTCTACAAGAGTATGCTCCGGTCTTCAAACCTTCTGTTAGTCGCCGCATCTTTTTAGAGAATTTTCGAGCTGTGATCACCTGTTTAAAAAACATAGTTTTCAGAATACCACATTTGAAGTTTTGCGCTAACGTTCCAGAGTCAACGAATGCTCTTTGTAAATTATCGAATTACTTGTACATAATATATTTGCCGGATATACTTAAAATTTTCAAAGAACATTGCTAAAATATTGTACTTCTAAATATTATGTATGGAAAACATTTTAGAAACTAACCTAAAAACAACCTAATTTTTGAAATTTCCGACTACCATGAAACCTTAAGAGCTTACAATCCTACTGCTTCTTTGGCCCTACTTTACACTATTTTCTTGAAGGTGTTCTCGAATAATATAACTAAAACTTTACTAGGTCCATAGGCAGTACTGTTCTATGGAATACTCGAATTATACCGTTTAAGTTTGGAACCGCATAAAACTTCTGATAAATAGACCCGTGAAAGGTTTCATTGATTCGAAAATTGAGCGACCTTTTTGGTGCTCTAAACTTGACGACGTTAAGGTCATAGACTATGTGACTAACCGACGGAAATTGTTCTTTAAAAGACTACTTTCAGTATTAAGCTGAGAATGTGCTTGTTAAGAATTTCATTTTGGGGTCTTTTTACGAATAGCTTCTCACAAACGGCGCATATGAGTCAACTAAATACTAGTTGTTGTTTTTCCGATCGTAAGGAATTCGGACTGCACCACACGTCGATAATCGAAGAACTGACAAAATAACCTTGATTTTTGATCTGTTTTGACTTGGTTTTTTCGGCTTCGGCTCACCTTTACCACGATAGTCGCCTAATTGATCGCCTGTTTCCGTGTCGTAATCATATATACAAGACTCATCGCCAGCAATAATACGTTTTTTGATATACTGGTAGTCAAAAATTCTGGTTGTACGGACGTTAACACGCCTCTGTTTTTCGAAAAAATTTAGTGATTTTGGAAGCAATCGTGGTTTCACTTTTCTTAGACCCAAACAATCTTTCACCGATCCTTCCGATATTCCAACGATGCCAGTAAGATCTCTCATTGTTAACTGTCGATGTTAGTTGACGTTGATGGCCGCCCTGGATGATAAAAAATTAGTTCACTCTAGCTAAACAAAATTTTTGAATTTCATTTTGCAACTGATGCATCAACTATGCCTTGCTTAGTATCCTTTCCACTAATACTTTCATAGCCTGGTATGTACGTATCTATGCGTTTATTTGCCTGAATATTAATGTATTTGTTCATAATCCTGTTGCGTTTGCGTTATGTTTGCATTGTGTCACGTGCCCAGGCAACGTGTCTGCTGTCGTAGGTAATTCAATAGCCTGCCAATTTGCCCAAAGTCTTCGTCCTCTGTCTCAGCGCACTTCAATCGCAGGTCACTCGCTCACATGCTGCGTCTGCACGTCTCTTTTTATGTATTTGAACAGCTTCGCTAAATTATATGTGAGTGCGTTTCTTGCAGTTCATCATTCTGTTGATTCTTCGCTTTCTATGCGCTATCTTAAAAAAACGAAGCTTTCTATCAAATTCTTCAATGAATTGCTCGCTTTTAGTGATATTGCATTAGACACATCTGTATTTTTCATTGTATGTATTTCTTCCAATTTATGACTCTCAGCGGGTACATCGTTCAGTTAGAGAGCGACACGTGATGAACTGTTATCATTTTAGACAAACGATTGATTACGAAGGCTTCGGTTTTCAGGTGGTACACATGACTGAAAGAATTGAGTAAATATTAAAGGAATTAGTGTCATGAAAAAATTTTTGGTTGAAGATAAGAAGTGGGGGCTGCCAAAAGCAATAAATAAATACATTGTCTTTTGGATTTGTTATTTACATTCATGCCAATCCTAAATATAGGCAACATTTTCTATCAAATGTAAATCAATGCCTACATTTAGGCACATTTGTCATGAATGAGACTATTCTAGGCTCTAAGGGCTCGCTTTGGAGACATCTTGTTGGTGGTTTTGTAAAGATGACTAAGATTCTTTCTTTATAGACCAATACTTACCTTAACATAAAAGTATCTTTCTTGTTTATTATACCATCGTGGCATAGTTCGAACTACGGTGGGTAAGAAATTAAGATTTTCTGCTCTTTGTAATGGATTTACACGGTCTTGAAAACAAATATGAATCACACATTGCGTCAAAAAACTCTACATTTCCATTAAAATTATTAGAATTAGTAATAAAAACTGTTGTTTGCTGTTGCTGTTGTTAACTCGGCTATAATCGCGAAAGCGATGTCTACGCCAGTAAAGAAGAAGAATAAAAACTTTACTAACTTATGCATCCCAATCATTGACTCTTAATCCATAGTTCATAAACAGACAATTACGGCTAAGACTTCTTCTACAAGAGAACGACATTTTGGAAAGTTCTCTCACTTCGACTGCTTTCCTGAAAACTTGAACCACTGTGTCGTGGGGCCTTTTTAACGGATGGCTCAAAGGGAAGGTTGTAATGCGAGCTCTCAATCAACTTTTGTTTCAGACTGCCAGACCAATGCGCCGTATTTTAAGCAGAAGTTGCAGCCATCAAACTAACCGCAGATAGGCTTCTCCGAAGTGCGGCTTCTTTTGGGACCGGCCTTAAGCTCGCTGACAGTGAGCTCAAAGGTAGCCAAAGGTGTGTACCACCTTGCTAGCGGTAGCCGGCGTGCCTGGTCACAGTGGAATCGTCTGAAACTCTAAAGCCGATGAGCTTGCAAGAAAGGACATTTATAACCAAATTCCTTCAGGACTAAAACTCTTCCAATCAACTAAAACTCTTCTTAACCCAATGGACGTTTCTTCGATTTATCATCACCCATCTTGAGATTCAGCATTCATTACTGGATAATATTCTACCGAAACCAACACGGAGTGTAGAAAATATAGCAACCGTAGCAACCGGCGTCCGCAGCAACTCGGACTGACGTATAAAACGACTTGAGGCATTTTTCGCCGAGATAAAATACAGCGTATGCAAGAACTGAAGCCGCTCGACCTTCCCAATCGACATCGATTCGCTCTAAGGGCTTTTGAAAAGTTCCAAGGAGATGCGATGTTTTTGAGCTAAATTTTGTTCAGCGGGACCTATTTCTGGCTCAATGGGTATGAAAACTAGCAAAACTGCGACATTTGTGACGAAGAGGAACCTGAAGAGATTTAAGAGCTGCCCTTTCTTCCAGAAAAAACAACGGATTGGTATATTTTGTTGGCCGGCGAAATCGTCGGTCCATATTTCTTTAAAAATGATGCTGAGAACGTAATCGTTAATGACGACCGTTAACGCGCCATGATAACTGATGCCTGAAATTGAAGCTCATGACCTCGGCGAGAGTCCTCTTCGGTGAACAGATAAATTCACGTTTTGGACCAGTCGATTGACCGCCAAGATCGTGTGATATCTCAACGTTAAACTTGTTCCTATGGGGATATGTTAAGTTAAGTGGACAATGCCGCTTCGATTCAGACCTTGGAGCAAAACAATACTCGTGTCATTCGCCGGTTACCAGTCGAAATGCTTGAACGAGTCATCGAAAATTGGACTCTACGGATGGACAATCTGAGACGTAGCCGTGGACAACATTTTAAATAGAATCTTCAAGAAATAAATGCCATAGAATATTCTTTCGAGTGCTAATAAACATTCCCCATTGAATATGAAGTTTCTGTGTTTATTCTTTGAAAAAGTTGGGAAGCTCGAAATGAATCACCTTTATATGTCTCTATTCTAACTTCCTTTTTACTATGGTGCAATCAGTCAATCTGATGATAACTATTTCAAGTGTATTACAACCGGCTTTTGCTGCTAGCAATTCTCATTTACCGTAACATTTAGAAACTAGTTTTCCAATGATTTCATTTCCTACAGGGTATTTTCGATTCAAATACATGTACGTACTTAGTATATTTATTAATATGCGTTGCCATAGAATCGCACGAATTTACCATTACACCTCGAACCTCCGCCGATCGTCGTCGCCATTATTACCAGCTTCCCACTGCGTGTGCGTTTTTATTTATTCGAACAATTTAATTTTAGCACATTGGAAACATCAATATGAGTCGCTTTATTTCACTTTACTTCTTAAATTCTTCGGCTACTGCTGCTCATGCTGCTTCTTCTTCCTCTTCTTCTGCTGCTTGTTCTTGCGGTTCATGCGGAATTCACTTAGGAGTTATTTATAATTTTGCTGAGCAAAGCATCAGCTAGCCAAAAAGAAATCTGCTTATTATCAAAATCCTGCATGTGGGGGTGTACAATGAGCTAATGAATGCCGTGGATCTCTATTAATATCAAAGTGGTGAAAGTGCAAATAATAAAAAACAAATATTGCATTTATTTCATGAGGTAAGTCCTGAGGCGATGGTCAAATTGTAAACTTTCAAGGAACACATACACAAACTGTTTTAACTTGTCTTCATTTTTGGGCCCGAACGCCTTTTCTTTGTCTAAGCTGCGCGAGAACTCAGAGAACTGAAATTCTAATGTCTACCGATTTGTGATTTGAACGATTTGGGATCCTCACAACTCGAGTCAATCCATACCATCTTTTCCCATACTAAGATTGATGTCGATGAGCCACGGCGAGAGTATAGTATTAAGTTGCGAGCCACAATAAGTCCAGTCTGAGTTTATCTATGGTTTGCAGGTCTTGTACCGTTGCGACTCCTTACCTATCGCCTTATGGGGCAAAAATCTTTTGGATTATTGAACTTACTATTGTGGTGCCCACTTTTGATCTATTTGAAACCTCGAATAGCAGAGAAATGCATTAGTTTCTATCGCAGAAACCAACACGGTCTCGTTGAAATTGAATTCGACAGTTGGCGAGGCTGTGTGGTAAAGGCATTTTTGCGTTTCTGTTCTAAATATGCAGTCTGGCCTTTTACATCTTTTCATTGACCTGTAACTCCGAAGCGTAGATGACATAGGTACCAAGGTTGCAAGGATTTGCAGTACCAAAAAGTTCAAAGGTCGCGTCTGCTTGCTAACATTAAACTCGATTCAATAGAAAGTGTTTAACCAAGTCCGCTGGTTTTGGTAAGCCTGCGGGTCTCTGTTCGACTCTGGTTATCTTACCTGGACCGTAATCGCCTTCAGAACTTGAAGTCCATTTGGTGTTCTCTTACTCAGTTTTTATAAGCCTGTACGTCTCTAGTCGACTCTGACTATCTACCTGGACCATAATCACCTTCAGAACTTAAAATCCAATTTCAAATTTAATACAATTCTGCAATGTAACCAGAGCAGCCGAGGCGGTGGTCGAAACGATGACCGTTTATCTGTTCTCCAGGGCTTTCCGCCCTCAGGGACGATCTTTATTGCAATTCTCTCGTCAGCCGAAATTAATCCGATTTTATTGGATGTAGTGCTAATATTTCGGTGGTCTATACTTGAAAGACGCTACAAATCCCAAAACACTTAATCACTTCTGCTCCTTTCCTACACTTTCTAACACGATCTCAGAGAGCTCCCTTTAGCTAGTGCTTTCTACGAGTCTTTCGACGCTACATACAAACAAACAAGCTTTGGCATAAGATTTCTTTTCATTGTTCCTTTGCTATCACCGCCACCCCAAACATGCAATGCCAGACTTCATTGCTTTCTCAATTTATAAATATTGTACTATATTTACCAATTTATTTTGAGCATACTCGTATAACGGCATTGCGTATACAAGTGCTGCCGGCAAAAACGGCAACGGCAATTTTTGTTGCCTGCACTGAGTGCCAGAGTGGCCGTACGACCGTGCGTCCGACACGATCAGTTAGCGGAATCGCAGGAAGCGCATAAATCACATTCGTACGTGTGTACGAGATGCCTGTCGGTTTTCGGTCGGTTAAATTCGAAATCAACGAAGCGTGGAGTGCAGCGCGAACGTGTAGCAGAGAAGTGCGACTTTGTGGTGGGTGGGTGGTTGGCGATCGGTCGATCGCGATTTTTAGTGTTTGTGTGATATTAATTAGCAATATTTTATAAGTATGATCATTTCGAATAATAACAACTTATTAAATAATATAATAATTAATATAATCGTGATGGTGATCGCGCTTATAAAACGTTCGGTTTTATTATGTCGTCGCAATTTATTATTTTTCCGTAAAATTAGTTCAGTGCTACGAGCAGTTTCTGCCATTGTGTTTTCAATACGCGTCCTAAATATAACTCAGCGCTGTTCCAATACAAAACACATATGTATTTACAATACAATATCATACAGCAGTTGGCCATATGTTGTTGGGGGATGTGTAGGCTATTTCTGTAAACATTGCTGTTATTATAACGGGCATGTCGGAGAAACAAATTCAGTCGAAATCTGCTAAAATTGTAATTTGTAAAAAAGTATATGGAAGATCGATAACTCGTTTGAGTTGACATCTTACAGCTCGTTGAAACAACAATACTAACAGTACTTCTTCAAAGCAAAAAAAAAAAATTATAATACATACGTTAGGTTAGTCTGTTAGGCCAAATGAGCCACGCATAGAAAAGTTTTGGTTCTTTGCGATACCAGATTGAATTAAGTTACTAGGTCCATGAGGAGTAGTCATCTTTTAGGATGCCAGCGCAGACTCTGTGACCTCACTATCGATACCTCTTCCAGTGTATCATAACGTGGGGACCCCGGGTGCTAACAGCGTAGTCTTGCAAATGCGGAACAAGCAACACAAGAGCTGATCCGTTGTTTCCCTGGTGCCTTGCTGTAGTCATTTCCTGCAGTCTTAAATTGTTTCTTATGTACGCGAGCGGTTGATAACTGATTTTTTAAAGATTTCTGCTATAAAATACTTGTTGTCAGAGAAGAGCTTGATATCTTTTGTAGTTGAAATGTTTTGCATTTCTTTCATATTATAAAGCTTCCCTGACTCTCAAATCATTAACTTATTAAATATAAAAGGTGATCCATTTGGAGGTTCGCTACTTTTTTGAAGAAAAAACGCAGAAACTTAAAATTTAATGGGGAATGTTCATTATCATTCGAAAGAACATTCTTTGGCATTCCTTTTTTTGAAGATTATCTCTTTCAAATGGTGGCCGCGGCTACGTCTCAGATGGTCCATCCGTTGAATCCAATATTCGATGACTCATTGGCGAATGTCACGCATGATTTTTTGCCCCAAGGTCTGAATCGAAGTGGGATTGTCCGCAAATACTTAAGATTTGACATATTCCCACAGGAAGGATTTTGGTGGTCAATCAACCGGCTCAAAACGTGAAACTATCTGCTCACCGAAGTGTTCTCTCAGCAAATCCATTGATTGATGATGATGAGACTTGTTGAAACCAGCTCAATTTCAGTCATCAAATAGTTGGCGCGATACCGGCATCTTTTGAAGAAATATGAACCGATGAATCCAACAGCCCACAAACCACACCCAACCGTTGTTTTTTCTATATGAAATGGCAGCTCTTGAAACTCTTGAGGTTGATCTTCATCCCAAATGCGGTAATTTTGCTTGTTTACATATCCATTGAGCCAGAAATGGGTCCCATCGCGGAACAAAATTTGTTCGAAAATTGTTCGACTATTCCAAGAATACTAAGGATTCAAAAGAGGAATGCTCAGTTGTTGGTCGGAGCCTTATAAGAAAGTTCCCTTAGTGGTTTCTCATAGTCCATAGCTACTTGGAAAGAAAAAGAAAATAAAATATAATGTAATGCTTGATATCATCTGGCCTTTAGCTTTACCCTTATAGTGGCTCCGAGCGTCGGACAGCTACTGTTTTGTGTAAGTAGAAGGATAGTAATGGAGAGAATATGAAGGTCTTAAATTGCCGTTGTGCTACTAATAATGTTGCAGACTGCCTTGAAAGTTCTTGATATTTGAAGAGGAAAAATATTACCGTTCGATTTTTTTAATGTCATTTTTTAAGAAGACAGTCTCCAATAGTAAATATTAAGCTCCGAGAAAGAAAGCCGTTGAATCTGCATTTCAATGGAGCCACATGTAGAAGTTTACGCAAGGGAGGAAAGTTCTTTAAGCGCCATTCACTTGGGAGTAGGCAGAAAGGATTCTTTTACATAGCAGCTCACAACTTTTGGTCTTAGACCAAGATCCTCTGGTTAGCCGAAAAGCATCTATTTGAAGGCGAGCTACAGCGAGAGGGCGAAACATCCCTCCCCTGGGTTGTGCGTTGGGTTTGGGACCCGCCACGCAAAAACACTCCCAATGAAATGATAAAAACTGTATTTCAATACTTGTGCAATAATCGGCGCTTTCTATAGCCATTTTGAGTTCAAGGTTTATATAAATAATGCTATCTGTCGGTAAGGATCGCAAGTAATCGTGTGGTCTTCGTTCACTTGAGTAAAATACCTGCATACAAAAGTTTTGTTCAGCGCGAATTCGTCTGTAAAGGAAATTTAGAGTTTAGTACTAATGGACCTGAGAGCTTCGTACTTACTTGTAGGAATTTCTCTCTCGAGCTTGTGACCAGCTGAGAATCGAGTCTTGAACCAACACTTCTTCAATAAAACCTTCATTGCACGCGCTTCCGTTTCCTTTCAGCTGTATGCCTCATTTAATACTGCAAGCGAAGAGCGTATATTTTTACAACAACTTTCTGGTTCATAATTTTTGTATACATTGGCCATTTCTCCTCACCGCTAGCGATATAATTAGAAGAAAATAGACATGCTGTGGTTTCGTCTTCAAAGATATTGGCTAGTTAGTACAAGTGTCTATATTCAGGTGATCTTAGACATGATCTGGTTGGTATTTATTTTGGGGTTACCTCTAAAATTAAAAACAAAATGGCTGCTAAGTGATCACAACAAACGGACATCGCTTTATTGTTGTTGTTGTTGCTAGCTGTTTGCTGGCAACAATAAATACGAGTATAGCACGGCAATAAATAGAAGACGAAGAGGCAGAATTAAAAGATGCCGAAGAAGAAGAAGCAGCAGCAGCAGCAATAACTGCAGAAACGGACTTTGTAGAGCTGGCAGCAACAGCTCCCGCAGCTGTAGGAGGATCAGCGCCAGTTGAGGATCGGTCACAACAGCACAAGCACCAAACAGTGAACACAGGCAACAGTCAGGCAACAAGCTGTGGCAACAGTCGTAGCATTGCAAGGCAGCGCGGCACGACGCGTTCGATCGACTGGCGGTACGCTGTGTGTTGGCGCGGCGGATCGTGAGCGCGCGACTGTGTTGGCTTTTTTTAAAATAGCTTATTCGAAAAAACGGTTTATTTATAAATTTTCACTTGATTTCCGACGATGTGCGATTTTCCCTGCTCAGTGTTCGGTGGAGAAATGTTTTCGAAACAATGCCTTTTCAATAATACTGCATGATTTCATAAAAATAACCGCTGAATATTATGTACGTTTGGATGAATCGATGGAGGGACGAATAGTCAACGCCAATATGGTTGCACCATTTACCGCGCAGCGTTCCGCCTTTGTGTCCGCGTTTGTGTAAGGGCGTGAAGTGAGTGCGTTTTGAGTGTCAAGATCGTGGAAAGCATAAAATAATCGCAAAAATATATTTGAAAATATATACATATATAAATATATATTCTGATCTCAGCAGTTGCCAGTGATCGACGTTGATCAGCGTCGCTGAGCGGCAAGAAAAAAGAAATTTCGAAAATCTGTTTGTTTATTTATGTAAATTTTAAAAATACCAACGAAGGACATGTGTTTCCGTCGTCGTCCGGTTTTGTGTGTGTGTTTGTGTGCGAAATGTTGCTGTGAGCGCGTTGCAGCTATTGGAAATGTTATCACACGCTGGCTTTAGAAAAGAAAGTTACAAATCCCCTTATCAGTGAAAGTGAGCAAGCGCGTCCAACGGCGTTTTTCAAACGAAATTCTGCTTTTTCGGCTGCGCTGAGCGCGTCAACAAATAATCGAATAAGTGTGCGAAAACGCGTAGTGCCGACACGGCGAAAAGTGTCAAAAGAAATGCTAATGTGTAGGTGCGGCGTTGGAAAATATTTTAAGTGCGCGTTGGCGAGTGCAGAAAGCGAGAGAGCGCGACGTATGACGCGCGCTAAGTGAAAATTCAAAAATAAAATTTCCCAAAATAAGCACAAATTTCCCATCAAATAAAAAAATAAAATTATCCGTCACGTGCGCCATCTGCTGTCCCAAAAAAAGCAATTGGCAAGATCAGTGATGCGCTTAAAAGAATTGCAATTGCTTGGCAACAGATGGCGCTCGCACTGTGTTGATTTGAAAATGTTCTCATATTGTGTGTTCAGATGGCGCTGTGAGTACGAATCATTTTCGATATTTTGTGAAAATTGTTTAAAAAATACAAAATAATAGAAATAAATAATATTAAAAAATAATCAACGGTCTCACCAGTCATCAAGCCGTTTTGAACATAAAGGATATGCTTGAAATGTGAGTTATTAACATAATGTACATTAAAGCGTTTCGAGTTTTATTTCCATCAAATCGCGTATGCGTGAAATGTTCTATGGATCATTCTGAACGACTTTGTCTAAGAGATTATGGGTCTAAAATCGGTTTCGAGGCAGCGATTTGTAATCCTTAAAACGTTTGCCGTTGGGGATCTTTCATCCGACGCTGCTTTCTCCTTTTCATTGGGAGTGTTTTTTTATGTGGCAGGTCTTAAATCCAGCGCACAGCCCTTCGGTGGGATGTTTGGCCTTCTCACTTTTGCTCGCCTTCAGGCGGATGATTTTTGTCCACCCAGAGCATACTTGGTCTAAGAGCGAAAGCCGTAAGCTGCTTGAGCCATATGTAAAATAATCGTTTCTGTCCACTCTCAAGTGAATTGCGTTCAGAAAACTTTCCTCACTTGTGTGAACTTCTACATATGGCTCTATCCTCTTACTCTCTACTTACCCTTAGCAAAGTTCATCTTGCCGCAATCGAATGGATTTTATTTAAATATTGTCCAATTCGAATTCATGCTGTAAAACTAAAAATCCGAGCGGACACAAATTGCCTAAGTTGTATATAGAAGCTGGGTGAGGTCGAAATACTTTCTCCTCCATTGCCCAGTTTTTGCGAGATTGAGGTTATCACATCTCGGCAGTTTTACCTTTGGTTAGGCAGATTCTGCGTATGCATGCCAGGTATCATTAGATGGTTGTATACCATGATTGTAAGGCCTATTGTCACCTATGGAGCGGTTGCTTGGGCTGCCAAGGCAACGCAGACTCCGGCAGGCCTTAGACTATCAAATCTGCAAAGGCTTGCGGCAAAGGGAAGCTAATGCCGTCTCAGCAGATAAAGGCACAAGTGGAAAGCACATCACTAGCTTTTCTTCCAAGGACGTTACAAAGAGAATTAATTTCACAAAAAACTTTAGAGTTACTATAATCAATAAGACAGAGTGGAATGACTCCACGCTTGACATGAGAGACAGTACTATCCAGAGGTACACTGATGGCTCAGAAACCTCAGAGGCAATGGAGCAGGCATTGCGGGACTGCGTACCAAGCTATCCATACCAATGGGACGCTTTCCAATTATATTTCAGGTAGATGTTTTTGCTATAAGTCAGTGCGTAAAAATCAACCTCCACTGCAACTATCGCAACCAGCGCATCGCCATTCTTAACGACAGTCGAGCGGCACTAAAAGCGATCTCAGTATATGACGTCAAATCGCCTTTAGTAGAGGAATGCATAAGAAGTCTGAACCGCCTATCTTTGTGCAACCGCGTGTACCTAATCTGGGTGCGGGGCATAGAGGGGTAGTAGGAAATGAGATAGCCGACGAACTAGCCCGCTCTGCGGTAGCGTTCAAGATGATGGGACCAGAACCATGCATAGCGGTGGCGTCCCACACTCTTAAGGGGCTGTTCCGCACAGAGGAGAGAGCGGGGAGAGATCAGCACTGGCTGCAGGCAGCGGGAATGCGCCAAGCCAAGCTGCTTCTAGGAGGGTACAAGCTCTCTAGGTTTAAGGAACTAAGGGGAGGTTATCCCCCGTGACAAATTCCGCCTCCTTGTCGCGCTTTACACAGGACACTGCAGGCTCAGGAAACACTTGTCCAATGGGCATAGTCACTAACAGCCGGTTCTGCGACTTGGACCTGGAAACACCAGCACACCTAATTCTCGATTGTCCAGCAATTTGCAGAAGAAGGCTTAAGGTCCGTAGCGCCCAGCAGGCTCCTGGAATTATTCAGGTTGCTGGGTCTTGGTAGACATATGTGATATAGGAGAGGGCACAATAGACCCTAGGTCGCTGTGCAATACCTCAGTACAAATATCTATCTACCTTCTGCGATTTAAGAGACTTAGCGAAACTGACACTGTCGCCTCAACAAAATAGTGTATACATTCCTGTGTGCTTAGTATGAGTATTCTCTGTTCTCTACTGTGAAGAAGACGACACCTGTATGTTTAGTCTGCATGTACGAAAGCCCGAAAGTTCTCATGAGCTGCGGAATGTTTCTACGACAACTACTCGTGTGAATTATTGAATTCCGCCGTTTCATAGCCATTCGTTGCGTATGTAAATATTTTCACTGCGTGTCGATAAGAAAAATAAGTTTATTGATTCACCTTGAGACGGACATATCCTGAGCACGTGTGGGCGCCGTACAATGGACGGCAAATCAAATTTAATTGTTTTTGGTCTGTTGGCTTTTGATTGTTACATAATTGGATTTTACGCAAAATACAATAGCCAATAGAATTGTCTTCACACACACACATTGATACACCTGTTCGACAGTTGTTGATGGTGTGGTTGCTGTGGACTCAGAAACTCAGTGCGCATTGTTTGAAGTAATTAGAAATACGACGACTACTGATCACATAATCCGTTACTGTGCTGCCTCGACTGCTGATTACTTCTTCGCTGTATCCGCCATACACCGCCTCGCTTGCCCTCTTATTTTCGTGGTTGGTTGCCAAAAAAATTTCTATTGCAGCACAACAATACAACAATTAAGCGCTTATGACTCAAACATCGACAGCCAACGTGGCTGAGTAAGTGGTCCGTTATTGCCTTGGTATCTGCTGCTCGGTGTTCATTATGCGTTCGCTTCGTTATCCGAGCAACGCTGAATCATGGGATGAGTAGTAAAACACCTTGTGTGGTGGTGCAATAACGCGAGGAATTACTCAAGATATTTCGGTGATCTTTGATGGAAACAAAAAAGAAAATACATGAAAATTTGTTCGAAATTTTCCTTAAAAATAATTGAAAGATTAAACAAGTAAAGAAGATCTCTTGTGCTCTTGCAATTTGTGGTTGATACTCATAGGTGAAATCATTGTCCGTTTGGTGTCACTTTTAGTACCAGATTTGCTTATGCAGTCCTATGTCTAGCTTTCATTGGAAAATATTTATTCGAAACCAATATAGTCATTGAACGACATAACTCTTTGGCGCTAATCGGAGATTCCAAGTGTAGCCAGGTCCTTCTCCACCTGATCTTTCCAACGGAGTGGAGGTCTTCCTTTTCCTCTGCTTCCCCCGGCGGCTGCTGCGTCGAATACTCTCAGAGCTGGAGTGTTTTCATCCATTTAGACGACATGAACTATCCAGCGCAGCCACTGTTTCTTAATTCGCTGAACTATGTCAATGTCGTTTTATATTTCGTACAGCTCATCCTTTCATCGACTGCGGTAATCGCCGTTGCCAATGCTCAAAGGACCAATCATGTTCCGCAAACTCTTTCTGCCGAAAACTCGTAAAGCGGACTCTTCAGATGTCATCATCATCCGTGATTCTGCACCATATAGCGGAACGGGGATGATGACTGATTTGTAGAGTTTGGACTTTGATCGTCGAGAGAGGACTTTACTTCTCAGCTGCTTACTCAGTCCAAAGTAGAACCTGAACAAGAGTTATTATGCGTTGGATTTCGAGGCTGACATTGTTGATATTGTTAAAACTGGTTCCATGACAGACGAAATTATCTACGACTTCGACGTTATGACTGTCAACAGTGACGTGAGACCCAAGTCGCGAGTGCCAAGATTGCTTGTTTGATGATTGGAAATATTTCGTCTTATCTTCGTTCCCTATCAAACCCATTTCATCGTTTAGCTATCCAACCTGGAGAAAGCAGAACTAACGGCGCGGATGTCTAGGCCAATGATATCAATATCATCGGGGTACGCTCGGCAGTTCGACTTATTTTCTTCAAGAGTAAATTGAAGAAGTCGCACGATAGGGAATCTCCTTGTCTGAAACCTCGCTTGATATCGAACGGCTCGGAGAGGTCTTTCCCTATCCTGAGGGAGCTTCTGATGTTGCTCAATGTCAGCTTACACAGCCATGTTAGATTTGCGGGAATACTAAGTTCAGACATATCGGCATAGAGGCAGTTTCTTTTCGCGCTGTCCAAGGGGGCTTTAATATCGACGAAGAGGTGATTTGTGTCGATATTTCTTTCACGAGTCTTTTCAAAGATTTGGGGGCATGGTGAAAATTTGATCGATAGTAGAGTTTCCAGGTCTAAAGCTACACTCATAAGGTCCAATCAGCCTGTGGACGGTGTGCTTCAGTCTTTCACAGAGTGCACTCTATAGAATATTTTCATTGGAGGTGCGTTTTACGTGACGACTCCCAAACCTAGCGCAAAACCCTGTGGAGGGATTATTCGCCGTCTCACTTTAGCTCGCCTTTAAATGGATATTTTTCGGTTACCAAAAGAAGATTCGGTACAAGACCGGAAGTCGTGAGCTGCTTGAGCCATATGTAAAAAATCCGAGTCCGAGTGAATAGTGCTCAGAGAACTTTCCTCACTTGCGTGAACTTCTACGCTTGGCTTCATCCTCCTGCGAAGTATAACATTCTAACATTCTCAACACAAGGAGATATCTGTCTACGTAACCCTTAGTTTGTATGGTTTATAGTCAGTCATCTAAATAATTTTGTATGCGAAGGTCCAGGGGAAGATTTATAGTGATTGCTACTTCTGTTAGAAAATGCTTATTTCTTATTACACTTGAAATCTTTTATATACTGTTCTATATATGTACTCTCTTACTCGGTATATAGGGAAAATAAGAGAATCCATTTCTTTTGTTCGGCTTTCATTCGACATCTTTGTTGATTCAAGAGCTAAGTATTTAGTGTAAAGGAATGTAGTCCGTTGGCCCAAAAAATGGTGTTATATTGGAATAATATTAAAAAAATAAGCAACGAAGGGCTAAGTGTGGTTGTAACCGAACGTTTATCTTCTCGCAATATACAAGCATCAAAGCTGTAGAAAAGTCTTCAGGTTTTGGCAAAACTTTATATAAATATGTAAATGTTTCTGAAGAATTCAATATTCAGTGTTCGACGAAATCGTGAAAGGATTGTCATCGAATACACTGCTATTAGAACTTTCTGAACTTCATTAAAGTCAAAAATATTTATACGAGGTATGTGTGGGTTAAATAAAATATACTTCCCGAATTTTAATACTTGAGTTTTTTAAATATTTTAAAGTTTCTCAAAACTCAAAAACCAGCTGTATACGACACAAATTCCCCTGATGTTCCAAAAGAGACAATGAAGTATTTTATTTTACACCAATGTTATAGAGTTTTTGGCTGGTCGCATGGGAGCTATGCGTCGTATTAGTACCTCGTTGCACATACAAAGTACACACGCGCACATTCAAATATATTTATTTATGTATATGTACATATGTCTGTTTGTACATATGTTTACCTATTTTCTATGAACATCCAAGTCTCTTAGTTAATGAAGTATGTAGCTGTATCAACTTGATTGACTGTTTGAATGAATGATTGATGGTCGGAATGAGCTGCTCTATCAAAAATGTCTATTTTAGGACACGTTAATAAGGTGAAAGCACCAGGACATTTCGTTTATTTCACTTTACGAATGTGAACTCACCTTAGCAAAAAAAAAAAATAAAATTGTTTGCAAAAACTAAGAAAGATAAGGCAATTATAACTTGGATGTGTGTGCTTCAAATCACATATATAATTTAAATATATTTCTCAATAGTCATATATTGTGACAAAAAAGCACCCGCAAATTGTAAATAAAACGCAAAATATTTAATTATTCATAAACATTTATTTGGTCCCCTTCAAAGTAATCCCTACTAGATGTAATATTCATATACTAAAGATTTGTCCAGTCCTCGAAACACTTTTCATAAGCACTTTTTGGCATGACTTTCAGCTCCTTTAGTGAATTTTTTTTTATCTCTTCAATCGACTGAAAACGGGTTCCACGGAGCGATAATTTCAGTTCGGGGAACAAGAAAAAATCACACGGAGCCAAATCTGGTGAATACAGTGGTTGATCGATGGATTGTGTTTTTGATAAAACTGAAGTCTTTCCCAACATTAGCAACGATTCCGCACTCGAAGTTGGTGAGAAATACAATATTAAGAAAGGCTGCAATGTGCAGTGGCGTCCAATAAGTTCGACTTCGTATGGATCTAACTTACTTTTAACTAGTAATAATCAAAAGCTCGGTTTTAATGTTGTCATCTGATGAAGTCTCATGAAGGCTCCTGGCAGATCAAGTTATTCTTGTACTATTTGCAGGAGGAAATTTGTTTTTAGATAAGGTCAAAAGCCTGATCTTGTTAAAATTGCCAACAGGGGTTTTAAAGCAAAAAACGTCGGTCCGTAGTGCTATCTAAGACTAAGTATAATGATCGTTAGGACCCCCATGATTCGACAAAGAGCTTGTGGTGGTGGACTCATCAAAGTGCTTAAAGTGTTTAATTTCGATGTGGGTTAATATCAGGCTATCTTTCTTGGTTCGCCGAAAGTAAGACTGTCGAAATGTTTTAACCTCAGTATTGCCTAAGCTGGACAATGCAGGATAGCGGATTCAATTTTTCCAAGATCTCCATCGGTTTGGATAAACCTAAAAAAATGTGTGCCTATTTAGACGGAACTCCATATCATGCCAGGGGCAGTGTGTGTGAACAAAATTTATTAAATTAGAAGAAATTTAAAGTATTCACTGTGAACCGAACTTCTCAACTTCCCAATCACTTTTTCCAAGAAACTAATATTGCTTTTTTTTGTGTGGGTGTAAAAAGCCGAGCATATGTAAACCGTCGTAAGCGAAAATTACAAATTAAAACCTAAAATAGTATACAGTAGCGTAAGAGCATCTATTACCAGTTGAGAATATGCCTTCGTAAGCCCCGCTCTACCAGCGGCTCAAGTTGCACGGCCGTCAAAACAAATATTCTAGTTAATGTAAACACGAGGAACAAACAGTAAAAACAAAAAAAGCAACAACACCAAAACGTGCTTGTTTTAAAAGGATATCCGGTACTCGACGGCTTGCGACCCATGACGTCGCATGGCCCAACTAAGTACACATACATATGTAACACACATACAGGCAGGCACATCAAACGGATGAGTGAGTTTTATGGGACTTTGCGACTTGGGACAAGAGTGTGAACTAATGTGTCTTCCACGACTGGTGTAGCGGATGAAAAGAATATAGTACAACAATGAGGCTGCGGAGTGCAATAATGCGCATAAAGAATGTTGAAAAACTAGAGATTTTCAAATAATCCTGTCAGAATGTGTGTGTGTGTGCTTGCGCGCCTACACTAGGCTGCCAGTCAAGCAGTGAAGCCAGCCAGGCATACAGCCACCGATCACATTAGAAGAATTGTCAGCGCTTGGGTGAATAATGTGTGGGACGGACACACGCAGTGACATAAATATTCGCGCACGATTACATATTTCAAGTTAACCTGCTTTTTTCTATAGAATTCATAAATTTTAAAATTTCAAAAATTTTTGAAATGAAAAATTAAAAAAAAATAAGAAAATAATTACAATAATATGTAATTGTTTACCAATATTTCGTTTCGTTTCGAATATTTCCAATATTTTGACATTTCGATTTGTTTTTTGATTTTGAAAATTTGTAAATTTTTTTTCGAAATTTTAATTTTTTTTGGTTTCGATATTTTAAATATTTTGAAATTTCGATTTGTTTGTTTTGAAAATTTCAAATAATTTTTTTTTTTCAAAATGTCAAATTTTTCTGGGTTTCGAATGTTTCAAATATTTTAAAATTTCGATTTGTTTTTTTGGTTTCGAAAATTTCTAATATTTTTTTCGAAATTTTAATGTTTTTCGGTTTCGAATAATTTAAATATTTTGAAATTTCGATTTGTTTGTTTCGAAAATTTAAAATAATTTTTTTTTCGAAATTTCAAATTTTTCTGTGTTTCGAATATTTCAAATATTTTAAAATTTCGATTTGTTTTTTTGGTTTCGAAAATTTCTAATATTTTTTTCGAAATTTTAATTTTTTTGGTTTCGAATATTTTAAATATTTTGAAATTTCAATTTTTATGTTTCGAAAATTTCAAATAATTTTTTTTCCTAAATTTAAAAATTTTCTGGGTTTCGAATATTTTGAAATTTCGATTTGTTTTTTGGTTGCGAAAATTTCTAATATTTTTTCGAAATTTTAATTTGTTTTTTGGTTTCGAATATTTTAATTATTTTTTTAATTTTTTTGTTTCGGAAATTTCAAATAATTTTTTTTCGAAATTTAAAAATTTTCTGGCTTTCGAATATTTTGAAATTTAAAATTTTCTTGGTTTCGAACATTTCAAATAGTTTTTTTTTGAAATTATCAATTTTTTTTGGTTTCGAATATTTCACATATTTTGAAATTTAAAATGTTTTTGTTTTCGAATATTTCAAAATTATTTTTTTGACATTTAAAATTTTTTAATCCCAGATTTTTTTTTCGAAATTTAAAATTTGTTTTTGGTTTTGAATATTTCAAATACCTTTTTTGTTAAATTTCAATTCTTTTGTTTTCGAATATTACAAATAATTTTTTTTTGAAATTTCCATTTTTTGTTTTGCTTTATTTCACATATTTTGAAATTTAAAATGTTTTTGGTTTCGAATATTTAATTTTATTTTTTGAAAATTTTTAATTAAATATTTTTTTTTCGAAATTTAAATTTTTTTTTGGTTCCGAATATTTCAAATGTTTTTCGAAACTTCATTTTTTTGTTTTCGAATATTTCAAAAAATTTTTCTTTTATAAATTTAAATTTTTGTTTGGTTTCAAATATTTCAAATTAATTTTTAGAAACTTAAAATCTTTTTATCTCAGATTAAAAAAAAATGATATTTTCGAATCGTACAATAGCAGACGTTTTCGAATATGTTTTTTTTGCAATTTTTAAAAATTTGTTTTGAAAAATGCCCTTTTTCCAACCGTGAAAACAGCAGTCGAGCAAAGTGTGCCGGCTGAGACACGCCAGAACGCCATAACGGACAAAAGCGCAACAGCGTGAATCGTTGCAGTCAAAATGGCGATGGGAGACGAGCCGCGCAAAAATGTAGAACGTTGACATTTTGAATTTCTGTGTGTGTGTGTTTGCCTGGTCCACTGGCGAAAGAATCGCAAATGCATACTATACACACATACATACATAAGTACACACCAATTTGCATATGCTATGTAGGTGCCGAGGTGCCCGTTAACCATACAATTGTTTCGCTCGTTTCGGGTTTGCGGCTGCTGTACCCTGTTGCGACTATATGTTTTTTGTTATTTTCCGTTTTCATTTCACATTTCGCTCGCTTGTTGCTTCTTTTCTACCACATTTATTGTATTTGTTGTTGTTTTTGCATCAGTGTCGCTGCCGTTGTCGCAGTTCGTGTTTGTTTTTTCCCAGCATTTGCGAACGTCTTTGGTTTGGCTTCGTGCCAGCACAGGGTTGATTCGTGCAGAAAACGAATTTTTCAAAACTTTTTTCACCTCGTTTAACAACAACAATTAAAACGGCAAATAAATTAAAAGTAAAAAAATGGCATGAAGCAACAGAAAACATGAAATAAATATTGAAAAAGTAAATAAATTCGCCTGTTGAGCGAATCTGGTCGACACAAACACATATTTATATAGGCATACATACATATGGACTTAATACAATCACACTATATATATGTATATACATATGTACAAGGCGAGTAACGAAGTAAACAGGTCGCCGACGAGAATGCTGTTAATTAATTCCATTAGATGGGAAAGGTTAAGCTCGTTTAACTCACAGGTCTAATATTTTGGCAGAACATCGAGGATACTGAAGTGATCCCTCGCTTACTTGTGGAACAAGTATCGTTCCGTGCATCTGCCTTTTCTAGAGTCAGTTGTAATCAACAACCAACTCTAATGCGAATGATGAAATTTCGTCCAATCAAGGTGTTTCCAAAAAACAATTATTGGAATGGTATTCCTTTGAATTGGCTTGGGATCATAGATCTGATAAGGCAACGATGAAAGTTCTAATGTATTCATTTGTTTTTTTCCTTAAAATACTTACTTTTAAATTCATGCCCAATTGTCCTTATCCATGGCAGGGATCCCCTCTGGTCCGTACTTTTAGATGAGTGATGGAGACAGAAAATTTAATTTTCAGAATTATTTCATCAAACGAGCATGAATTCATGTTATTTTAAATGACAGGCCTGAGTTTCTTTTCATTAGAGACAGTGGTGGTTTGAGGGCATTCGGATCCATGACTCTTCCGAATCAGAGAGTTCCAGTGATGCATATATAACCTAAATACTCTTCGAATGAAGGCCAACAAATGATTTTGAACTCCAAACATTTTAAATGCATATAGTACTCAGAAGTTAGACCTCGTTTTTGGAGATTACTTTAGCATTGTGATTTTCTTTTTATTACAATGTCTGTACAAAGGAAGAAATAAGTAATCTGTAAGTGTCCTTGAAATAGAAAATTATTTACGACGGATATATATAGTATTTCAACTTAGTTCGGGAAAAATGTAATTTTTAAGGCGGTTAACTTCGAACTTAACGAACTATATCTCTTCGAGATTTTTTCTTTTTTCTTTAAACGGGCCGATTGCCTCACAAGCCAAGACGATGTTGTAGATTTTAGAATTTTGAATAAGATCAAAATGGCTGATGGCTTATCGGGTTACTCGTTTTGTTTAAGAGATTATTCTGAAGACGTCAATTGCATTGTCATAAAAAAAGTCTTCTAGTTGTTGTTGTAGCGGTAAAATTCAGCCGAGTTGACAGTCCCTGAATGGATAGAAAAATTCGGATTCGTTCCGGTTACGTAGGCCCGACTGTCGTGTGAGTGGAAGCCTCTTTGTCTGAAACCTCGCTTGGTATTAAAAGACTCGAAAAGGTCTTTCTCGATCTTGAGGAAGCTTTTGGTTCAGCAATAGTCTCAGGAAGCCTCCCGATAGGAAGTCTACTTGTTGTTGTTGTAGCGGCAGAATTCTGCCGAGTTGACAGTCCTTGATCGGATAAAAAAATCTGGATCCGTTCTGGTGACGTAGACCTTGACGGAGCTTTTGGTAATGCTCGACGTGAGCTTGCACAGCCGTATTAGTCTTGCATAGAGCAAAAGTTTTCCAAGCTATAAGGCCGATCCAATTCCTTACCTGTTTTAAATCTGATATGTTTACGTAAAATCGATGGAATTAATAGTATACTATAATATTTCTCATTCTAACTAAGGCGTAACGAACTTCGGAAAAGAAGTGATCGCAAGAAGTGATCGTTTTTATTTCGTAGTTCTTCTATAAGAACACATTATAGAACAAGTATTATAAATAGCTCAGCGTTTTCGATACTAATGTACCAAATCTCCAGATCTCTAGTTTCTTTACGTGTATTTCCTTTCCACTGCTGGTTTCGTCTTCAAGCCTTGTTTCTTAAGGGTTTTCTGAGAATTGTTATTTATATTTGCTTAAGGTCGTCTCAGTTCAGTCGATTGAGCTGCTCATAACTCAAAAATTTATGAAAGGAAACGCTTTTTATTAACGGTTTGCCATCGTGATTGGAAGAGTCCTAAGGCATCTTACACCAAACCATTGATTGCACGGAGTCGGTTTAAGATTTGCGGGTGAAAATTCATCAAACAACAATACAATCCATCAAGGCAGAAGCTGTGTATGGCATTGAGTTCTTTTGCGACGCGCACGCTCACCATTTGCATTTTATTTTCAAGCCTGACAAAGGTTCATTTTTTGGGACGACAAACGTCAAAACTGTCAGATAATGTATGCGTTCAATTATGAGGAAATTTCGTCTAAGAGTAGATGGTGGGAAAACGAAAAAGAACAATGTGAAAATGTGTCTGAATGTATGTATGTAATTCATTAAGGTAAACGTGGTCCATGGCGTAGCTGTGCCGAGGGCCAATGAAAATGCGGGTATCCACAGCAGCAAGCTCGTAAACTTTATGAAAAAATCATGCATGCACGCGCTTTAATGGGCTTACACACACACCGATACATACGAGTATATGAATATGCTATATATATGTATATGGTATATGTGCTGTACATAGATATTCACATATATACCTTGGAAAATTAATGCTGCTTTGAGTGGCCGACTTCACGTAGGCGTCCACTGACAGCCAAATTTGTTGTATGGGGTCGAATAGACAAGGCACCAAGGCACCACCGAAACAAACAGAAAAAAATCAGAAACATCAATAAAAAAAAAACATGTTTGCGAAGCGGTCTTAACCAAAGACCCATAGAAGCTGACAAGAAATTAAGGGAAATTTATTGACGACAACTGTCGGCCATAATCATCTAGCTGGTGTTATTGGTGCCTTAGTTGTTGTAGTATAACATTTTCATTTTGTTGTTGCTACTGTGCTACACACGCATACACAAAAGTAGCGGAAGTGTTGGCAAAACGTGCGGAGGAAGAGTGAAAAAAGTCAAGACAAACTGAAACTTTTACTTTTGGTCCACTCCCGAGACGAGTGTGGCGCGCCGACACCTTCGCTCCGGAGCCGGAAAACAAACTACAGTGGCAGACAAGAAGTATACACACATGTACGTGTATATGTATGTGTGTGTTACATGCACCTACACTTAAGTGCTACCAACAATCTCGATGCCTGGCAGTTTTTTGTCGGTGTGGGAGGTTGCTACTGGATATATCAAAACCATGGCAACTCCGGGCACACAGCACACTAGCCATGCCAGCCAGTTCTGCACCATGCAACGCTCTCGCTACATATTCATAACAATAACTCCCGCACCTCCCGCACAGCTGTAAACTGTATAGACGCTGCGTGGCTGTTATAAGTAACTCGGTGGCTTGTGTGGCCGTTTGGCCGTTTGGGGTCCATCACACTCTCAGTCAGTCGGATGTCAGAGTGTGCGTGAAGCATGTAATTTGCCATCCAACAAAAGTGTCAGTATGTGGCAAGAATTATGATGGGGGACGGTGCTCAAGATGAGTCCACGACACGCTATGTGCGTATGTGTGCCGATGCGTTGGCGTGGGTGCTGTCTTGGATGCCACTACTGTAGGTGGGGTGCTGGTGCGGCATTACAGATAAATGCAATGAGGCGAAAAGTTGCCAGCAGTGGGTGCAAGCGTTCTTTTGTAGAGAGCTGAAGCAGTAGGTGTGCGCTATGCTTGTGTGGTATTATTTTCCTCGGACTTTTTATACGCCAAAAGATGATACCTGAGAAACCATTTGTCTTGGTTACCAGTTGGTAGTGTAGGACCGGACAATATTGATAGATTTGAGCGGTGTTATCGAAACTTACGTGTAGCGGTAAAAGGGTTCCTTCGTGGTAGCCTTTCAGTAACCGGATTGCATTAGCTCATCAATGTTAAGACCGCAGCCTATTTTATTTTACATCGAAAGCCTATTTCTCTAGAACTTTTCACTTTATTTCAATAAGAAGCAACGCCACTCCTCAAAAGAAAAATGTTGAACCTAAACACGTTTATATCTATCTCTAGGAACCTCTTAAATCTTATGTGAGTTTTATGACTATGAGAAACTGAAATGGTCCCTATATGTATATCTAACAGAACTTGTCGGACAGCGTGAAAAAGTTCCATGTTTGGCATTTGCCTGAAAATATGAAAATATTAGGTCGGTTAAAGTGATAAAATGAAAAGAAGCATTGCAAACATAAAGGCTCAAGAAGCTTAATCATTAGTATTATACTGAAAAGAATTAAAAAAGTTTAGTCCTGAAACTACTTTTTTTTAAATTAATTCTGTAAAAATTATAAAATAAATAAGTCATAGTTTGTAGAAAAAGTCGAATGATATGATATCACAGTATCCTGGCGGACATTCGACCGGTGAGAAACGTGAAATTATCTGTTCACCGAAGTGTTCTCTCAATAAATCCATTGATTGATGCGATGTGTGAGAAGTGGCGGCCGTCTTCTTGAAACCAAATGTTGCCGAGATCACAAGCTTCAATTCAGGCATGCAATGGTCGGTTATGAAAGTGCGATAACGGTCGTCATTACCGGTCACGTTCTCATTGGCATTATTATTTTAAGAAATATTAACCAATTACTCCACCAGCCCACAAACCACACCAAAAATTGTTTTTTTCTGGATGAAATGAGAGCTCTTGAATCTCTTCAGCTTGCTTTTCGTCCCAAAGGCGGCAATTGTACCATACCCATTGAGCAAGAAGTAGGTTTCATAGCTGAACAAAAATTGACTTGAAAACGTCGGATCTTCTTGGAACTTGTTAAAGTGCCATAGAGCGAAGCGATGTCGCTTGGGTAGGTCGAGGGCTTTAGTTCTTCCACAAGCTGTACCTTGTATGCTTTTAATTTAAGATTTGGAGATAAAATACACGTCAGTGCGAGTTGCTGCGAACGGCGCCGAATCGTCTCTTCACGGTCTTCGTGTACACTCTTAGCCTCGACTGCTATAATTTCTTCACTGTACGTGGTCTATTCAGTAGAATATTATCCGATAATGAATTCTGGGTCTCAAGATGGGTGATGGTATAGCGAATATTAAGTTCAGTGTGCCGATTATATTGACCATAAGTTGAGCGAAGTGCTCGTAACACATTCTTTACAGAACGTGAATTTTCGTAATAAAGTTGAACGATTTGTAAACGTTGTTCCATGATGAAATGACCATCAAAATTAACAAAAACTTGAGAGCTTGACACGACTCACACGTGATCTATCAAAAAAAAAAAATATAGGGTATTGAAAAAAGTATACTCGGATCACCCCTTAGTACCTATCTGCCATACTAACTTCATGTTCAAAATCAGTTTCTTCTATGAAAACTTGTTTATTTGTGAAGGATATTATAGTATTATAACTTTGGTTTAATCCCATTTAACTTCTTTCTTAGTTTTTGATGTTTAAAATTAAAATTTATAAAAATTATATTAAAACGAATATAATTGTTTTGTACTTTCAGTTTTTTCGCGCGATATAAGCACCGCATGTGGAAGACACGACGCCGGCGTCGCGTACATTGATTGCCATACACAGAGTTGCTTATACAGACAACGTTTTAGTCATTCGCTAGTTCATCACAATTGAGAGCAATAACTCTCAAGCGGTATTAATTAAATTGTTGCCATAAATTGAGGATTCGCAAGCCATAAAAGCAATCCTGGCGAAAAATAGAAAAAAGTGATTAATTTTGTAACCTCCAGTGGCTGTACATAGATATTAAAAAGGCATTGAAATAAGTAAACAGAGGAATACTACGACTTACTATTTTTAAGCGGAGAAAGTGTGGTGAGTTTAAGATTTTTTTTTCAAAATATTTTTTTTTTTTGAAAATAATTTTTTTTTTGAAAATAATTTTTTTTTTTATAATTTTTTTTTTTAAATAATTTTTTTTTTAAATAATTTTTTTTTGAAAATAATTTTTATTTGAACACATTTTAATTTGAAATAATTTGATTTGAAAAATTATTAATTTTTTTAAATTGATTTTTATTTGAAAAATATTTTTAAAACAATTTATTGTAAAGATTATTTATTTAAAAAATTATTCAATCGTATTTTTTCAAAAAAATTATTAAGATGTTTTTTTTGAAAAATTATTTGAATTTGTTTAAAAATTGTTATTTCCTTTTTGTAAAATTATTTAAATTTTTTTTTGAAAATTTTTATTTTTTTTTAATGTTTTTGATTTGAAAAATTATTATTTTTTCGAAAATTATTTTCATAACAATTTATTGTAAAGATTATAATTATAATAAAATTATTCAAAAGTAATTTTTTTTCGTAAAATTATTGTTAATAAACTCGATGTTTTTAATAAAACAAAAAAAAATATTTATAAATATTTGCAACACATTTCTATTATACGCTTTATACATTTTTCTTTTTATTTTTGTTGTTTTTGTGTGAAACATCAATTTTATTATTTGTATTCAATTTATGATCGCTTTAGCTAATTTATAGCACGTTCCTATATAAATGATTATTAATGCTTGTATGGATTTGCTTCGATTATGCACTTGTGTGTATATTTTTTAATTAACGTCTGCCCATTTCCTGTCTGTCCTCTGCTTGATTAGTTGTTTTTGTAGTTGGATCGCGCCACTGTCAAGAAATTTCCCTGCTACAAAGTATATGTGTATATATGTGCATTTGTATTATGGCAATGTGCAACAATTTAAGTTGACTTTCTGTACATACAGTGGGCTAAACCCGAAAATTTATTTAAAAAGAATTATTCTTGAATCAATTTGTTTGGTAATCCTGAGGTACAGAATAGTTAAAAAAAACTAAGCATATGTATGAGTAAAATATTTTATAGAAAAGACACCCATAAAATCCTTGATGATCTTTCTTCAATTTAGTTTTTTTCGACGAAATGTGAGAGTGAATTTCTGAGACCCAGTGATCCGCTACTATTCGAGTTCGAATAAGAAAATGGAAAATGGGTCTTCTATATTTCCTCTACTTTGTTTTCTTGTAACGCCGGAAATCGGCCGAGTTGACAGTCTTTGTCCGGATAAAAATCCGTGTCCGTTCCGATTACGTAGTCTTGGGAATGGATATTCTCTACTTTCTTGACATGCTCTTAGCAGGGGTTGGTCAACGAACCGCTCCTGTGTGATCCTTTTGGGCTGAAGTAGAATGCTGAAGATCCACTAAACTATTTACCCTTAGCAAAGTACCTTTGCCGGGATCTTAAGACATATTTCGAGACATTGTCCAATAGACATTCATGCAGCTAAGCTAAAAATTCGGTCGGACGCAAATTATCACGGAATATAACGTGGAAATATCCAGACGCTTTCTTCTCCATTGTGTAGGCTTTGCAACACGGGAGTTGAAATATATAATACCAGCATTCATAACTATGGCGTACGGTGGAACGTTAGCCTTTTCAACAAATTTGTGTTTGAGGCTCTTTATGAACAATTTTATAGGAGTTCTAGGTACCAAAACGGACCGACGTTATAAGTTGTCCAAATGGGATCGCTATTGGGATCGACTATATAACCTACTTTCTTGAAATCAAAAGTCTATGTACAGATATATACCGAAAAGAGAAAAATTTTCGATTGTTTTTGCACAGTCATCCTTTGAACCTTACGGTAAGGTGATACATATAAACTTTGTGGGATCCTTAACCAAATCGCAAAGTCTGTTTGGAAGTTATTTAGTTCCGAAATACATCTCTAAGGTCCGGGTAAAGAAAATGTTCGGAGTTTGGAACAAACAAATCAATACAGACCTACACGGAGTTTGAATTTATTTGGAGTCCCAACATTTTTCAAAAACTAGTAATAGTTCCCAATATCTACCCGGCTTTATTAAGAACGGTGGGTTTGAACAACAAATAATATGATTACTTCTAAGATGTAGTCAGTCATTGTGCGCTGGTAAGAGCTTCGCAAGAGTGGAGAGAGTTTGCTCTTGGTTACGTCGCTCTATTGGATTAGAATTACTTATAGGAAAAAATCTCTAGGAAGAGCTGCTTTTTTTAAGGTCGAATACTAACCGTTTCTCGCGCGTTTCATAAGCCGTTTACACTGAAATGTGTTCCTATCGCAGAACTTCAATTAAGAGCTCGGATACCGTAAATCAAATCACGGTGAACCTTTAAGCTTAGAAGGAGAGACTTTCGAGACTGTAGGTACTTGGAATACTAATGGCGTTGATAGATCGAAAAGACTGCAGGAAACGTCTAGAGCAAGACACCAGGCGAACATTGGAGCATCTCTTGTTTCCTCTTCCTGTATTGGCAAGACTATTTCATCTGGTATCGCAATGGACTAAAATTGGTCTATGCGTCAATTATTGGCCTACCAGATTAACCTAACTTAATCTAAAGCGACTTACACCATTTACGGTCTCTTCACAACTATCTATCGCAGAAGTTAGTAATTGTTTGCGAGCCTCGCATCTTGACTTGGTTTGAGCTGGAAAATTGACAAGTCTCTGCCGGCCTTGTCGGAGAGAAATGTTGATACATAGCACCAAATGTGAAAGCGGAAGACTTTACTGAACTCAGTTCTCACATTTCATATTTCCTCAATGAAATTAGCATTTCAGCCCATTGTACGTTGTCGCTAACCTCGATCGGTGGCCGTATGCGCCGCACTCGGGCAGTGGCATTTCAACAACCCATCGACAGCAGTGCCGTTAAGTGCGTTCGATGTGTATATGAAAAATGTGCACTGGTTGCGTGGCCAACTGGCAACTGCCTCCAACCGCCAGACACGAGATTTAAGCGATGCAAGTGCCCAAGAATCTTTGCAACTACATCAGAGTCAGTATGTGTATGTGCGTGTGTCTACGCTCGGCAAGTATTCGCATGTAATCGAGGAACTCAAGTGCCAGCAGTGCCTTGCTTCGGCTGCCAAAGTGCCGTTAAGCCACCGAATAGCTGATCAGAAGTTCCTACAACCTGCCAGTACACCCTGCTGCACCCCTTGCACTAATGGGCGAGTACACGTATGTGTGTATGCGCGAGTGTGCAACACTCCCTTGGGTTGCCGGCTGCCTGTGCTCGTTTGGTCGTTCGTTGCAATTAAGCAGAAATACCGAAATCGGCGACACTCGAGTGACAGGTGCTGCCAAACTGCGTTAAATCAACAGACGACGCGGCGAATAACAACTGCAACAATAGTCACATTACAGCACAACAACAACGGGAATAACAACAACAGTGGCAGCGGCACGCAAACAACTTACACATGTCATTTTGGCGTCGCTGTGTTGTTGCTTTGTCCCTGTTGCACGTTGGCTGCACTCGCGAATGGGTCGCAGTCGCAGTCGCTGGTTGTTGTTTTTATTATTGCAGGCAGCTGTATGGGGCATGCTGTCGCCAACATACTTACGCGTGATTTCTTCCTTACTTTGTTGTTGTTTTTTTTTAATATTTTTTTACTTTCGTTTGTTGTATTTGGTTTTCGCATTTCTTTCTTCTTAACTTTGTAGGCGCCTTTGATCTGGGAAGAAAAGAAAGAAGTCTCTAAAGCAACAAATGCATTTTGGGAAATGGGCTACGTGGTGTCTCGAGGGTGAACTCACAAAGAAGGCGTCGTAAAGACTGGATGCGTTGGCTGAAGACGGCAGTATAAGCCGATTTCAAATGACTCGGTCGCAGAAGTCCAAATGTAAGTGAGTGAAGATCTGGGGCCATTTCAGAAAATCATAAAATAAAGATATCTAACGTGGTTCGATTTTAGAAGTTATGGAGATCTAAAAAATAGTGAATCCTTGCTTGAATTACTTACGTTTATTTGTTGAGTTTTTGGATACAAAGTTACCTACAAGTTTAAGTTTCTAGCTGTAGAAAGCAACTTTAGTTCACACCTAGCTTCTTAAAGAAAACGGCCTTACTAAGAATACTGTTCTTCCAAATAACTCCATAGATATGATCAACTTTCAAAACTATCTCCTCATACTTCAAAAGTCGATCTTCGGGGTGCCTAATAGAATTTTACAGATACTCTTTAAGCCCAAATGAGAAATTCTATTCAATTTTCATTTGGTCTTACTTGACGTCCTACATTTTATTAATACGTCAGCGCTATTTAAAACAACTTTTTCCGACATTTGGTTGATTGAAAAGGGAGGCACAGGAGCGTCAGACCACAGGTATTCGCACTTAGGCCACTATTAGGGCAATTGTGCTCACGGTTGGTAACCAAAATAAGCCTTATACAGCAACTCAGTGGATTTGGTTACAAAAACTCATTTTTTCCACCCCAGCTCTAAAGTGACAGCATTGGAAGCCATGGATTATATTCCATTTTATCCGACAGAAAGCTGGTAGAGGGCTGCTATATATATTTCTGGCCTAATAATGAAAATAGGAATATTTATCAACGAAGATGGTTTTACTGTTTTTCAAAATATTCTCCATCAAGATTTATACACTTTTGCATGCGCTCAAACAAATTTTCGAAGCACTTTTTCCATTCCGATTGAGACACCTCCAAAACATGGTTTTTGAATGCTTCAATAGCATCTTCTGGCGACGAAAATCGTTGACCACGCATTATTTTCTTGATGTGTGGGAATAAAAAGAAGTCATTGGATGCCAAGTCAGGACTGTACGGCGGATGACCCATCAATTCGACGTTTTGGCCGGTCAAAAAGGCGCTGGTTTGAGCCGATGTGTGAGAGCTCGCATTGTCATGGTGCACAATGATTCGCCTTCTCTTGTTCGTTTTTCGAATTTCTCCGAAGACTTCAGGCAAACATATGGTAGTGTACCACTCAGAATTGACCGTCCTACGTTGCTCAAGCGGAACAGTCGCCACATGATCAGTTTTGCCGAAAAAACAGGCGACCATTTGCTTTGAAGTGCTTCTTCCACGAACAACTTTCGTTGGATTTGGCTCGTCTTGGAAGACCCACACGGTCGATTGCTGTTTTGTTTCGGGCTCATACTCATAGATCCATGATTCGTCACCTGTGACGATCTTATAAACGTCTTTTGAAGCACCGCGATCGTATTTTTTCAGCATTTCTTTACACCATGCATGCCTCTATCTGAAGGTATGTTACATGACGATCTTGCATTATCAGTTCACGTACGGCATCGATGTTTTCTGGCACAACGGCTGTTTTTGGACGACCTTCACGGAATTCGTCTTTGAGCGAGCGTCGGCCACAATTGAATTCGTTGTACCAGTTTCTCATAGTGCTATAGGATGGTGCTTCATAGCCATACAAAGATTTTAGTTCATCGATGCACTCTTGTTGTGATAATCCACGTCGAAAGTTGTGAAAAATTATCGCACGAAAATGTTCACGAGTTAATTCCATTTTTTGGCCGAGATGAATTTCTTAATTCCCTGTAAATAAAACAATTCACGATTAAATGACAAAACGTTCTCAGTGATTTTATGCTAAAAAATGTGAAACTTTCCAATGGAAATGTCCGATTGCACCTGGCAACACTTAGTGTTGCCTAGGCCAGAAATATATATAGCAGCCGTAGAATTGTTAATGTTTCAGCGTTCCATCATCCGCTTCATGCTGTATTCCACCTTCCATTCTTCCAACCGACATTTGATTCAAATGAATCAAGGTCAGATCCAAAACGTTTCTCGCAAACATAGTGGGCCTTGAGACAAGTGGGTTAAATAACTCCGCTTACTTAGCAACCTTTGTCAGTCTCAGAAAAGTGTACTAGGTCTAAAGTATTGTAGTTAATACTATACAGCCTACTAAAATGATTATGTATGTGTTTTTGGAATAAATTTGACTTTCAAAGTATATTCTACTATTAGACTACCAAGCACTTGAAAAGTTCGTTTCTGAGTTTCAGCCTAAAACTTTATACCAAACTCTATGCTCCGATGAAGTTTATGAGAAGTAATTTCTCAACCGCAGCACTTGAAGTCATGCTGGAACTCACACTGCTGCATCTAGTGATCAAACAGGGAGCGAAATATAGAATGCTGTTCATGGCAGCACAGGGTTTTTGGCAAAAGGAAGAAAATGTCGTCTCAACAAATGAAGGCCCTTGAGGAATACACACCCACTGGCTCTTCATCCAAGAGACGGTGTTACGAAGAGGGTACACTTTACAAAGAAGTTTAGAGTTACTCTCGGCAAAAAGGCGAAATGGAATGATTCGCTTGGCCTCCTACTGAGGGGCAGCATTATCCAGTAGTACACTGAGTGCCCTTACCAGAAGGCATTGGAACTGGCAAACTAACCATACCAATGGGACGTTTTCGGAGCATCTTTCAAGCAGAAATATTTGCTATAAGTCAGTGTGCAGAATACAGCGCAACATTCGCAACCAGCGTATCGCTATACTTAGCGATAGCCAAGCGGCACTAAAGTCTAACTAAGCTATTGAGATCGAATCGCTTTTAGTGGAGGAGTGTATAGGCAGTTTGAACCGCCTATCAGTTTGCAACCCTGTACACCTGTTCTGGGTACTAGGGCATAAAGGGGTAGCCGGCAATGAGTTGGCCGACGAACTAGTCGTCCAGTGTGGTTGTTCCAGAAGCAATCTACGTTCAAAATGCTTAATTTTCTATCTATCTAACCAACACGGAAGGTCTGTGATTCTCTGAACAGTTTGACCAATATGCAGTACATATCCTTTATAATTTTGTCCTGCTTTTGGACTAGTTTTGAATCATTGATATTTCGAAAGCAATGTCCTACAGAGTCCTCCGGGAGTTTGCGGTTCTTTCCCTTCCCTGAAAGAAACCATGTTGGACAAATAGTAAAGCTGAATTTAAGCTCGATCTGTGTAGATCTTAGACTTATCAAACCATCAAACACTCAATGTGGTTTGTTACCTTCAGTCAACCATCCAGTGTTGTTTCGAGTAAGACTATGAAATTACACACACCTGAGTTTGTAATGGCGGCTGATTGAGCAGCATGTATTAAATGTATACCGCGAAGCAGGAGAAGCATCAATTTCAAAATCGCCATTAAATGTAGCATCTTCTTGCTGCGTAGGTATTGGCTCCGCTGTCTCTAATTCGTAAAATTTTTCGTGAATTTTAAAACATCAGTAATTGCCACACTACGGCGATGCACAAACTCATTTACGCACGCTGTATATCGACCCTCCCTCTCTACACCCCCACAATAACGAGTACTTTGCTAATTCTTTGTCTTCTTTTGCCAAAATATTATATTACAAAATTAACCGAACAACAAAAAGAAAATATGTAAAATCGATGAGTTGCCAAAGCGCGCAATGACGCAAGTGGCTGCTGCCAATGCGTCGAAGGCGGAAACTTCACAGTTTGGGGTAATTGAGTAAATAGTTGAGGGGGTAAACGACACGGAATGGCCAAACCAATTGGGTACGTCGAAAGCTTCTAGCGCTTATGATACTTGCACGTAATTACCAAAAATGGGAGTTTAATTAAAATTTAAATGATATTCGATCAAAAGCACAATAACAATAACAATTAATTACATAAAATCGCGGTAACATTGGTGGGATTATGAGTAAGTAAGGTTCATTAAAGAGTATTTGGTGTGGTTCGGAAAAAGAAATTTAAGTACTAAGTACTAGTATGTTGAGTAAATGGCGACTTTTAAACTTCTGGGATTACTCTTTTGGGTGGTCACGCCAGTTCTAAACCTCAAGTGCAGACAGGCCGCTAATCACTTATGTATGTAGTTGCCTTAAAGCTCATACAGTTTGTGGTTTGAACTTTTTTGATATTGATCTCTACCGCGGACAGCTTCAAAGACCTTGCAGCGAGCTGTTGCCGCGAATGCTCCAGGTGCCTTCTCAACTTTCTTCGTCATCGTCTATGTTTCTGCGTCGAATGGAATAATGCGAGACTTATTGAGCCTTATTTTTGTTCGTCGTGAGAGGATCTGCTTCCCAATAGCCTACAAATCTTAAAAAAGGGCCAGTTGGCAAGAGTTACTCTGCGTTTGATCAGCAAACTTAGATTATTAGGGGAATTTCTCAACAAGGGAAAAATCTTTGTGTGTGGCCTCCAGGTACTTTGTCTTGTCCTCTTCCACTACAAAACCAACCTCTTTCGGTACGTTTTCTAAGCTGGAAAAGGGGTTGTTAAGGCTTACGATGTAGGGCTTTTAGAGTGGACAGTGTCGCTGCGGTTAAGTTTAGCGGCACGTATCACTTTTTTCCAGCATTATATTGAAGAAGACACACGAGAGGGAATTATTCTGTCTAAAACCGCTTCTGATATCCAACGGCTTGATGAGGTCCTTTGCAATTTTGACGGAGCTAATTGTGCTCAACGTCATTCTGCATAACTGTATGAGTTTTGAATAGGCAGCTCCTGTCAATGCTGTCGAAAGCGACTTTGAAAGCGACAAAACATAGTAGATCAAATGTGTCCAGGATTTGACGTATTGTGGGAGATTTGCCAGGTATAAAGCCACACTAATAAGGTGCAATCAGTTTATTTATGTACAATGGGCTTAAGTCTTCCACACAAAAGTGTCGAAAAAACCGTATATGCAATGTTAAGAAGGTTTACCCCGTGATAATTAGTGCAGACTGTGGTATCTCCCTTTTTGCGGATAGGGCAGAGTACAACGTCCGGTGCGTTTAACGTGGGTACCTGCTGATGACAGCCTTAACCCACAGCGCTGGAAAGCACAGCGTATCAAATCAACGCGTTGATCACAGCACTGAAAATGCCAGGCATTTCTCACTACCAATTGACAGTGTGGAATGGACACACTAAACAACTGGGTAGGATTCGAGGCCAATCGAAAAGATGCGTTGTGTTTGGGTCCGGCCTCCGATTGCATATTCCATATTCAACTAACAAGGTGTTAGTTCTTCCCGCATTCGGATTTTAACCACAACCACCATGATACTCCTCGAGGAGCCAGTCTGCATGAGCAGCTTGGAGCGAACTTCAAGGGCTCCTGCTTCCCATGTTACCATATATAACTCTTAGGTTAGACCTCGTAGCCGAAACTAATATCCAATTAAACGCTTTCGCCGTCGAAAAAATTCATGAGTCCAGCTAATTACCATATGACCAAGATCTCTAATGTCCGAGTACATCGGGCATTCTGCAGTAACATGTACCTCATCCACGACCCGCGCCTCACATAAACTCCCCGATCTATCAGATAGGCACCTCTGATGCAAAAATGCATTCAGAGGCCACCCCGTAAGCAAAAAACCCAGACTCAGACAAAATCTTAAGTTTTTCATGTGTTTTCGGCCATAATTTCTGATGAAATTATCCGACCGAACACCTGCTAGTCAGTATCTCATGTTCTTCAGGATCATGTGTTTTTGCTGATCTCTTTTTTTGTTGAGAAGACTTGTTCTTCCATTCGAACTGACCGACCAATCTTAACGCCTTGTATGGAAAACTTTATTTGCGGAAATATCCTCATGAAATTCGGAAAACTAACTTTCTTGTATGAATTTGACAGCCGTCGTCATTAGTTTGTGAAAATTGAAGCAAAAACTTGGCTTGTTTAAGAGTTTCTAGACATTGCTCCTGTATCATCAACCATCAAGGATTGGTGCTGGACGCTGTTTCGCCATGTCATTGCACCGTGATGTCAAAAATCAATGAATTGAGCTCCGAAATTCTTCCGAAGTCATCGTATACCCCAGATCTGGCTCTCAGCGACTATTTTCTGTTATCAGATCTCAAAAGAATGCTCGCAGGGAAGAAAATTTCGTCGAGTGAAGAGTTGGCAAAAATGGTATCAAAAAGTTGGACGGTCGCTATAATCAGTGTATCATCCTGGTAGAAAACTATGTTGAATAAACAAGAAAAGAATTTTGTCAGAAGAATGTGTTTTACCATAATAGGCTGGGGACTTTTCAATTGTCCTTTTCAACCAAAGCTTTATCGCTGTTAAAGCATCATCTGCTCGTTTCGAACGATTTTGTTTTCTATTACAGACTGCAAATCGACTAATTACGGTACATTCTATCATATGCCTCGAGTTTCTACTATATTCGTATGTGTTTATGACTATATGTATCTACTGAAACATGCACACTTCTATACGTGGTAAAGAGGAATTTTCACGATTTTTCTGCCAGCAAAACGAGAATGTGACTTTTACACGCTTAATTGCTTTTCGCTTCACCCCTTTGGCGGTTGACGATGTCGCCGAAAAGTTAAACAAACAACCAAACAACAACACTAAATAACAATAATAAATACAGTGAAACAACAACAAATGCAATGAAATGCCACTTTACACGGCGAGACGTTCGCTTGCGCTCTTGGCCAGCAGCCAAAAAGCCAAGAACAACAACAACAAGAAACACTTAATAACAAAATTTTAAACTTAAGAAGTGAAAGGTGTTGTTGTAGGTATGTATATGGGGTGAATTTGTTTTTTTTCGGTGTATATGTATAGATGTGTATATGTGTATGTGTATGAAAAAGTCGTAGCGACAGTGTGTCCGTCTGTTGTTGAAGCGACTACACACACAACTGCTTAATTCTAATGACAGCCGCTTCAGCAGCCATCAAAGGTGGACAGCAGCAACAACAGTATGTGCAACAATACAAACAATAAACAAACCAAACTCGAAAAATCGAAGCAGCGAAAGAAAATTCGAAATTGTTGCGGAAAATTTGTAGTAGAAAAAATATTCTAAGCGCCTTAGAAATTTCGAAACTTTTCACCGGGGGAATGACTGCAGGGGCTAACGGGCTGTTGAAAGATATGTGTATTTTATTCGATTTTCTTTATTTAATTTTTTTTATTTTAATTATTTTTATTTTAATTTTTTTTATTTAAATTTTTTTTTATTTTAATTTTTTTTTCTTTTTGTAAAATTTAACTTTATTGCTGTTTGCTGTTGTTGCCGCCACTTTTATAGCGGTCATAATTGTACATACATACACACAGAACGATACATAAATGATTTTAATGTTTTTGTATAACTGTAAAAAGCATGAAAAATTGTGTTTCGTTCTTGTTTTTGTTGTTGTTTTGTTCAATATGAGTTAGCCGATTTTCACGCCCCACCAATAAAAGTATTTTATGCGGACAACTGCTGAGTTGAGTTGCGAGGTGAGAAGCTGGGAGTGCTGCCAACATATGCTCGCCAGGTAGAATCAATTAAGCATATGGCGACTCAAAATTGTAGCCAAAATATTGACAGAGGGGGAGAATGTAAGAATAAAGAAAGTGTTGACAGCGGAAGAGAATATGGAAGTCGGAAAGATGCTTTCGAATTTTAATTAGACGGTCCCATCGTTAATCTTATAGAGATCTTAGGTTCGGTTAGGCTTGATGGCTGATCAGAGATTAAACCTTTGTGTAGCCATAAAGCAGAACTCCTGCTATGAGAACTTAGAAGTCAGCAAGCGCCTTGTAAACCACCGAGATATTTCCATGTCTGGGTGGCAAAAGCCTGGCAATAAGGAAAGAAGCGACAACACGATACCATATCGACTTCCTGCACATAGCTTTGACATAGAGCGTTCGAGAATTGCGACGATATTGACTTTGGTAAGAGCCACTAGTTCGGAGGGCCTTTTACGGTTCACTCTGGATCAGAAGGATCTCGCGGCGAGATTGACTTTTCTAAGAGCCAGTAATTCCAAGAATCTTTTACAGTTCACACTGATATACAAGTATGTATAATCGGAATTCCTTAAGCAGTCAAAAATATCTGCATTTATCTCCTTGACTTCAGTATAAGATTTGCCTCCAGTTCGAAAGCTCTGGTGAAACCCAATGCATTGTACTAAAAATGTCCTTCCTAATTCCTTCAAGAAGTGTATACTCATATTAACTTTGCCACAAAGTTTGTAACACCCAGAAGGAAATATCGGAGATCCTTTAATGTCTATAACTAGCGTTTCGAGCTGAGTCCATTTAGTCATGTCGGTTTGTCCGTCCTTCCGTGCATTTGTACGAAGTATGACAATTAAGTAATGAGACTGATTCCATAAAAACCGTATATTTGAAAATTATTCTACAACTCTGCCATCGCCTTCAAAGTAGTCCCCTTGGGCAGCTATACAGCGATTCCAGCGCGTTTTCCATGCTTCGTAACATTTCTGGAACGCTTCGACTGGGATGCCCGCGAGTACCCTCGTCACGGCCGCCTGGATGTCCGTAATCGACTCAAAATGAGTTTCTTTGACCACCGATTTTGTTTTAGGAAACAAAAAAAAGTCACAGGGTGACATGTCGGGCGAATAAGGCGGCTGTTGCAACACGGCGATCCCTTTAGAGGCCAAATACTGGGACGCGCTGAGGGCGGTGTGGCACGGCGCGTTGTCGTGATGAAGGATCCAGTTACGAGCGATGTCTGGGCGCACCCTGTTGACTCGTTTAGGCAATCTTTCGGGTACTTTGCAATAGGAGACTTGTTTCACAGTTTTCCCCGGTGGAACGAATTCTTTGTGGACGATTCCTCGGCTATCAAAAAAGGCAATACTCGTATATCTGTTGCGGCATATACTATATAAAGAAACGATATTACTTAACTCACTTCTGGCCCTACCTAGATCCTCCTGCGTCTCCGAGTAAATCCAAGTCGTAAAAACTAAAAACCTTGTTGAAAGAAAGGGCAACCCTATTGACTTAGAGCAGTGTCCTAGGATATGAAAGAGTTCCTGATCGTCTGGATAAAATTTTCCTAAAAGTAAAAAGATTCTAAAAAAAACGAAGTAGTTTCGGAAAACAATGGTGAAGTTATAGTCTGCGGCCAAAAAAGTATGTTATGTAAACGGTGGAGAAAAGAGATTATTGGTCCAAAATTTAAGGGAGTCCAAAAATCCATGAAAACATCGACATGCTTCTGTTCTCTCTCTCTTTCTCTTTCCAACGAGAGCTTGCAGGTTATTTTACAGGAAGTCTAAAATCTTGGAAACATCGACATTTATTTCCTTTTTCTCTCTCTCTTTATCTTTCCATAGAGAGCTTAGAAGTTGTTTTACAATCCTGTCACAATATCAATCTTTGTATACCCCTGTGTTCTGTGAGTCATCTGGTTAAGAGGCTCGAATCTTGGCCTAAAAGGAAAAGGAGATTATGTGATTAAAAACTCGGCAGGCAGAATACTCATGAACATTTGAGTTGCAACAGCTCTACGGTAAAAGAGAGTAGCAGCAGCAGTGAGGAGCTCGATCAAGTTTCTGTAAACGCGCTAGCGTCTAGACCATGCTGATCCGGTAGCATGTAGACACAACCAATAAATCTCAATGTCTGCTTCACCTCCCTCTACTTCACGTACTAATCTTGTTGTTGTTGGTTTGTCACTTTAAGGGAAACGAAATTCGATTTGCATTCCATCGCCTGGCGATCGGGTGTAGGCCGTTCGCCATGGCGACTTGTGCGTCAGTGCTGAGCATAACGGCGCAGCTACATAAGAGCTATGATGATTTCCTCTGTTGTTGTTGTTGTACTTTTATGTTTTGCCCTCGCAACGCGTTTTTGTGGATGCTTTGGATGCATTTGGATTCATGCCTAAATTTAGAGCGATTCTATGCTCGCGCTTGAAAGTTCAAACACACGCACACACACATACATACAAACAGAAACACATACACAAAATAGTGAAAATTTTCAAAGGCACACACACACTCATATTGGCTCAGAAATGAACCCGATTCTGCTCCCCTACTTCGGTCGCCTGCAGTGCGTTGCTGTCGTCAGCGTTTGGGGCACGTGCGCGCATTTTACAGTTGTGCAACTGACGTGCGTATTGATGAGCCGCTTATGGGGCAGTGAATACGCTTATTTGTATATGTGAGTGCTTTTATGTGCATGTGTGTGGGGTGTATAGCTGAGAGGATTACATGGGCTTTGGACGTATTGCATGGTTTTAAGAGGCGCGCTACTTGATTTACATTATTATGGTGGATCTGAGTGCACTTATGCATACAAACACACACACAAAAATACATACTATATACATACAAACGCACATATTAAAAGGCATACATACATACATGTGTATGTAGCTCCGTGAGTACATACGCGGATTAGTTTACCGTTTGAGTGGAAGGATTTTAAAAGCTTTGGCAGGTCTTTATGGTTTACCCACGTTTATAATATGATTTGCTAACTAAAAGCAGGGCTAAGAAAGAGCATCTGTAAATTAAGTCGGTAATGAGACTAAACTGTCTTACATACACGAGGGTCCCTACTTTTTTTTACAGAAAAACATTTTTTTATTATCATTCAAGATTATCTCTTTCAAATGTTGGCCGTGGCTACGTCTAAGATGGTCCATCCGTTGAGTCCAATTTTCGATGATGCTTTGCTCCAAGGCCTGGATCGAAGTGGGATTGACCGCATAGACTTTAGACTTTGCATATCCCCACAGGAAAAATTCCAACGGTGTGATATTACATGATTTTGTTGACCAATCGTCTGGCCCAAAACGTGAAATTACCAAATTATCTGCTTACCGAAGTGTTTTCTATCTATTGATTGATGCGATAGGGGGGAAGTGGCGCCGTTTTGTTGAATCCGAGCTCACGAGCTTCAATTTCCGGCATCAAATAGTCGGTTTTCATGGTGCGATAACGGTCGCCGGCCCACAAACGATACCAAACCGTTTTTTTCTGGATGAAATGGCAGTTCTTGAATCTTCTAGGTTGCTCTTCGTCTTAAATACGGCACCGAAATATATCACAGTCTGGCAAAAGCATGGCAATCGAGAAGGAAGTGATAAGATGATTCCATCTCGCTTTCTTCCACATAGCTTTGGCAAAGAGCGTCCGACACTTGCGGCGAGACTGACTTTGGTAAGAGCCAGTATTTCGGAGGGCCTTTTACGGTTCACTCTAGATCAGAAGGATCTCGCAGTCGCACATTTCTGGCTGTTGACCAGCGCTTGCTGAATTTATTTGGTGTTTTTGAAGATCCAACGCAAGAAGACATCTGAAAACCAACTCGATTCCATTCAGATGAAATTGGGAAAGGATGTCTTCTCAAGCAAGTTCATCGGTTTTGCGGTTTCCGGCGATTGCGCTGTGACCAGGCACCCGTGAAAGTTTAATATGGAAGAAGCCTGAAATAATTGCTAATGAGGTCAAATAGTTTTGAGCGCACTCAAAAGCTAGTAGCT
Organism: Bactrocera dorsalis; assembly: GCF_023373825.1. Lineage (NCBI taxonomy): Eukaryota > Metazoa > Arthropoda > Insecta > Diptera > Tephritidae > Bactrocera > Bactrocera dorsalis. The sequence continues at coordinate 68,625,372 of NC_064305.1, forward strand.
CGGGTGTGAGTTTAGAAGGTACCGTCTTGAGGAAGTTCTACGATGTGTGTAGCTATCTAGATTTGTAAAGAATGCAATCGAAACAGTGAAGAATTTGTGAAGTGGCTCTGCACGGAGCCTCTCAGATACCCAGCTTTCCTAAGGCGACCGATGTATTCTTCACTCTCTCTCTCCTTGCTAGCCGTGGTACGAGTGACCGATCTACATATCTCACCTCTTTTCAGACTGACTGTTTGCACGTTCTTCTTTATTTCATCGTACATACATATGTATGTATGTGTCTTCAAGTTATTTGGAGAATTCTTTGCGTGACTTTAGTAGTATTTCGAAACAAAATCTCAAATATTCGCATTACACAAATAACAGAAAAAAACACAATTCAGCTGCCAACAGCAACAGGCCTCCACGACATAGGCCTTTCGGTATTTGGCTCTCCACACTGCCGATGATTTCATACGCATTTTATTGCCTCGCTGGTAAATGTAAACTTTCAGTTTATTGGAAAAAAGAAACATCGCCAATATGCACTTGTATACATTTAGTACCACATACTATACACATAAATATACATATGTATGCATACTTACTCGTATTTACGCTAACGAATTGTTTATACATACAAATGTATGTAGTAGGTGGGGAATGTTTCTGCATTCGGGTACAATAACAATACAGTAACATCAATTACCGACTATGGGGTCAGCGCTGAATTGTTAATCACAAAATACATGTAAATATATACAAACAGCAGGAAATATTGAAAAATAAAAAGTCTCCAAAAACAAAAAACTCTACTTTTTTTTCAATAGCATACTTTTTAAAGCTTTTAACTTTTCAAGCGCAAAAAATTACGAAATTTTAAAATCTCTCCAATATTTAAAAGTCTCCAAAACCTTTAAAACTACAAAAGTAGCTTGTAAACATTATGATTACTTTTGTATGCATATATGCTATTAAAATCACAATGATTTTAAAATCTCTCCAAATTTGTAAAACTACAAAAATAGTTCGTAAACATTATGATTACTTTTATTTAACTATATGCTATTAAAATCATTACAGTTTTGAAATTTTTCCAAATTTAAAATCTCTCCAAAGTTCTAAAACTACCAAAATAGCTTGTAAACATTATGATTACATTTATATACATACATACATATATATATGCCATTAAAATCACACCAATTTAAAAATCTCTCCAAAATTTTAAATCTACAAAAAAGCTTGTAAACATGATTAGTTTTATGTATTTACATATCTGCTATTAAAATCACACTAATTTTAAAATCTCTGCAAATCTTTAAATCTTTGCAAAAATTGCTAGCAAATATTTTGGTAACTTTTATCTGTCGTGGTCTCTGTATAGCCGAAATTCTTTTTCAGTACGTTCATTACAGTTTTCGTGTTGAAAATAATATTTTTTGATTTTTATCTAAATTCCGAAAAATTCAATCGTAAGAGAGTATAGTGGCCTGTTCCCGTTTCTTTGTGCAACTGTAAGTCACAGAATTCACGAGTTTTTGCGGTAACAGTTAGGTGGTTTTATCAGAGACAGTAGCCAATTTGAATGTACTATATATGACTCTGTAAAAGCATTTTACTTGGAACATACTGACTGATCGATCTGTATTCCCCCTGTCATGCCATTTTATTCTCAGTACACTCCATGACTGTTTCCAATTTAAAATTAATATAAGATATTGTTATTTTAAAAATATTATTGAAACTTAAGTTTAAATGATATTCAACTGTTGTTCGGGAAATTGTCGTAATTCATCTTAAAAACGCATTGTGTTACCGTAAAAGGTTTGCCGAAGATCTCAGATAAAATGGGGCAAACTAAAAACTTCTGGAGATTGTGATTTCAAACGTTTCGGAAACCTTGAGTTTCGGTGTCAATAATTAGAGGCAAGGAGTTGTAGGATCTTCACTGCAGCAACTCTACCAAACTCTTTAAATGTTCGCTTAAGATCTCCTATCAAATTCATTCGCATATCCATAAAGTAGATTAAGAAGTTCAGTAATAAACTATATCTCTCAATATTAGAAAACACTAAGCCTCAGTTTAGCTACAAATAATACTGCTATTTCCATACTTTATATTTTCACAGGCGGAACGACGTTCACATGCGGGAGCTCTGTGGCTAAAATATTGACAACTTTAAAATTCTAAAGCTTTTGTCCTATCGTAATGGAACACCACATAAACTAAGGCGCGGTTTATTTTAGTTGGGGTTATTGTGGTTTCTTTTCAATACTCGACGTCTCGAATACTTCAAGATCTTTTTTGTTGTAGTGGTAGAAAGCATGTCTGAACTAATTTTAATGAATAGTGTCGAGTTAACAGTCCTTAGTTGAAAAAAAATACGAACCCGTGCCGTTTACTTAGAGCCGACTGTCGTGGAGACACTTCAAGATCCCTCCTCACAAATACTTATGCTGTTTTGAATGACTCTGCAAGATTTTTTCGAAATCTTTTTACACAGTGGCGTAAGTTTGTTAAGGACTCTTCTTTGGTATAGTTAATAAGATGGGTTTATTTCGGTTTTTTGGATCTGAATGTATTGAGTACGTGACTAGGATAGGTTGGGTAAAAAGGCCAAAAGTATGGCAACCGAGGAGCTTCAACCTTAGTCTGGTGAAAGTTGAACATTGGAGGAGAAAGCATCTAGATGTTTTCCACCTGATCTTCCTCTTTGGAACTTTAACTCCAGAATGTATGCAGACAGGGAAACCCCTGCTCATTTCCATCCTGGTTGCTTTTTCTGGCAAGCTCATCGGCTTTATAATTTCTGACTATTCCGCTGTGGCCGGGCGCCCAAACAAGTTTAATATGTAATCATCATTGATGCTACTGCTAGTGAGGTCATGCGTTCCTTGGCAAGTTTACTGTCACCGAGCTCATTTCTTCTCATTGGTAGGTTTTTTTACGTGGCGGGTCCCAAATCCAGCGCACAACCCCGGGGATAAATTTTGCGCATTCACACTTTAGCTCGCCTTCAAACGGATGTTTTGTTGGATACCCAGAGGATACTTGGTCTAAGACCAGAAGTAGTTGCTTATGCCTTTCTGGCCACTAACAAGTGAATAGCGCTCAGAGAACTTTTCCCCCTTGCCTAAACTTCTACAAATGGTCCTCTGTCGACGACCAAAGACCAAATTCAACAAGCCACTTATCATCTCTGTCCTGCTACATGGTGCAGATGTAGGGAAGCTGATAACATATGATGAGTCGATGTTACGAGTTTTCGCGAGAAAGATCTCATTCTCATTCGCAGTACCCTCCAGGGAAAGCAGAGGAAGACCTCCACTCCGCTGGAAAGACTAGGTGGAGAAGGAGGTCCTTCATTTGAAATTTCCAGCTGGTGGCAATCAGCGGAAAGGCAGAAGCGTAAGCATTGTCTATGTCAATAAAGAAGAAGAATAAGTCAGCGATCTTAAGGCCTGCAATAGTCTAAACGTAACCCCACGTATTTATAATAGAGTTTTCTTTTAATAATGATCCGTCCACTTAATGTAATCGTCCATTGTTATGGATTCGGATTCAATGTTTTCCTTTTTACAACTTCGCTTTATCTTCACGACACTTTTGGAGAAGTTTGGCTGCATAAATGTTGGCACTAGTCGGCAGGTCGGAAGGCACGGACTGTTTTCAGAACAGTTTTTATATACATACATATGTGGGGTTGGGATGAGCTCTCGAAATTTTTTCAGTTAAATAATTGAAAAATTTTACTTTTCAAATCAGAATAAAATTTATTATTGTCAGTTGATCGAAGAAAAAGAAAAATCTTCTCGTCGCGGTAAACATCGTGCTTTCGTTGTTCGCGCATTCGGCAACAACGCTGTTATTGTTGTTTTTGCTTCGAGGAAAATGTAATTTAATCAGCACCAATACCAAGTTGCAAGCAAAAACAAGCGTTGAGTTATAAAGACATGTAGCTAATGGTGTGTATTGGTGAGTAGGGGGTCCAATGATTTTGAGCCGCTATATATTAGACGAGGAACTTATGTACATAACATACATATACATATACCTTCGAGTGCCTGTGTGCGTATAAAAAAATGCGGTAAAAGTTACACAACACTTGAATGCAAAGATTTCGAAAAGCAAAAACAGAAAAACATTGCAGAACTACGCGTGAGAGAGCGAGAGCGCAAGATCAGTGATCAGTGCGCCGAATATGTAGGAAAATTACTGAGCTGATCGAAGTACAGCTACAGGTTCCCAGAAGATGCGCACACCATGCGGTGCAAAGATTTCCACATGCTCGTCTGGCAACCGACCGAACTACTTGGCCGCCGTTGCCGACGACCGAGCAATGTGGCGATCCTCACAATGTGTACTTGTATTACCTCAGCTGTTGGCCACATTAAGCAGAGCAGTGAACGGCACGTATATCTACACTTACACATATGCAGCACGTTGCCTGTGGATACTCGGTGGCGCTGCTGTATGGGTGCGCTTGCCTGCGTCCGGAAATTCTAAATATAGCTCGATCTCGCGATGCCGTTCGGCTGTGTTGTTGTGATGGTGTTGGTGATGTGCGGTGTCGTTGAAATGCGCAGGCGCAGGAAAAATGGCGAGTGTGACAGGAGTTGTGGTATAGTATAATAAAGGCTTATCAACACACTCACACTGCTACACTGACCCGCTCCCAGCTAGACTGCGGATCGTTTACACACTCGCCTGGCGCGCTCGTATATACTGAGTGTATGTGTGTGCGCGTGTCTGAAATGGGGCAATGTTGTTGGTCGAAAAGGTGTGGTGGTGTGGTGGAGTGTTGCCGCCGCGCGGTGGATATGTGGAGGCCATCGCATCTTCTTGCCACCAACACATGCGCAAATCGCTCGTGTATTCGTGTATGCGTGCATGTGTGTATAGTATGTGCTTGTAGGTTTACTTGTTGGTGTACAACAAAAAGTAGAAAAACTACAGAGTGGCATCACTAATGGCCTGCCCGTCTGCCCCATGACGCGAGTGTGGCGTTTATGCACGATCGGCGGCCATTTTGCTTTTTCACACTGACGTGTCTGCGCCCTGGCGGTAGTGTTGTTGTACTCTTTCACAAAATCGCTATGTACATATGTATATACATATTTATTTATTTATTTCAATTTTCTGCTTTCAATTTGTTGCTACTTTGTGGCAGCGTGTACTGTTTTGTATGGTTATTGCATTTCTATAATACAAAGAGTCTCTAGATCTCTAGCATCGCTCGAAACATTCGTATAGTTTCCTAAACTGGAAAATTTGTATAAAACATATGCACATAATACGATAACTTATTGCAATAAAGCCTATTTCGACTACCCAATATTAGAGGTGAAACGTTAGGTTCGCATATTGTGCCATATATCGGCAAAAGGTCAACAGCAAGCGTGTCCATCAATAGATTCGTAGTTCCGCAGCTGAAACAGGTTAGCGTCAATTTTCACAATTTTTCGTAGAGAGTTGCTAAATTTTACTCCAAAATATTTATTAAGCGGTTATATACGCATAAATATCCGAAAAAACACGATTTTTTTCTGAGAAAACTTTTCAGTTTATTGATCCAAAAATTTGTACACAAATTTGTACAGTAGGGAAATTGGAAATCACAACAACATACTATCATAAATTTCATTATATGACCTGTCTAAACTTGTTTAACCCTTTTCTGGGCGACTCACAGCGGAAGTACTAAATTATGAATTGAGAAAGAGTCGAAGTCTTGAGTACAGTATGAGACATATATGCCCGCACAGATATCGAATTAATGGGGCGTTCGATAGTCGCAAGCGGAATCATGTCTGTATGTTTTTCGTAGTTCGTGGTGTCACCTAGCGTCAGTCACCACGAACCCTTTCGCGGAGGGCACAGAATCAGAAGAAAGCGAGGATGAAGATAGATTAATGGCTTACAGGACTGCTGGAAAAAATGACCGAACCGATGAAGAATTGTTTCTAAGTGGATCTGCCATCGGGGGGATTGTTCTTGGAGACATGAAGAAAATGAATCTCCGAATGGAGAAATGCGCTTCGATAGGGACTGATGGATGTGCAGTCATGCTGTCTGATATCGGAGCAGTCCAATGAAATTCAGAAAGAAGCAAAAAATGCTGTCATGACTCCGTGTTTCTCGCTCAAACTCAACAAGAGTATTTCAAAGTTAGTGAAAGTACGATTAAACGAAAACGTTGCCAGTGCCATACGAGAAGTCGACAAAGTCTTCAAGAACTCATCACCAAAACGTGTGACTGTATTAGCAAAGATACTTGGTGAAAAAACTGTCCAGTTGTGTGAAACAATATGGGTAGAGAGGCACGATGCTGTCCTTCAATTTGTTGCGAAGTTACCGTTGATCATCGAAGCTCTGTCAAAAATTAGTGAATGGAAGATGTTGCTTGCCACGTTGGAACAAAAGAGGGAAAAAGTTGATGAAATATTCCGATTGATTTATTCAGAAGCTAGAAAATGGCGGAAAAATTCGATGTTGACGAAGCGAAACCGAGAACATGTGGTCAACAAACGAAACGTGAAAATTACGGGGTGAAAACTTGCGAAGATTACTACGGGGTCTATGTCTACATACCTCTGCTGGATACCATCAAAGAAGATTTGTAAGCTCGTTTTTCACAAGAAGTTTTGGATGGTTACCAATTGAGTGTGTTGCTCCCAGAAAAGCAAGTCTTTTAAAAGAAAACGAAATCGATGATCTAATCGGATGCTTGATAGAAAGATTCGGGAATCTTCTGGGTGATAAAAAATTGAAATTCAAAGGTGAATTAGCTACTGGCAATGTCTCTGGCAGCAGCAACAAAAAATTGAAGGCAGCGAAATTCCGACTTCTGCACTGGAAACATTAAGAAAATGTGATGTCGACATATTCCCAACAATCCACACCTATTTCCGAGTATTCTGTACATTTCCCGTAACAAACGCGAGCACTGAACGTTCTTTCTCTTATCTTCGTCGCATCAAATGACTTAGGACAACCATGCTTCAAGAAAGACTAGTTGGATTAGGGTTGCTTCATACGCATCATGACATCGAAATCACCGCCGAAGAAGTCATCGAAAGATTCGCAAAACTTGGCAGTCATCGTTTTGCGTTATGAAACACGAATGTAAAAGGATTTTTCTGTTTGAATTTTTAATCAAATGAGCCACTATGTAATGCATGCATATGGTTGACTTTTCGATTATAACCACTTTGTTTACCTAAAAATTGGAACTGATAATTCTTGTTTCATAATTTGTACTGTATTTCTCTCGCAATAATAAGTTTGAAACCCAAATCGAGGGATAAATTCAATTTCCTCCCCCAAGAATCGTCTCTGGATCCGCCACTGGTTGTGTGTGTATTCTTAAATATATATATGTACATTAAGAAAATAAAATAAAAAAATAATTGATTTTTGGATAATTCTAGAATTCTAATTCTTGAAGCTTGAGTTATCTTTCGTAGGATAAATGGGCTTCGAAATGGCGTTAAATGGAAAGGAGGTGTGTTTGTAGTTCGATTTTCTCGTTTTATACTCTCTCAATCTGTTGCTACAGGATACAATAGTTTTGTTCACTTAAGTTGTACGTATCATTTAACACTAAACAAGATAGATATGGGGTTATACGCTGGACCAAAGAAGCATTAAGAAATTGTAATTAAATACCTACGAGATCGTTGCAGACATTCCTCGTTCTGGACGACCTTCGACCTCTTCAACTGATGAAAATATTAAAAAAATGAAGAATATGATGCTTGAAAATCATCAGGTAGGTGTTAGAGAGATGGCAAGAGAGCTCGACATCTCTTGCGAGCCCGTTCGAATGATTTTAGTTGATATTTTGGCTATGAAACGCGTTTTTGCACGACTCATCAAGATAAAGCTGTATTTTTTTTCAAAAAGAGTACCGTAAACAGGTTTCTTTGGACATGCTTGATCTTGCATGGCGAGCATTACTTTTTGTCAAAATGTATTTAATGAAACCCGGTCTTTGATCTTTGCAAGTTGCAAGAGTATAAAAAGTTCGGTTACAGTTCTTAGTTCTTTTTTACTTGTTTATAATGTTTTTAATTTTGTAGTAAGCTATACATACACTATATTTTTATAAAAATTATTTAAAACAAATTTGGCTAAAATTTTTATATATATTATTGCAAGATTGCTTACAAAAATTATTATAAAATATTTTTTAATTAAAAATATATGAATGTGTATTGATTAAAAAATTAATTTTTTCAAATTATTTATTTTGATGAAGTTAATTATAATTTTTTTTAGATAAATGCATACAGTTTTCTTAAATCCTTTTTAATCAATTGAATGTTAAAAAAAAATTAATTTTTTCAAATTAAACTAAATTTTGCTGAATAAAATATTAATTAATTTTTTTTTTCTTAACTTACTAATCGAAATTTCTTGCATTGTATTTATTTATTTGCTGAATAAAAAAAAATATATTTTTTAAATATTTTATTTATTTAATTTAATTTTTAATTTTATTTATTAATTTAATTTAATTATAACCTTTATTGATTTAATTATTAAAATTATTTATATTATTTAAACCTATTTAAATTTGTTTCGAGATAAATATAAACTTGTAAGTTTTTTAATCAATAATTTTAATTAAATAACAACTAATAATTAATAAAATAAAATAATTAATTAAAAAAAAAATAATTAAAAAAAAATTAATTAAAAACAAAGATTAATTAAAAAAATTAATTTAAAAAAAATTAATTAAAAGAAAAGAAATTAGAAAAAAATTTATGTTTAAAAAAGTATTTACTCGATACTAATTTTCTTATCGACTATCGTTCCACTCCCCTGTCCGACATCTCCTCAAAATGCATTTTCACATAATATTTTATTTCCTATTCAATGCACTGCCTCGCCCTTCCTTTCGCTGAACTTTTCGCACCTGACCTCCCCCCACTCGCCAACCCACTTGTCGTTTATTGCTAGGCGCTTGCCCTGCCTGCCTCACGTTTTTCGCAGGCGACCGCTTTCTATAGAAAACTTTTTGTTTGCGTCTATTTTAAATAATTATAATTTTTTTTATAAACATTTTCATAAATCCCCACAACTGTATGCACATATATATGTATGTAAGTATGTACGGTTGGCGGCAAATCGGTGGCACACTCATCATCGGCATGCCGCCGGCGAATTTATAAATAAAAGGATAATTTTGGATTTTGAAGAAAAGCATCGCTTTAATTTTCTTTTAAAAATACACCACTCGAAACTATTTTCGAATTTGATTTTGAATTTAAAATTAAACTGTTCAACCACCACCCGCTGTCACGCATACGGTAACGTGCCGCCGCGCCGCTACCAGTGTTACTCAGCGTTCGAAGGACGGTGCGGCAGGAAGGGGGGTCGGTGGGGCGAATGGCATTTCGCAGGCATTGTTTGTTTGAGTTTTTCCTTCTTTTTGATGTACTCTAATTGTTGTTGTTGTGTTTCTTCTGTTTTCTAGAAATATTTGTTTGTGTTTTTGCTTTATATTTTCCAAGCGAATTTCGATTTCATTGCGTGCGCGGCGGATATGTTGAAATACATATGTATGTGTATGTGTGCGCATTTAAATTTACAACTTGCATGTTTGTTGTTCTTAACATTGTTGTTGTTTTGTGCAAAACGTTTATTTATATGTGCGGCAGCTGACGGGTCTGACGCACTTGAATTCTTCAGTGACTCGCTTGAGTCCATTATGCTGAGGCATTTTTGTACGTGTGTGTGTATGTATGAATGTATATTGGAATGTGTGTTTACGGATGTGTATGTATATGTATATGTGTTTGCCTGCATATGTTTATGTTTTCGCCTTTAAAACCGGAGGCATGTGTTTTTGCTGTGAGGTGGAGGCCTAACGTCACCGACTTATACCCATCATTATATGTTGTTCACTAATAAGTAGCCACAATTGGAGTTAGTCAATGGTGGACGATAAAATATTTGTACTAAGTTGCTAATTTTCATGGATAGTTCGCCCAGTTAATGACTGGACAACTGACAACTGTGGGTCAGAGGGTCGTCACTTCTCTTGAAGGTATTCGGTCAACTTCGTACAAGTATTTGACAATCCTCCTTGTCAAGAGGAAGAAAACCTTCTTCTTCTTCTTCCTTCTTCCTCTACAGAAGGATTATAATGAGTGATCCTTTTAGAGGTACATTTTTGCGCAAGAACTGATGGCGCTTGACCTCCTCAACGGCATCGTTTCGCTCTATGAACGCTTGAACAGTTCCAAGAAGGCCCGACGTTTACGAGCCAAATTTTGTTCAACGATGTGACCTATTTCTGGCTCGATGTGTATGTAAACAAGCAAAATTGCCGCATTTGGGACAAAGAGAAACCCGAAGAGATTCAAGAGTTGCCATTTCAACCAGAATACCGTATTTCTTCCTAAATGATGCCAGTGAAACGTAACCAATGGCGACCGTTATCGCACCATAAAAACGGACTATTTGTTTGTCTGAAATTGATGCTTGTGATCTCGGCGACATTTGGTTTCAACAAGATGGCGCCACTACCCACACATCGCAACAATCAATGGATTTATTGAGAGAATACTTCGGTGTAATTTCACGTTTTAGTACCAAGATCGTGGATATAACACCGTTAGACTTTTTTCTGTGGGGATATGTGCAGTCTAAAAAATTGGACTGTACGGATGGACCATCGGAGACAGAGCCGCGGCCAAAATTTGAAACAGATAAAATACCAAAGATTGTTCTTTCGAATGATAATAAACATTCCCCATCAAAATAGTTGTAAACCTGGAAATGGAACTTCAGCAAACAAAAACGAAAAGAAATTACTTAGTGTATGACCCAATTACTTATATTTATCTTGTGATGTAAGTGGTCAAGTGATTCACAATTATCTAAGAAATTATTCGAAGAAATTTCGGGTCGCTTTATAAATGTCTAATATGTCTGAGATATTATAACTACTGCGGAACGAAGTACAACGAAGCCGGAGGACTCAAAACGGCTTCAGACGCGGCAGATCAACTCTAGGAGCTATAAAATGTGTCATTGAAAGTGTAGAAGACGCACACCGTAGATGATATAAAAACCAAAGAATGGTGTTGCTGACGACTTTAGATGTCCGAAACACTTTCAGCAGCGCTAGATGGATGTCGACGCTCCGACTACCTTAAAGCTGTGGTGTGGAGCTACCTTAGTAACAAAAAACTTCTGTGTTAAACTAGAGGGGATCACGACAGACAGCGGTCATGGCAGAACCAGCACATGAATCCGTTCTATGCCCAGACTTGGGGACAGCCGAACTGTACTTAATTGGCTACGCGGACGAAATTACAACAGTGTTTACAGCACTAGACACAGAAGAAGCGCGAAGAAAGCTTAATCAGGTCATGATACGGACGCAAACATGCTCGGCTCACACAAACACTACGTAAAAACAGAGCTACTAATGCTAACAAATAAGCACATACCCCTCGAAATCTTAAGATACAAAAAGCAGTAAACTACTTAAGCATAAGCCTGGTTCTCAGACTAACCCTTTGTACAAATACAGCACGCTTCACGAAAGGCAGCGAAAATCACCTCTGTACTTAACAGACTAATGGCCAACATAGGGGGTTCCAGCAAAAAAAAAAATAGAAAGCTCTTAATGTCGACGATAATCAGCGTTCTATTAAACGGAGCTGAGATCCGTGCAAATGTGCTTAAAACCGGCGTAAGGTAGTGGCCAGAGTCCACCGCACCGCAGCCCTTAGAAATGCATCAGCCTACGGAACAGTGTCAGGTGAAATTAGTCATAAGCGGCAATCCCCCAATTTTCCTTCTGGCATACGAAAGGAAAAAGCTGAAGGAGAGGAAAATAACAATGTCCGTTTGGAGAATGAGTGTCGCGGCAGATGGACCGCCAAACTATTTAAATACCTAAACTCATGAACAAGCCCTAAATTCGGAGAAGTCGACTTTTACACAACTTATTTGTTATCCGGTCATGAATACTTCAAAAAGAACCTCCTCAGTATGAGAAAATTCAAAGAGCAGTCATGCCTGTGCACCGACGTGACAGAAGACGACGCTAAACACTTACTTTCAAGAAAAACCAGAGCTAAGCTAGAAGTTTTTGACATATCCGTCAGACAAAGCAACTATTCAGTCAGATTTATTTTTGGATTTATCGTTTCAAGGCATCCCTAGCAACGTTTTCTAGATTTTCATATATATAGAGATACACATCTGCCACCTTTTTCTACTTTGGATTGTTTGTAATCGAACTGGGTTATGAACGCGATATCCTAATGAAGAGGATAGTAACAAATGTTATGAGGAACAACTTTCCTACTAAAGTTTCGAAGGCACTTTCGGTAAACTGATGGTTAAAATACCCTCCGATTGCTGACCTTGTCAGCTCAGAGGTACGAAAGCACGTAAGATTAGAGATCGTTAAGCATTTAGGTCGGCTCTGTCATAACGGTCACACTAAAAAAATGAAGTCCATCAAATCCTCACAAGCATTAATATGAAACATCTTTAAAGAGCATCATATATCCATTCAAATAACTCATGATAATACCACACCGATCCGCCTTTTGCTCGTCACTCGTGTTTTCTCACAAAAATCAAAAACGAAAACCAAATGCTGCCATAAATTTCGGCTATGCGGCACTGTTACGGCAGCTCTCTTAATTGCTTCCGCTGCGACGTAAACCAAGAGGCGCAAGACGATCTGACGCTTAAGAATGAAAAGAGGAATAATAATAAAAGCAGGAATACACTTTTAATTACTTTTCAAAACTGACAACAACAAACGCATTGTTCACTTAACACGAGCATTGTCTTACGTAAAGCCAAGTAAGATTCGATAGCCAATTTGAGTTGTTTGCGGGGCGGAACTGGAAAAAAGAAAAGAAAATGCCGATGACGATATTCGATCATAAATAATAGGCATATACACGTGTAGGCAAACACTCCCTACTCGCTGGCATACATACGAGTGCCTCAAGGCACCCCGAGCTCGTGAAGCCATTAGCCATACGCTGCAGCAGATCAAAGACTCATTTGGAAGGAAAATTTGATTTCACCTTGCTTTGCTTTCACTGCCACTGTGCGCCTACGTTTGCCGTAGAAAAAAGGTGAAATGCTTACTTACAGTTAGAAGTCATTAGCGATGAAGTACAAAGCGTTGTGTTGACAAATGTAGGCGTGGAATTAGTGTCGAAACTAAAGGAATTTCGTGTAATTTAAAGGCGAAGATTGAGGAATTGGTCATTAATAGTTATTGATATTGGGATATATACATTTTCTGACAGCAAGTCTTTGAGATACGAACTGGAACTCGAAGAACTTTCACTACATCTTCCACCAATTTCAACCATGCATGAGTTATTTTGTTAAAACACTCGTTCGGTTTCGAATTTCTCGGAAGATGCTTACCAAAATAGCAGCGTTGTATGTTAAATTCGATAGTTTAGCCATAGCCGCATGAGTTCCGTAGAGCTACCACCATTTGACACTGTGAATCTATCTTTTAAAAGGCCTGAGCTCCAGAAGCCTGATAGTTCATTTCACTTTGATTCTATAAAAAATTGGTCTAAACTGGATACGAGATTGGCGTTTTACGACCCTATATTAGAGCATCTTGATCGTTTTTTAGGCATTGACATTCGACAGCGATACCGGTTGAGTGTTTTTACTGTGGGCAAAAAGTAGTGAGACTCTTCAAAGGCCCATTCGTCGAAATTTTTATTTTCCTGGGAAAGGGACATCTGTGCCAAATGTCATATCCAAATAATCATTAGTGTTAAAGGAATTGGTGCTAGAGTCAGTCAGAGATCTTTCTGGAATTGGTGGCTCAGCGGAAGGATCAGTGAAGACCAATTTGAAAGATCATTTGGTCCTAAGAAAAATGAAAGCTCAAATATTTTGAAACAATCATTAAACAAACGGTTAATCGGCCGAATATCTTGGCAAAGGAGAGCCGAAAGCGAAAAAACACATCCAAGTAGGTCAAAAATCAAGGTTAAGCCCGATTTAGCTCCGCGTAACTTTTGGCTAAAATGCTTTAAGTCTATTGAAGAAATTTAACGTGAATCGCTAAGCGCATTGAATGCTATTCCAGAAATCAGCTTTAACAACTGTTTCGAGGAATGAAGAAATCATTGGAATAAGTGTATTTGGGCCAAGGAGAATTATACTTGAAGGGGGACGACATAGATTTTGAAGAAAGAAATAAGAATTTTAAAATTATGACCAAAGTCTTACTACTTTTTGCTCATCTAAACGTTTCCAGTGCGAACACCAAGAAAACTACAGTTCTCCCAACTCTTAAAACCCGACCTTAAGTACCCCTGAACACATGTTTGCTTAATACTGAACATATGTAAGTCGACTTAGTATGTATGTAGTTGGTGAGTCGTCTCAGCGTTTGCAACTCAAGTAGGGAGTGACACTCGAAAAGGTCGTCAGCCATTGGTAGTCACGAAAAAGGATGAAAAACAAACAACCAAAATAGTATCAGTCTACGACTGCAGAAGCAACAGGAGGCACTTGAAATCGGAGACTAATTGCCACAATGGCTGGCAAGTTGAAAAGGCCAAATGTGCGCAGACGTCACTCGTTAATAGCAGCGGGGCAGTACCGGAAGGTGATGCTTGTACATATATAGTATATGATTTAGAAATATGTATATAAGACAAGCATATAATTGCACAAGCGGCTTAAGTACTTTAAAAGTCTGCCGTTTGCGGAGTGCAACTCAAGCGAGCGCGGCTCATAGACGTGCGGGTTGAGTACTTGACTAACTAACGCTGGGTGATGGGTGTAAAACTTGACTGTGGCAAAGTGGAAAATGACGGAGAAGTTGTTCAAAATATATTCGCTCTCATTCTCACAAATTTTAGTATTTTTGCACAGCCACATCAAATATATTTGTTTTATTTTAATTTATTATAATTTCCATTAGAAAACTTCCTAGAAAATGAAACTTTTTCAACGTTTTCTACACGAAGCTAACGATATATTTTTGCTTCGCCAAAATAAACAAGAACTTTTACATACATAATTGTTTGTCTGGCAAGCGGCAACATGTGTCCTTCTCAAAAGTATTCCTTTTGATCGCACTTGTCTTTCGTGTGTTTGTATGTCTTTGCAGCCATTTCCTCTCCTAATTGTCAACAGCTGAGCGCTGTTTTACTGAAAATAATTATATTTTTAGTTTTTATTTTGGAATTTTAATTTATTTTTAAATATCAAAACAACGCTAAAAATATATCGGACGACTTACTGTCTGCATATAAAAATATTTATTTTAAGTACCCATGAATATGTTCATGCCCATATATTTACAATACGAGTATATATATAAAGATGTATGTATACATATGTAATTGAGTGTGTAGCCTCTTTGTGACACTTAAAATTAATTCTTTATACATATATTATATCCTTTGAACAGCAGAGTTTTTAATTTGTTACTAAAAATGTGTAGAAAATTATTTGGTGTTTTTGTACCTCAAGCGGTAGTTAGCAGCTTATTAAGCGAATTTCAAAGTGTTCTCTACTAGAAGAGATAGTCATGAGAACATCTCATATAGTAAAATAATCGGCCTGATTTGTTTAATTTAAGAGACGCTCTATTGTATGATTTCTTCAATCTATTGCTGGAGTAAATATTTTGAGCTGCAGAGCTAATTAGAGTAGAGAGAGGTATAATCTTCTTGTGAACGGGGACAAAACGAAATATTTCCTGTTATCAAAAAAACAGTCGTCGCTCTCTCCAATCCTCTCCTCTCTCTCCCTCTGTCTGGAATCCATGCGAAACTTATGCCGTTATACAGTATTGCCAGCTCCGTCAAAGTTGGGAAGGACCTCTCCGAGCAGTTCGATACCAGACTAGGTTGTAGACCGAGTGATTGCTACGTCTTCTTCAGTATAATGTTTGAAAAAGAGCCGTTCATCTTAACCGTAGTGGCACTGCCTCCTTTAAAATTACAATGCCACTGGGGCACGCTGACGATAAAGACATCGTAGACCTTTTTTAGGGAACAGTCAGCGCAGTCCGACAACGAGGCAAGATAAAGTACAAAGATTCCTCGATTCTTGCGAACTACGTCACAATTGGTATAAATTTGAAAAAGTGAAGAATTTGGTATGTTCTGGAACTTAAACCTGAAGATCAAGCGTAACATAACTTTTGTGAAACATGTCCTTTTTTCGACTAATAAAAATTACGTTCTATAAGTCTTCTTCTTATATGGGGAACTCTAAACTGCAAGGTCTTTGGAGCCGTGACCTGTCTGCCCTTGGTAAATTCAACTGGCGTGACCTCAGAAAGGATAGAGGCTAATGGCGAAATTTTGTGTTCTCGGTCCATACCGAGCTACGATTGTAGTGTTCATATGCTATCGATTTGGAATATTACATCATCACGCCTGTCATTCTTCACTCATCAGTCGAAATGCTCGAACGAGACATCGAAAACTGAGCTCATCGCATGGAACATCTGAGACGTAGCCACGGCAAACATTTGAAATAGATATACTTCAAAAAATAAATGCCAAAGAACGTTCTTTCGAATGATAATAAAAATTCCTCATTAAATTTGAAGTTTCTGTGTTTTTTCTTTAAAAAAGTAGGGAACCTCGAAATGGATCACCTTTTAGTTTCAAGCTCTCTGTCTCACAATACAGCGTCGATTTTTAGTGATTTCGAGTCAAAAGATGTTTACCTCAGTTTGTTGTTGTAGCAATCTTTTTTTCACAATTCTTGATTTGTATAATTAGGCTTCTAGAAAAGTTTAGAAGAAAAAAAATTAAAGATTTGTAAATGTACCATCACATACCAAAGCGCCTCAGAAAGAATTACTCAATAGGTGTACATATGTATGTAGTATAAACCATGTTTGTACGTATGAATATATACTTGTAGATAATTATGTATGTGTATGTATTCGTGCTTGTTTTTCAAAAATCACCGATGATTCAAGACATCTTCATCTGCTCGCGTTCTTTACACGCTGTTCCTTCCAATTAAAATTCGGATATTTCTCGTGCACACTCGTTCATTCAGACTACTTTCGTATAATTCGTTCACAGCTCATTTATCTTTGAGTTTGAGCATACAAAACAGCAACAAGAATAACAACGTCTAGGATGGGTAGTGAAGGGAAAATAAATAAATTAAATCGGAAAGCAGATTGAAATACATATTTTCGAAATGACGGCAATCGAATGGCTGCTGCGGCACCTGTCGCTTCTTAGCAACAAAATTAATTCTGCTCTTTTTTTCTTGTTCGCTACACAACAACAACAGCAAAGATGGCGGAATAGAAAATTAAAGCGACTATGTTAGAAGCTGTTGTGAATCAAGACAATTTAGCAAGCGAAGAGCTTGCCCCTGGCCTTTGGCACCGCCGCGGCTGTCCGCCGAAACGAAGAATCGAATAAATAAATAAACAAAAAAATCAATAATACGTACATACATACAATCGTACATACTTATTCACACATTTAGTAGCCACAGATTCACTTATTCCCGTACAACGCTAATATATGTACATATTTGCTTCAGATTATTTGTTCAGTTTGTATGCCAGCTATATGATATAGTGGTCCGATCTGAACAATTTCTTTGGAGATTTTAGCGATGCCTCGGGTACTAAACGGTGCCAAATTTAACGAAGATTCCTCGCCATTTAATAAAGTTTTACATACAAGAACTTGATTCTGATTGTTCAATTCGTATGGCAGCTATATGCTATAGTGATCCGATATGAGCGCTTCCACCAAATAAACAAATTCTTTGGGAGAAAAGGGTCAGTGCAAAATTCGAGAGCGATATCTCAATAACTGAGGGTCTAGTTCGCGTAAATACAGTCAGATGGACGAGGCTAAAATCAACTTACTCCGGGAAAGATTTTGTATCTTTCTTTGATGCCTCAAGAGACACTGAGCTGATGCTGAGTCCAGTTAAAGCGAATTCGTTTGAAATTTCAGTCTAAATTCAGTTTTTGTTCGAAAAATTCACCTGATATTTGGTTCCATATTACTGAAAGACGATCCTCTCTTAAAACCATTACAATTATTTTAATGAGGAGCAAAAAGGTCCATAGCACGACACATGTACTCTCATCGTCATACTAGTTATGTATTCTCTTTAATTTTAAGTTAATATGTCGATCCTAACGGGATCTCACTTGGACAGCTTAAAATGCCGGACGGGTAATAACTAAAACTCCTACTTAGGTGAGCATAAGGCTTTTACAAATCTATAAAATAAATTTGTTGAGTCCTACCATAATTTTGTTGAGACGGCTAATGCTAGTTTCAGCTATGTCTTCTTCTGCGCCGTAGATAAAACATCTTGGCAGTCTTACGAAGGCTGAAAAAGGCGGGAGAAAATGTCTGAACATTTCCACCTTCCTCCGTACAACTTCCGACCGATATGCGTCCGTCTCAGCTACATCTTCTGCTTCGTCGAAGATAAAACTGCCAAGATGTTTCATTCCCTTGTCTTGCGTAGGCTGAAAAATGGAGGAGAAAGTGTGTGGATATTTCCACCTTCCTCTATACAACTTCCGAACGATATGCGTCCGACAAGATTTTTAGCTTTGCGACATGAATGCGTATTAGACAATATCTAGTAAGATTTCCTACGATTGCGACAAGATGAACTTTGCTAAGGGCAAGTAGTTCAGTAGATCGCTTGCGTTCTACTCTAAGCCAAAAAATCACGCATTCGCACGAGAGCGGATTGTCGACTAATGCCTGCTAAGCGCACTTGAGGTTCATTGGTCTAGTGCTGGAATGCAATATGACAGTGTAGATTCCAACTGTTTCCATTCAGACGTGAGCGTGACAAGGATGTAGGATGATGAGAGAACCATCCAATCCTTCCAACTAACTTGGATCAATCTGTGAAAAACTATCTGTGCCTCTTCTCCAGTGGCTCCTCTCTATCCACATATCCATCATCGGTATGTGAGTTGAGAAATAGTCACTACTTAGCCACTGGATTTGAGAGATACAGTTAAATACAGGAGAGTATTTCAGCATGTTCTTGTTTGGACCTCTTTCATATATCAAAGTTCCCCTAGACTAAGATGAGATGTCCTTGTTTGGACTTCTTTCATATTTCAAGGTTTCCAAGACGAAGGCGCACTATGCTGCTATGTCTACGGCTGCTACGGCTATTTTTCACATTTTCATTAAGGATTTTTATTGGTGTACTCTAGTACGGGTAGTCGTGTGCCCTTGGCTATTATAAAGAAGGTCTGCGACATGAGGATCTACGAAGTTTTTGCATTTAGTAGACTGGGTCATTGGGTACAATAACCTAGGTTCTTGCAAAGAGGGCCTGTGACGTGAGGATCTGAAGAGCCTAAAGAAATTAGACAACTTATTTGAACAATTATAAAAGAAGTCTTAACTGTTTATTTCATGAAAGGTCTTCTTTACTGTCAATTGAAGAATACTGTTTACCGTGAAGCCCAATCAATGATACGGATTTAATCAATCAATAAGAAAATAACCGGCTACAACCATGACCAACGAATAATTTGAGTTCTGTATACATAATGTTTACATAATGTCAGTTCGTGCACCAGATCATCCTTTCTGCTTGAACAACAGCTCAAGAAATTTGGAAGAAGTCCAACTCAATCTATTCTGCATCCAAAAGTTTAAGTATTACTGAAGTCTACAAATTTCGCAATACTCAATTGCGCTGCTTTCGCTTTCCCCGCCTTCTTCGATTTATGGCTGGCTTGATGTCACACCACGCAAAAATCCGCAAATCCAAAACAGCTGAAAAGTGTTAGCCGAAGCTTGAGCCTCAATGTTGGGGAAAATGGTGACAAGTGCGCAGCACATTCCTGCTTAATGTACTCGTACTCTTTTTCTTTTTTGCTGTAACCCCAATGGGACGCTCGACGACTGCGTATGCGCAAATTGTCACTGAAATGTGCTTCGGTTTCAGAAGCTACAAGTAGGTATTCCACTTCGCTGTCTTCAAGATTTATAGTATCCTTTCAACTCTCGATTCGCGGTTGGTGTCAATCTGCCTGTGGCTGACGTCTGCTGCTCGCCTGCGTTTCGGATCTGCGGTAAATGTTGTCATGTGGTATTCGTTTCTTTGGTGTTGCTGTTGTTGTTGTGTATAATACACTTTCTGTTGGTGTTGACATGTAATCTCTTCTGTAACTATGCTTGATGATCTCTCGTTGTTGTTTTTGTTGCCATTATCCGAATTGGACTCACGCAAAGCTGGAACCAACTCGAATGCTCTATGGTCTGGTGACATTTTGAAATCTGACTTCACTTGTACTATGTAATGTTTTTGTTTTATTCCTTAGCAGTGTATAATTGAAGATTTACTCATTAGCTCGCTAGCAGTACCGATTGAATTCGTTTTGGACGTTCCGACATTGTTGTTGGGCGTTAGATTTTTATGTGAGTCAATGAAATATGAGTTGACGGACAGAGTGCCACTCCAGGAGGTTGACAGCAGTGCAGAAGAGGTGGTGTTCGTACTGCTTGTATGTACTCGAGATTGTGTATAAATTTTGTAATGTATTTGCCCACAGAAGAAGCATAAAATGTCTTTGACTGTTTTGTGTCACATTTGGAGACTTGCACCCTTAATGAGGAGGTTTGTTTTTCTACTCCCTTTGATACAAAGAAATATAATTTACACATTTTGAAAAACTTCGTTTTTTCTGTTTCTTCGATAAACCCTTATTGTATTCAAGCTCACCTCTAATAGGTAACTACGAACCGCCTGACAATGGTGTGGACATCTCAGAAATATTTTAGTTAGTCCTGACCAGCGGCTCAACAATTAAGTATTCATGAGGTTGCTCAAACTATTGGATATAACAGAGTATCCTTACGACCAAATCGCCAGTTCTTGCAAATAGTCTCGATGTCGTTAATAAGTATTTTTGAGACGATAACCAAGAATTCCGCCTGAAAAGCCCTTGAACCCAGAAGAGGATTTTAGATGGAGTCTAATATAAAAAGTGTTTTTCGAGTATACCTCTTGTCGAACAAACTTATCATGCTTGGAGTCCATACACACAGACAAGTTTTTCACTTTCTCGTTTCCATGATAGTTGTGCCTACGTACCCACAACAGTCCCGGATCCTTTTTCCTCCAAAAACTGTCAACTCGTCAGCATTTTTTCTCGAAATTATTTGGATTATTTTCTGTTTTCAACAACAACGTTAAATTCTTAGAACCATAGCCTAAAGAAGCTAATTGGACCCCTTGACAATCCTAAATACCGATTTCTGTCGGAAATGCTATCGGTTAGTAATGTGGGACTTATGGCTATATTTGAGACCATAGAACGTCTCCTCTGCTTCTCTCTAACCTCATAAAAAATCGTTTTAGTTATCTAACAGCTTCACAGTTCAATATAAAAGATGAGGTATCAGGATCGGATATCAAGTCCGTAGTCCGAAGAAGCAAGGTCTGGGCTATAAGACGCGTATAAAACTTTATAGCCGCTGGTTTCCGGGCGATTGTGCTCGCTTCAATTTGTAAAGCATTCTCCATTAAAGGTACCTGGTTTTAAAAACTCATAATAAGTACCTTCCGATCCCACCAATTACTGAGCTTGGCGACATGGATATTCGGCTTTACCGATGATTGCGTTGGTTGGCCAGGTTTCACACAGGATATTTTGCATTTAGGTTATCGTAATGGATCCATTTTTCACCATAACTCTTATTAAAGCAACATTTCCGACGTGGAAGGTCGCCGAGGCTTCTATTCGTATGACATCCAATTTCCTTACTTTGGAATGTATGCGGCTGGTTTTAAATGTTTTGAAATGACTTCTTGAGGGATTCCCAAAGATTCTGAACGCTTTTCTTCTTCTTCTTCATAGAATAATGCTTCTAGTTGGGCACCTTTAAAGACGTTACTCGTTTTTACAGACTAAAATAATCACTCTTAAATCGCCCAGCACAAAAATACGACAAGTTCCGGCTTCAAAATCACAATAAATATTGAAAGCAAATTATAATTACATCTTTCCAAAGCTTTCGGAAGGCATCCAATCCTTTTGCCGCATTCCTTTAACCTTCCTGTTTCGCTATTTATAATCTAACAAGTTCACCTCTGCCTTTATGACGTTGTGGGTCCTAAATTGTTTTGCTGAGAATTTTCCTGCTAAATATTGTTTGTTACGCGCTAATTTTGGTTGCGAATTTTATTTGCGGTTTGTTTTGAATCAATTAGTCATTGACCACTTGTTGTTGTAGTGCTGTTGTCCTATTTATGGTTTTGGCGCGGCGTTTCCTGCGTCAATCAACCATAAAAAGCGGCGATTGATTGGGAATTAGTTGCGGTTGCTTTGGCTGGAATTAAATTTATTAATCTAAATATTATTGTGCGGTTTGCGTATTTCTCGCTCTATTGTGGAAAGGGTTAACGAGTGGCGGTAGTTTGGTATTTTCTAATTGTGCACTGGGAATTATAATTTCTTTAATATTTTGAAGACAAATTTTAGTGAAAGGAAATTATAAATAACTTTTACAAAAGTGTATGGAAAGTATATTTCCACGGTGTTTGAATTTGATGAAAGAATCCGGCTTATGAATTCCCTGTCGTTTCCCTACTCTCATACTTTCGAGAAATATATGGGTGGGAAGGGCTGGCAGAAGAAGGGAAACGGTGAGCATTTTTACGAATGAATACAAAACACAAAGGACTACACTGACGGGAACTAAGTAGCTATCTTACCACTTATGTTGTAGGTCTCTTCACTACTACAATGTAGCAAAAGATCTACTACTTGGAAGTGCAGGCTCCTTTTAAGTAGTGACTATCCCCTCGATGACAACCTTAGCTCGCTGACTTTACACTCAAGACAAGATGTGAAGAAATGTCTAGACTCCTTATCTCTGCCATCCAGTTACTACGTAGTCCAGTCATTTAAGCTTAAATTAGGTAAGAATCTCGGAATTCGAGATACCCAGCTGTAAGTCTGTAAATACTTGTATATTGACACCCTAAAGTTGTCTCAAAACTTACATATGGTAGGGTATACCTACCTGTATCTCGAATTCCGAGATGAACTTACTATAATGACTGGACTAACATCATTAAACTGTTTTGGCTGCCAGTTCACAGCGGTATTGCAGGAAACTTCAGGTATGAATGATTGGACCAAAGAGCAACTGAGCAAGTCTGTTAATTACTGGTAACTGCGCAGTCGCAAGTTCCTTTTAGTACAGGATAAATGTTAAGTGAGCTCTCCGTACTTAGCAAAGTCCCCAACTTACTAGTTCAGGTTGATAGAAAAATTAAAACTTGAGAACAAAAGATCTTCTACTCGGGAGCGCACGCTTTTTCAAAGTGGTGACTAGCCAGTTCGATAGTACAATAGCGATATTAGCCTTAGCACGCTGACTGTATGCTCAATACTTACTAGTGAAGAGATGTCTAGACTGCTTATCTCTGGCACGTCGTAACTCTACATATGTACATGTTTAGACTGGTTTGCGTGCCAGTTCACAGTGGTATTGCAGGAACATGTAAGGTTGGGGTTTGGAGTCTCAGACCAGCTTAGCAAGCGTTTGTCAATAAGCAGCTACTGTGCAGTCGCAAGGTTCTTCTAGCTCAGAGTAAATCGTAAGATGTCTAGTGAGCTCTTCGCGCTCAGCAGAGTCCATCTTCCAATGAGCGTGTGAGTTTGTACAGAATACGGTGAATCGGGATTCTTGCGTTTAGTTGAAACATTTTATCGACGGCGAGTTGCATAAGATATTTGGAGTTTTTATATGGCTTCACAAAGGACTGTATGATGCCCCGCCTTTTTAAGGGATTCGCCATTTAACTTAACTTAACCTAATTATTATTATCCAGTTTATTAGCTCCTTATTCAGAGAGTGTATAGAAATTATATTTAAGTTATTAAAAATCCTCAAGCAATGCAAATAGTCTTAAATTTTAGTTTCTTTTTATTTTCAGGTTCACTTAGCTTGGTTCGGGCACAAAACGTTATTAATTATCAACTTAAGGTAAGTTTTTACATTGGTTCTATACATGAGCTCTATACGTATCATAGAAACCGATTGCGAAGTCGATTTTTTAAAATGTCTTTATCAAATAAGAAGCGTGCTCGCTTAGTAGAATTGAAATGCCTAACTTTTATGCCGACATATCGGTTTTTAAGTCGACTTTTTTAAGGGAAATCAGTTTTTGGGTCTAGATATTGTTCTGGTAATTTTAGAAGATACCGAATTGCGAGCTTAAAGTATGTGGAGACACCTTCATATATCAATTTTTATACTCTGAATAGGGTATAATTAAGAAACACCAAAGACACAACTTGTTGAGCTGAGTCTATTCAGCCATCACTCATTAGACACAATTCTCCCTATGGACCGATCCCGTCGAAACAGCGCGTTTGGATGACCTCGATGACAACTTATCTGATCCATACCATCCTAATGGATATTGGGCACCCGTTACAACAACAATAACAACACCACATATTGGTGGGATTGACTATTATCATATTGTTCTCATATTCAAATCGTATTGATTTAATGCTTTATGGACCTAGTTCAAGATTTTTAACCTTAATTTTTCTCTATTGTAATTTAGAAATACATATAAAAATACAAAACATATCCTTCATACTTACTCTTATGTTACTAATATGTATGTATTAACTCACTTTGTCAAATTTCATATCCAGTTTGGAAGCTGACTATATCTTATTTCTGCTATATCTATGCATCTATGCTTGTAATAGATACTTATTCACCCGCATCGAGCAAAATGACAGCAACATCGAAAGCATCACTCCCACTGTGAGTGGCCGGTATCTATTCAACATCCTTCCACTCAAATAAATACATACTTTTCATATTTCCATTCTTTTTTTGCCGTCTTCTTTACATTTGTGATTTTCCATTTTCTATGCTTTTGAGCGGCGAGCGCATGGAAAAGCCATGACACGTGCCACAGCAGTTTTTTTTGGGAGCAGTTTCTATGTACACAAGCATGAAAATACACAGCTGTATATATGTATGTATGTGTACATATGTATATTTGTATCTATATACATATATATGTAGGAGCATACTCAAATATTGAGTTATCAAGCGTTGCGCAACATTCCCCTCACTGGCTCCTGTCTGTCCACATTTGACTGCATGAATGAATGGCTTCGTACTTACATACATATATAGTGTACACGTTAACATATGTATGTGCATACAGGTATATATGTACCTATACAATACACACTTATTTCCTTTTTGAGTGGGGTTTGGTGGTATGAGTGCTGCTACTCGTAGTTTGTTAAATCATAAATATATTAAAATAAAAGTATATTATGGCAATTGACATTTCGTGTGCTCGCATATAACTCAAGTGAATTAGTGTACAGTGCAGATCCACAGCGAGAAAAATCAGACCGAATTTCTATGCAAATTTGAAATTATTCTTGTAATCAACCTGAAGAGGTGGTTTAGTGTTTGCCTTGTTATAGATCTAGCTTATTCTACGATGATCTTGTTAACTAACTTGAGAAAGCTACTGCCACTTAGATTCCTGTTGATTAACGCTTAGAAAAAAATCGTTAATCCAACTTTCTCAGAAGCTTCATTGGTAATATTTCATTGGCTCTATAGTCCTGATTTCTCAATAACAACGGAAACCCAGCAAATTGTTCTCAGATAGGGTTTAGATCAAAAACAGTCTAATGTAGTTAATGTAGAATAGTCGGACTATATCTGAAGTGTTATCAATTTCGAAGTTCCCTACTTTTTTTTTAGGAAAAACACAGAAACTTCAAATGTATATAATGGGGAACATTCTTCGGAATTTATTTTTTTAAATTTATCTCTTTCTAATGTTGGCCGCGGCTACGTCCAAGAAGGTCCGTTCGTTGAGTCCAATTTTCGATTATTCCTTCGAGCATTTCGATTGATAACTGGCGAATGTCACGCGTGATGTTTTGTTCTAAGGCCTGAACCGAAGCGGGATTGTCCGCATAGACTTTAGGTTTTATATTTCCCCACGGCAAAAAGTCCAAAGCGTGAAAATATCTGCTCACCGAAGTACTATCTTAATAGATCCATTTATTGATGCGATGTATGGGAAGTGTCGCCGTCTCGTTGAAACCAAATATCGCCGAGATCACGAGCTTAAATTTCAGGCTTAAAATAGTCGGTTATCATTAAGATATATGGACCGATAATTCCACCGGCCCATAAACCACACCAAACCGTTATTTCTCAAGATGAAATGGTAGCTCTTGAATATCTTCAGGTTGCTCTTCGTCCTAATTGCGGAAATTTTGCTTGGTTACATACCCATTGAACCAGAAATGGGCCTCATCGCAGAAAAAAAAAATTTTGCTCAAAAAAGTCTGATCTTCTTGAAACTTTTCAGAGAAGTGATATGGATTGGAAAGGTCGGGCGGCTTTAGCAAGCTGAACTATGGAAACTATCAATCGACTCTCCACGGTCTTTGTGTACATTCTCAGCTGCGGCTGCTATATTTTCTTTACTGAGCGCTGGATGTGGTCGACTCGGTCGAATATTATTCAATAATGAATGCTGAGTCTCGAGATGGGTGATGGTATTTCGAATAGTACTCTCAGTAGGCCGATTATCTTGACCATAAGTTGAGCGAAGTGCGTGAAAGTCATTCCTTACGGAAGGTGAATTTTCGTGATAAAGTTGAACGATTTGTAAACTTTGTTCAGGGGTAAGACTTTCCACCATGAAATGCCGAACAGTGCTGAACAAAAATAACATGACAGCTTGACAAGACTCACGCGTGATCTGTCAAAAAAAAGGCTATTGGAAAAAGTACCCATACTTGGATCACTCGATATGACATGAAACTGTCATTTCAATAGCTTCCTTGCGACTATTAGATAATATTTCATAAAGCTACAACTACAGTGGGCTTATAATAGACATATAAAGGTTAGATTAGGTTAGTCTGGCAGACTAATAAGCCACGCATGGTCCAGTTTTGATTCTTTACGATAGCAAACGGAGTTCCGTTACGAAATTCAGCCTCATTCTGCAGGCGTATGCCGCCGCCGTACCGTATCTACCATATATGTATGTATGAAATATTCACTAGATCTTAAGTCGAAAGTAGCGGTTGAAGACCTTAACAAACTTGGTCAAACTCATTTTTTGCCTGAAAGACAACGAAACCCATTGCGGTTACCGCTTTCAAATTATTTATAGTGGCTCTTAATATAAATAATCGTAGGTTTTCTCCTTTTACATTTTACCGAAAACCCGAAAACGGAGAAGGTGCAGCTAGTAATCATAACAAAGCCGCCCTATGTAAAGAGTCAATACTGTCTACGTTCGGATTTTGTGCCAACCATTATTAAAACTTTTTCTTAAAAGAACGCTAAAGATTCCTTTTCATGAGAATCATGGGAGGAAGTATATTCAACAGAAGGAAGGGCATACTATACTGAGGTTCTGTCCTCTTTGAAAGTGCTGAACGGATTACATGAAAGATTATCCATTAATCCATGACGTGGAGCTACAAATAATCTATAATGCATACAGAGTGCGCCCGATCTCTTAAGAATCTACGGTTGCAACAACTGAAGCATTTTTTGCTAGTCTTATCTCGCATCTCACTTCAATATATCTAGGAGTTCCATTCTTTTCTTTCGAGAAACACTTTAGTCGCTGGCAAAGCCTCTTCGCGAAGAGATCTTTTAAGAATACTTGCTGAGTTATAATTTTCTTGCAGCTTGGGAATTAAAAGGTCTTTTCAAAGAACATAGCTTGCCGATTTGGTCTTAAAAACAAGGATGGGGGTTTTCCGATGGCATAAGGGCCAGTGAAAACCAACACCTATGTAGATTCGAAAGATTTGATTTTATCGATATTCAACAACGATGAGATAACAGTTGTCGGGTCTGCAAGTCTCTTTGGTAAATAAAGGTGCCTAACCATAACGGGATTCTAACGAATTGGTCATTTAAGAATACTTGCTGATTTATAATTGCCTTACCTTTTGTGAATCTCTGATTTCTTCAAAGAACAATACCCAATTTTCAACACGAGGAAGTGTGCTTCGATGATTTAATATTGTTCGAATAAGAGCTTCGGAGCTGCGGTTTGACATAAAAAAAGTCATACGTAACTTTTTTACAACTACATATATGTCCTCTGTTTTCGCCTGCTTCAAGCGTCCTAAGTGTTTTTACCGTTATCGCTGGCAAAGTTGTGATATAACGTGTGATTTTTTTGAGGTTAGGATTTTCATGCATTAGTATTTGACAGATCACGTGGGATTTCAGACATGGTGTCAAAGAGAAAGATGCTCAGTATGCTTTGACATTTCATCATGAATAGACTTACTAACGAGCAACGCTTGCAAATCATTGAATTTTATTACCAAAATCAGTGTTCGGTTCGAAAATTTTTTATCGACAAATTTTGTTCAGCGATGAGGCTCATTTCTGGTTGAATGGCTACGTAAATAAGCAAAATTGCCGCATTTGGGGTGAAGAGCAACCAGAAGCCGTTCAAGAACTGCCCATGCATCCCGAAAAATGCACTGTTTGGTGTGGTTTGTACGCTGGGGGAATCATTGGACCGTATTTTTTCAAAGATGCTGTTGGACGCAACGTTACGGTGAATGGCGATCGCTATCGTTCGATGCTAACAAACTTTTTGTTGCCAAAAATGGAAGAACTGAACTTGGTTGACATGTGGTTTCAACAAGATGGCGCTACATGCCACACAGCTCGCGATTCTATGGCCATTTTGAGGGAAAACTTCGGACAACAATTCATCTCAAGAAATGGACCCGTAAGTTGGCCACCAAGATCATGCGATTTAACGCCTTTAGACTATTTTTTGTGGGGCTACGTCAAGTCTAAAGTCTACAGAAATAAGCCAGCAACTATTCCAGCTTTGGAAGACAACATTTCCGAAGAAATTCGGGCTATTCCGGCCGAAATGCTCGAAAAAGTTGCCCAAAATTGGACCTTCCGAATGGACCACCTAAGACGCAGCCGCGGTCAACATTTAAATGAAATTATCTTCAAAAAGTAAATGTCATGAACGAATCTAACGTTTCAAATAAAGAACCGATGAGATTTTGCAAATTTTATGCGTTTTTTTTTTAAAAAAAGTTATCAAGCTCTTAAAAAATCACCCTATATTTCATGTAATTTGTCAAAATTAATTATGACATCCAACCATCCGCATTGCCATGAAACGAAAATTGTCACCCAAAACCCAACCCACTAAATAAAAGTAACAGCATCGGCCCCGCATAAGTCAAGTCAACTTTGACAAATGCATTAAAGACGTTTTTTTGATGAGAGTCCACATTACGTGGATGCGCATTTTGCTAACGATACGTTGAAAAGCCCTTATCTCGCAGGCTGTGCGTTGCTCTTTGCTGGGTAATAAATTGATTTGTGCCAATGCACGTACCGACATTGTGGGCGGCTGATTGACGGCTAGCTTGACTGGCATGCGACTGACAATGTGCCTTCTCTCGACTGCGGGCAAAATTTTAGCAATGAATTTTCGGCGTCCAAGCCGTGCCTATCGTGGATTGCCAGATTTCAGTGTTTGTGGCGTCCTTATTTGATGTGGGTACCGAAATGTTTATGTAATGTTTAAGACAAGCGTGGGCGATGTGTGTCGTAGAATAGTATTTCAGCTCATCAAATGTGTTAATTTGTACGAAGCTATGTTAATTCGGCGAGAGAGTGGAAGTTTAACAAAGTTGGAAGGAGATGGTTTTCCCTATCTTATATGATCGAATCGAGGTCGAACAGCCAATAAAGCCAATTAAGGTTAAGTTAGGTTAAACCGGTAGGCAATAAGTCACGCATAGACTAGTTTTGGTCCTTTACGATACCAGATGGAGTTCAGTTCCTAAGTAGTAGGAAGCGAATTTTAATAGACTCTGCGGCCTTTACTGTCGATACCTCCTCCAGTGTGTCATACGGTGGGTATCCCAGATGCTTACTCCGTAGTATTGCCAATGCGGGACAAATGCACAAAAGCTGCTCCACTGTTTCCCTGGTATCCTGCTCTAAACCTTTTCTGCAGTCTTTTCTATCTGTCAGCCCCATTCTGCGGGCGTGTGCCGCCACCAGACATTGAACAGTTAGTATTGCGATCATGTTCCTACAGTCTCTTCTATCGAGTGCCAATAGAAATTTTGTATATTGCCGACCTATCGTTTTGTATATGACTTTTACAGTTTTTCACCCATGTAGCTCGTTCCATCGGGGTTTGATATTATTTTCCATACTTCTGTCCAGATCCTCGTATAGAAATTATATTATGTCCGAAGGTTCTATATGTAAATTCCCCTGCAGCCAGTAGTGGTCTCGCCGATTTTGCTGCGCAGTTTTCAGCGAAGAGGTCTATAGGTGACAGGTTTAGTACCAGCTCAAGAGCCGTCGTTGGAGTTGTTCTTAACGCTCCCATAGCGCAGGGAGCCTCTGAACACTTTCCATTGGCTTCCGGTATGTTGATTTTCGTACGCCTGTCT
This sequence comes from Bactrocera dorsalis, assembly GCF_023373825.1. NCBI lineage: Eukaryota > Metazoa > Arthropoda > Insecta > Diptera > Tephritidae > Bactrocera > Bactrocera dorsalis. The sequence goes on from NC_064305.1 coordinate 68,655,875, forward strand.
GCCATACTACTGCAACGTAGATCAGAATTGGTTTAAAAATAGCTGTGTAGTACCAATGGATGAGAGAGGCCGCAGATTTTGCCGAGTATCTGCCCACACGCATACAGAGCATTGCTGGCTTCCTCACTCGTTCTTCCACGTTGTGCTGTCTAAGACTACCCCAAGGTACTTGGTGTGGTACTTGAGAGAGAGTTGTGTCCCATTTATCGAAGGGAACCTCCATAGAGAAATGTTGTGTTTTCTTGTGAACACAAGCGGATCCGTTTTCTCTGGGTGCAACCTCAGACCCGCTTGCTAAGTAAACGGTTACAAAGAATATTGCGGAAACAAAATTATACTGTGAGGACTTTGGGATTTAATCCTTGCAAGTTGTAAGAGTATGTAAAAAATGTTCGGTTATACCCGAACTTAGCTCTTACTTACTCGTTAATATTCATATTCTTTCCCACTTTCTCGGTTTCTCTTTCTACCAATTCTACTAACGAAATATTTCTTTGATTTTTAACTTACCTTCGGCGCTTTTGCGTTTGCTTCAATTCAATTCGATTTCCGCCTCTGCTTCTACACGTCATTCAATTTGTTTACCGTTAACACACGGATAACGCTTCTCTTTGATTTACTTAGGATTTCAATTCGATTTTCGACTGACGGTGTCTTTTTAAGTGGCTCAAATATATTATTACCGCTATACATCCGTGTGATATGCTTTCGTTAGCCGTCTTGCCACATCGCTTCAGCAGTGGTCCCTTCAGCATTTATGTTGTACACTAATTTTTCGCATTTACTTACTTTTTTATTATTTATTAACTTTACTTCGATTTCAATTTCCGTTGCTTCTTTTGTCAACCGTTTCGTGGCTTCTACGTATATGCCAGCGCTTGGGTGCCTTCTTTGGTTAAGTTGTTGATGTAGTAAAGTGTCTACGGGATAATAAAATTTTGTGATTTTGTACATGTACACAAATATTTGAATAACAAATACATTTTCGGGGCTAAAAATTCGCAAACAAAGATTTCAGGACCTTCCTTCTCAACTCATGGCAGCTGCCACTACGGCTATCATCGGAAAACTATCTAGTAGTATCAGTACATCAGCTATTATAGTCAGGATAAGATAAAGCTTCTTAAGTTACGTACAACATCCCTCACATTCGATCAGATTCTCTCTTGATTCCTATATTATATGTTGCCATTTCCTTCCTGAGTTTCGAGACATTCATGCTGTTCCTATATAAACCTACTGTCCACATTATCATCAGTTCTCTCATTCTTCATCGCTACTTTTCTCTAAAAAGGGGTTCAAATATTTGTTGGCACCATGGAATTTTGTTTTAGGCTTCGGTGATCCTATAGAGGCGATGGAAGTGGAGATTTTAACCTTTAGTAAAGTGGTAGTTGTAGTCGTTTTTGTGTGAATATGGGTCAAAATGACTAGAGAGCTAAACTATTTCTCAAGATCAGTGGATCGAACAAGTATTCGATAGCTCATATTTCTAACCGTACAAAAATGGTTTGGGATATCAATGAAATTCTTTATTACTGTGTTACAACTTCACGAAATAGTTTAACGGCGTCAAATCGCGTGACCAAGGCGGGCAATTGACTGAGCCATTTCCTGAGATAACACGTTGACCAAACTTGGCTTTCAATAAATCGATTGTGACATTCGCTGTGTGGCTTGTGGCGCCGTCCTGTTAGAACCACATATTGTCCAAGTCTATATCATCCAATTCGGGCCAAAAGTATTCGTTTATCATAAGGCGGTGGTGATTCTCATTCACATTAACGTGCCGGACTTGATCATCACGGAATAAGTACGGCGCAATGATGCCGCGGGCTCATATACCGCACCAAACCGTAATTTTTTCGGGATGCAATGGTGACTCTTAGAGTATGTTTGGATTGCTGCCTGACCAATAACGCATATTTTGCTTATTAACAAAGCCATTCATCCAGGAATGAGGCTCATCACTGAAGATGATTTTTCGATGAAAATCCGGATAATTTTCAAGTTGTTGCTCAGCCCAATTCACGAACATACGACGATTCTCGTGACAAGTGGCATCAGCTCTTGCGTCAGTTTGATCTTTTAAGGATGTAAGCCAAGATCTTTTCGCTAAATTCACCACAACGAGGTCACAGAGATGTTGAGAACGACGTGTGAGAGACTGATTTGGGTCTCCTCAATTGATGCGCTAGCGGCGACAATATTCTCGACACTACGAACACTTTTTTGACTCACTGACACGGGAGCAATGTTCTATGCCTGTGAATTCAAAATTTTCCACTAGACGCTCAATTGTTGATCTGAGAGGACGATTATGATGACTATAGATTGGACGTAGCGCTCTTAAAGTTGAGGCCACTTACTCCGAATTTCGGTAGTAAATTTTAATAATTTCGACTCACTGCTGGATCATATTATCTTTCCGTGATGAAATGGCAAACCTTACTAAAGAGAAATGTCAAAAGATCGGGAAAAAATACTCGTATACCCTATCGGTCTACCTTTGTAGCGTCCCAATAGAAAACCCCGTTAGTAGTCTATTGCACGCTCAATGTCGCAGGTTTGCAATCGCGTCTGAAATTTTTGTTTAAAAACTCCTCTTGCTCTAACCTACACACCTAGCATTTTGTCATATTCAGCAATTAAATTTAATTAAATTAAATAAACAAATTTCCAATTCCCACTAAAACGTCTGAGTTGCAAGAAGCTCAAGTGCTCTGAACGGGAAAGACAGCGTTTGCCGCAAAATCCGACGGAAGTGCGGCAGGCAGCGTGTTACCGAATGACACGTGAAATGTTTTCCATTCATAAAAATTGCAAAAGTGTGAATTCAACACCTCGCCCATACCCCTCCTAACCGGCTCAATCACTTTCGTTGCTCTTTTTTTTTGGGTTAGCTAAGCGTGTGGCCTGTTCGAGCTCACGATGTCACAATGTTGAGCCTTTCTCGCTCCGTCCACCTACGCACACATTTCACATCTTCTACATCCGTAAATATATTATATATTTTTAAATTTCGTTTCGCTTGCGCTCTTACTTGCCACATTCTCTCCTTCTTCTCAGCGTCCTGTTCATCTCCAGCGTATCGGCGCACAGTTCTTACCTGACAGCTGAGCCAAATCGCGCTTTTACCTTGAAATGTCACATTAAAATTTCACGAGTTACTTTTTTCATTTATTCCGTTAGTAATTTCTCTTGGTGGTTTGGCAGTTGATTTTCTATTTATGAATGAAAACCTTACTTTGCTCCTTGTATACCTATTCCAACGGTTCTTGCTCTGCTAACGTTTGTAACGGTTAATAGCTGGCATTTACGTGATTTGTTGCTATGTTTAGCTGCCGTTTGCTATTTTGGGATTGGGTGTGATGGAGCAGTTGAGCTTGAGTGCCATGGTAATAGTGTTCTGGATGTCGGTAATATGAAAATTGACTTCTGTTGAAATGAAAGGTTAAGCGAGTCATATATCCAGTGTAAGTGGAGCTCCAATAACGGGTCCTTTCGTCATGGCTGTACTTGCTTTCGTGTACGCTGTTGATTTTCGATGAATTTAGAAAACCGAGAGGCCGATATTCTCAGTGGTAGTGGATATAACTTCTTCTTGTAGTGATCAAAACTAATTTCAACACTCGATTCAACCCGGATATGCCATAACAAAAACTTATATACTATACCAAAATAAAGAGGTATAGTATATCAGTTTTTGTTATGGCATATCCGGGGTTCACCAAAGAAGAATTAAAGGTGGAAAGAATTTCATCATCGTCGATAAAAGATTTAATATACGGAACGGACTAGGTGCTACAATCCGGACGTAAGCAGATACTCTGATCTTAAAATCGTAAGGTGGAATCTTGGGAACCTCTCTAAAGTTCACAGTTTCCACTTCGTTGGAAAAACCAGGTGGAAAGGGATTTGGCTATACTTGGAATCTCCAATTTGCGCCAAACACCGATGGGAAGAACGATTGGCCCGCTGTTATAAACTCGACTATAATCGCCAATAAAGAAGAATAAGACACTTTATGAAAACAATGGTTTTATAAACCAATTTCTTCTACTTATGTAGATAGGTAGAACCATCTAAAAACTTCACAGCTTCATTGCGGAGTCGAGGCTTTTACTAGAGCTGGAAATGGGAATAAACTCGCTTCCCACGTATCCGAACTCAAAGTGGCGTCTTCAGAGATCTGATCAGCAATTCTCAGAGTGTTTTTTTTTTTTTTTATATCTTAACTCATCATCTCATAGGCATGCAAGTTGGGAGATTGAGTCTAAATCTACTCATCTTTCAAGAGTTTCTCCAATTTTTTCGCCAGAAGTGGAGCCATAATAAGTTTAAATTTAAATATTTTCCTTCTACTCTGAAACATTTGTTTTTACACCTAATTGCCCTTGAGCAATGTCTCATTCCTGCCGCGGGGCACTCACCAATTCCCCCACACTCGCAGTCGTTTGGAGCATTATTATATTTACCAAACAAATGGACTTCATTTACTCAATTCCAAATTAATCTGCCATTAACGGCGAGTAATTCATGAATTTCCCATCAATCTTTTCGTTTGGCGGTGTGTGTCAGCGATGTCCGGACACCTGAGCGCACGCCCAGCGGCCCACTATGAGACACACGACAACAATTTTCAACTAATTTTGGCAGTATCGACTGGAAGACTCTGCGGCTGCCTGTTGTTTTTGTAGCAGTGCGACAACGTGACAGGCAGACAGGATGTCGTAATTATGCCGAACGCTTCCTGGCGGTATTGATGCGGTTTGCGGTCGGCATTACCGACAAAGTTAATCGTGCAAAAAACCAACAACAAAGCAAGGTTATACTTTCCGTTGGAGTGAAAAGTTTGCGGAAAAATGTATGTTTTATTACGTGCCCGTGTATCCACCATAGCCTCGCCGACCAAGCTAAACAGCTTTCTGGCAGCGCTGCCACATTTCACTTCAACACAGTTTTCCTGCCTGTCTACTTGTGACGTCGCATTTGCTTGTGGCCGCCAAAAGTCGAAACTGTCACAATATGTACCCCTCTCTCAACGCTTCCTTCCTTCAGCTTCTTTCTCGTCCGCCCACGGACAGCCACTTCCATTAGGTCTTCTGTGCATTTGCCCTTTTCAATTTCAATCAAACGTAAAAATGCTTTCGCTGTTAGCCTCACCGCACGCTGCGCTGTCATTTCGGCCGTTCTACCCATAATAATTGAGTGGTGAGGTGAATAGGTCTGAAAGTTTTTCCACTACCTGTATTGGTTTTTGTGTTTTGAATAATTGCTACACTTGAATTAATATTTTTTTTTTGCTGCAAATATTGTATTATAATTCTTAAATATTTTTTGGATACACATGACTTCGGGTTTTTGCTCTGTCTGAAATATTATCTTAGTGTTTTGGGGACTTTTAACAAAAGATGAATCTTACGACGGATCCTCCAATTCAGGCACGTAAATGTTATTAACCATGGTTCTTTCTATAGCGTTCTCCTTGCCTGTAGCATTATGACCGATGCGCCTCATCTGTGAACACAATTTTTTTTATGAAAATCGGTATCGCTGAACATCTCATTTTGGGCCTATTTACCGAACCTGCGACGAGCTTGTTGGTCGCTTGACATCAATTTTTGCAGGACTTGAGTTTTCTTCACCGCAAATCAATATCCTTCGCGAAATCTTCCATAAAGTGGCTGGGCAATTGTTGCGCACGATGGGGGATGTACTCATTCGGCTCTTCATAATGTCATTGTCATGAACTATGAACTTCAGAACTAAGCCCATTTGTTTCTTGTGTTTTTTTTTTTTGTTTTTCATTCTGAAGGAGATCCAGTAATATGTACAGCCCAAGTTATTTGCTACTAAAGTTAAATCCCTTTCTCTGCCTTTAATATGCATTTATATTTCTATAAGATCCAATTCGTTTGCCAGAATGAGGAATAAATATCAAAATTTAAAATATCTCGCCCTTCATTATACAATACTTGTATATAGTTCCTTTTTTGATTAAAAAGTTCGCCGGGGCTTTTCTCCATCTCCTCCAACTGGACTTTTCAATGTAGTGGAGGTCTTCCTCTTCTTTTCCCGGCGGGTACTGCGTCGAATACTTTCTAAGCTGAAGTGTTTTGATCCATACGGACGACATGACCTAGCCAACGTAGCCACCGCTTTGTAATTCGATTGCGGTATTCGCCATTGCCTATGCGCAAATCATAAGTCTTCCGCAGAACTTTTCTCTCGGAAACTCGTAACGCAGACTTATCAAATATTGTCATCGTCCATGCATCTGCACCATATAGCGGGACGGAGATGATGAGGAGTTTATAGAATTTGGTATTTGTTCGTTGAAAAAGGACTTTACTTCTCAATTGCCTACTTAGTCCGAAAAATATTTGGTTTCTGATATTGTCGTTGCTGTCCGCTCTATCGCCATCGAATGGGGAATCGGGTTCACCATCTCCTTGTGTTATGCTCTCACTGAAGGGCTGAAGTAGTGTTCCCTTCATAATTTTGGTATGCTCTGGACAGCAGTCCAAATTACCTTTAGAGGTTCTACAAGCGTAGGCTCCGGTCTTGAAACTTTCCGTTAGTCACCGCAACTTTTCGTAGAATATTCGAGGATTACCCCTATCAAACAACTTGTCAAGCTCTTCGTACTCACGCAATTCGGCCTCTCTCTTGTTTTGTCTCGCTTTGCTCTTCAACTCTTGATATCTAACCCATTTTTCTTCCAAGAGAAAAAATCTGGCTACTTGTGGCATTTTCTGCTCGCATACAAACTTTACCATACTTTTGACCACTTGACTTCGAAAGAATTTCTCTCAGTGCATTGCTGTGGCTCCATAAAAAGTTCTGCTGACTACCGTTATAAGTGCGACAACTCCAAAGCAGCTGTCTTGCGGATATTGCGTAGGCTTTGTTGTGCTCGTTATTCAATTTGTATGAAATCAAATCATTACTTGCACACACGCACACGCTTTGGGGCTTTTCTTAGCTACTTGGCTGTCCTTTTTTTCTCCTCAGCATAAATACATAGCTACATGTGCGTGTAGCTGTGTGCCAGGTATCAGTATCTGTTGATTTTCCCGAACTTCTACATTACCGAACATGAAGTGGCGCTTCCTCGCTCGCTTTTCCGCTTGGCGTGTGTGCGTTTGCTACTGTGTATATGTGTATACAGCTATGTATCCGAGTGCATGTATATATACTATTTGTGAGGCTGTGAGTGCGGCATAAAATTGATTTGATTACCAGCGAAGCAAGGCGATAGAAACCGAACGAATAAATAAACGCTGGCAGAACCCAAGCAAGAAGTGTTGCATGCGCCGTGCGGAAGTTGGTGCGGAACTGAGCACAAGTTGCCCCCACGTGCCAGAAGATGGCTTAAAGTGATAACTTTTCTGTTTTTTCTTTCGGTTTCTTTCTTTGCTAACCCCTGCTTGTGCGTTGGCAAGGAGGTAAAACGCGCCGAACTTGACGCAGCTACAATCGGAGTGGCAGGCAGTTAATAAAATGTTTTTGATTTTACTTTACGGTTTTCATTATTGCTTGTTGCTAGGCATTTATACATTTATGTTGTTTACCACGCTTATTTAACGGTGTTTTGCATTTCTAAACGCTGCCTTGCAAGTAAGAAGTGAAAAGTAAGGAGTCTATGGCACCTTGAAGCATCAGTTCCATAGCAAGCTGCAGCGGGTCTCGAAGGTGTGCTTAGGAACTTGAGAAAATTGGATAAGGGCCCGAGCTGGCTTGCTGACTAGAGCAGCTTCGTCAAGTAAGTGAAGTTTCCTCACCATTTTTGTGAGGTTATGTCCACAAATGTTGTGGACTTTTCGGGTTTTGGGACTATATTTATCCTTGCTGCCCTGTCCAAAGCCTAAAATGAAGTTTCCTCATTACTTTTGTTGGATTATGTCTACAAATGTTGTCGATACTTACCCCTGCTGTACTATTTTTGTACTGGAAATACTATTTTGGATTAGCTTAAGGTGTGTGTGAGGTGAAAGTCGAAAGTTGCTTTTGACAACGTTGAAAAATTTGTCCGTAGAATAACTAATTTCAATGTTTCTGTAATAATTACATTATTAGTTAATTACGTAATCAATTACTCATATGCTTATGTTAGGCGCTCCGAGTGATTAAGTAACCGGAAGTGGTTGAATGACTTTGGTTGTGGTTGTATTAATGTAACTTACAAAGTTCGTTGAAGCTTAGTTATTTTATATATGAATTAGTAAGCCAATTTCCAAGTGACCGTTTCACAAAAGTTTTCGTCGACTTTCCACAGTTTTCTGAAGGTGTTGTTGTAAAAAAAGAGTTACCATAATCTATTAAAACAGTTGTCCTAAACCATAGAAGATAAGACAGTGGAGCCGACTAGGGCCGAAAACAAATACAAAAATATTTTTGAGGATAAACGGCTCTATTCGAGTGTATATAGAACTGTCCGTCGCCAAATGATCTTAAAGCTGTATTTCTAACTCTAAAGAACTTATCTTATATGTAAGAAGGGATCTTTAGAAACAATATAAAAATTTTAGGTATTATGTAATATTCAAACTATGAAAAAATAGGCTTTTCTCAAAGTTGCACTCTCGAGCCCAGGAAAGTACATTGTTGTGTGCAACCTCTATTATAGGTCCAATACAATTGAGTTATTTAAAAAAAATACGACCCTTTCGGGTGACTTACTGAGCTTGAACCTATCAATTTTTATGTTGTATGGGGAGAACATCAACTCCACTTTTCTTACCCATTACTTACTTACCTAAACAATATGAGATCCTCGAAATAACTGCCTCTGACCGGATAATTCCAGTATCGTAGAACGGGCTGTTGTAGGAATTGGGGTTTCACTTGGTTACCATCAAAGTGAGCACAAAGTAGTCACTCTTGCCAACAGGATGTACTTCGGACCGAGCAGGCAATTGAGAAGTAAAGTCCTCTCTCTCCGCACAAATACAAAATTCTACAAGTCACTCATCATCCCCGTCTTGCTATTTGGTGCAGAGGCATGAACGATGACAACATCTGATGAGTCAACGTTACAATTTTTCGAAATAAAGGTTCTGCGGGTTTTCGCATTGGCAACGGTGAATAGCGCAGTCGATGGAACGATGAGCTGTACGAGATATACAACTACATTGACATACATAGTTCAGCGAATTAAGAGACAGCGACTACGCTGGCTAGGTCATCTCGTCCAAATTGTTGAAAACACTCCAGCGGTGAGAGTATTCGACGCAGTAGTCGCCAGAGGAAACAGAGTAAGAAGAAGACCTTCACTATGTTGGAAAGACCGCGTGGAGAAGGACCTGGATCCTCTTGGAATCCCCAAAGGGCAAAGAGAAGACAATTTTCTTGAACAATACAAAAGCCCCCTCTAAATAGGTGTTCATATGTAAAGCATCTGTATGTAGAATTGTTATATTATACACTTGTATTAGGGCTCTAATCCCTCATAGATAAATTAAGATTGGATTTTCACCAATATTTTGACCTTATGTCTACCTGTCTCCATCTATACATAATTTGGGCCACAGGAACATTTTCGGCAACCAAAAGGCAGACAAGTAGACCAAGCTGAAAGACTCTTTTAACGAATCCGAGGTGAAGTTAATACCATGACCACTGGGATCGATCAAAAGAGTATATGGAAGTCAATAACGAACTGCAAGTTAACGAAACAGATGTGGCCCAAGTATAATAAGACTAGAACTAAAGACTTACCTGTATTATATAGGTATTATATAGGTCCAGGAACTTAAAGCTACTAATGAGGGCACTGGTCTTTTGCAGAAGTTGCAAGCTAAAAAGGAATATGGAAACCGCCCCACTATAACGGAGTTGCTCCGCACGAAGGAGAGAGTGGGAAGAGAACGGCACTTGCAGCAGGCAACAGGACTGCGCTATGCCAAGTTACTATTGGGAGGTTACAGTCTAGCAAGGTTAAGCGCCCCCCGAGACAAATTCTCCTTTTCACGCTCCATACTGGTCACTGGAGGCTCACTTAGTATAATCTCTTGTGCAAACTGCCGTTTTGCGACAAGAAACAGAAACTCCAGAACACCTGATTCTAGATTGAACAGCAATTTCTAGAAGCAGGCAATTTCAAGGCCCTTGGATTCATCTACGTAGACAGGGAGCACACCATCTCCATCGCGCCCAGCAAGCTCCTGAAATTGTTCAGACTGTTGGACCTTTGTGACCATATGTAATATAGGAGAAGGCACAACAGGCCACAGGTCACAGTGCAAAACCCCAATTATTTTCTATCTATGTATCTATAGTTTATATAGGCGTACTAGTCGTTGAGTTTTTCAGATATCCACCTGAGGTATTGCACACATCCTATTCTCACCAATCACCATAAAGCTGCCATATAAACTGACTGGTCGAAATCAAGTCCTTGTATAGAAAACTTTTTTCATTTGTCGAGGTATCTTCAAATAAATTATTTTTTAAGAGCTTGATAACTTTTTTAAAAAAAAAACGCATAAAATTTGACAAAATCTCATCGGTTCTTTATTTGAAACGTTAGAGGTTTGACAATTTACTTTTTGAAGATAATTTCATTTATTGACCGCGGCTGCGTCTTAGGTGGTCCTTGAAATTCCATTTTCAACTTTTTCGAGCATCTCGGCCGGTCTCCCGAATTTCTTCGGATATGTTGTACCATCGCTCTAGCTTGTTTAGTTCGCTTGCTGCGTCAAGTTAAGTAGACATGTTTTTGTAGTGCTCGTCACGAAAATGGAAAAACGAAATCAAGAGCAACGCGTCGCGATAAAATTTTGCGCCAGATTGGGCGAAACAGCTTCGGAAATGTACGCTAAAATTGTAAGAGTGTATGGAGATAGTGCGCTTAGTCGTGCCCAGGTGTTTTGATATTGTCTCCGCGCCCCCCGCCCGAAAAAAGCTCGCATGAGCAAGTCGAAGGTGAAAACGATGATTATTGCCTTTTTTGATAGCCGAGGAATCGTCCAAAAAGAATTCGTTCCACCGGGGAAAACTGTGAATCAAGTCTACTATTGCTAAGTACTCGAAAAATTGCGAAAACGAATCAACAGGGTGCGCCCAGACATCGCTAGTAACTGGATCCTTCATCACGACAACGCGCCGTTCCACACAGCCCTCAGCGTGTCCCAGTATTTGGCCTCTAATGGGTTCGCCGTGTTGCAACAGCCACCTTTTTCGCCCGACATGTCACCCTGTGACTTTTTTTTTGTTTCCTAAAACAAAATCGGTGGTCTAAGGAACCCATTTTGAGTCGGTTATGGACATCCAGGCGGCCGTGATGAGTGTACTAGCGGACATCCCAGTCGAAGCGTTCCTGAAGTGTTACGAAGCATGAAAAACGCACGGGAATCGCTGTACAGCTGCCCAAGGGGACTACTTTGAAGGGGATGGCAGAGGTGTAGAATAATTTTCAAATATACGGTTTTTATGGAATCAGTCTCATTACTTAATTGTCATACCTCGTAGTTACCTTATTATTGTTATAAAATATTGTTTGCAATTTAATATACTTGATTCATCATTTATTATTAATTGCTGCAAGCAGCCACAGATTCACTATCGACAAGCTACCGGCCACTTTACGGACGACGCATAAGACTGGCCATGTTTCATGCTGCTAACGAGATCTTCATATACTTTGTAATGGTTTTCTGGGTTCCGGGAACAAATGAAACGTCAGTTTGAAGGTTTCAAGTAAAAACATAGACTTCCTCGTACGCAATTCTTTGCCAGCCACTGAGGATCATCACGCGCTGGCGTCCATTTCTTACGCATTTGGAGGAAGTACGAGCTGTTGCGGTCATTACTTGAAGCAACTGGAGCAGTTTATGTGCGGTAGATGAGGCACACTCATGGCTGTGGGAATGTGCATATGTATACATTTGTTTGTTTGTGTGTATGTGTATATGGTATATGCACGGAAAACCGCAAGCATGCATATGTGCGTAAATCGCAATAGTCAATGTTAGCTCCGCGTGAGGGCTGTTGTTACGGCGTCGGCGTAAGACGCTGCGTTCAGCGAGACCAACGAAATGCAGCGTCTTATTGTTTTTGTTAATTTCTTACGTTGTTTCTTGTTTTGTTTTTGTGCCATTGTCTTTAATTACTCTCCCCTTGCTTTGCAGTGCCCCCTCGCGGCGCATTCCTTGCTTTGGTCCTTTCTTATGCGGATTCCTTTAAAACGTCAAGAAGTTGCATGCAACGCTCTGCTTGCAGCTTACATCACTCACGCATGTGCAAATGTTGAGTTGAGTTAATTTTTTGCCAAAAAACAGAGCAACAACAAAAGCAAAGACTACGCAGCAATCACACTGCAAATGATATGCATGTGTTACACGCCACAGCAACAACAATAACAGCGCCACTTAAGGCGCGAATGTGACACACATGTGTGCAATATGCGTTGCACATTACATTCACAAACATAAATACTTACATACATACATATGTATGTATGTACATTGCATTGGCGCATTTGTCGCAGTGGCTACTGGAGCCGGCCATCCGTTGCACGCCGGTGCAGCATGTGTTGCACGGTTGCGCTCTGCCTACGGCCTGATTGCTTGGCTGAAATTATGTACCGAGTCTTTCAGCGCCTGCAACTGCATGTATGGGTCCGTTTAGCGCGCATGTGTTCACCGTGACTTACTGGCATTCAATTTCGTTGCATCTGCTACGTGCAACATCCAGTAAGCGCAATCAATTTATTGATATGCGCAAAAAATCTCCCATTACCGGAAGGCATGTCGCGTAAAGCTTAAAATATTGTAATAAAATGTTTGTGGGATGGAATTTTCCTTTTTTCCATCCTGTCGCTAACACTTTTTTTTAACACTACTGATCCAAAAATCTATCCACAGATGTTTTACCGCTTGTCCAAAAGCAATTCCGGAATGTCTCAACGCATATAATCCCGTTTAAGTTCATTATAGTTCTATGGTTTTCATGGGTTCAGAAATTGTGAGAAACCACGCTGGAGATGTGAGAAGAGAGCTATACTAGAACTCGATTCGAACTAACGTCTTCTTGATTGGAGAGTCATTCTTACACTATCCCAGAAAGAAAATTAGTTTTTTGTATCTCGAAACAATCTTTAACAATATAGATTACAATGGATGCGTTGTCGAATACTTTTTTTATCGATAAATAACTGTTATATTTTCTCTAGAGACTGTAATTTTATTTCATAAATTTAAGTATCTTTTTAATCGTGTTTTTATATATAAGGAGTGCTCTGATGAAATAATTAAATTGAGTTTGTTTCGATTATTTTGTTTTGTTTAATTTTCAAATAAAATTGACAGAATGTCTTTAGAATAAATTTTGAAAAAAAAATTCTGTTTTCCCTGAGAGTGCTTTTCGGGAATATCTGGTCAATAATTTTTACCGTAATTTCAGTTTGTTTTAGCGAAATCGAAATTCGGTAATAATCGATTGAGTGTAATCGATATATTCAGGTCTATATACTTTTTTTACCCTGAACAGGGTATATTAAGTTTGCCACGAAGTTTGTAACACCCAGAAGCTAGCGTCCGAGACCCTATATGGTGTATATTTAAATGATCAGTATGTTGAGGTGAGTCGATTTAGCCATGTCCATCTGTCTGTCTGTCCGTCTCTCCATATATAACGGGTGATTTTTTTGAGGTTAGGATTTTCATGCATTAGTATTTGACAGATCACGTGGGATTTCAGACATGGTGTCAAAGAGAAAGATGCTCAGTATGCTTTGACATTTCATCATGAATAGACTTACTAACGAGCAACGCTTGCAAATCATTGAATTTTATTACCAAAATCAGTGTTCGATTCGAAATGTGTTTCGCGCGCGTGTTTTGTTCAGCGATGAGACTCATTTCTGGTTGAATGTAAATAAGCAAAATTGCCGCATTTGGGGTGAAGAGCAACCAGAAGCCGTTCAAGAACTGCCCATGCATCCCGAAAAAATGCACTGTTTGGTGTGGTTTGTACGCTGGTGAAATCATTGGACCGTATTTTTTCAAAGATGCTGTGGACGCAACGTTACGGCGATCGCTATCGTTCGATGCTAACAAACTTTTTGTTGCCAAAAATGGAAGAACTGAACTTGGTTGACATGTGGTTTCAACAAGATGGCGCTACATGCCACACAGCTCGCGATTCTATGGCCATTTTGAGGGAAAACTTCGGACAACAATTCATCTCAAGAAATGGACCCGTAAGTTGGCCACCAAGATCATGCGATTTAACGCCTTTAGACTATTTTTTGTGGGGCTACGTCAAGTCTAAAGTCTACAGAAATAAGCCAGCAACTATTCCAGCTTTGGAAGACAACATTTCCGAAGAAATTCGGGCTATTCCGGCCGAAATGCTCGAAAAAGTTGCCCAAAATTGGACTTTCCGAATGGACCACCTAAGACGCAGCCGCGCACATTTAAATGAAATTATCTTCAAAAAGTAAATGTCATGAACCAATCTAACGTTTCAAATAAAGAACCGATGAGATTTTGCAAATTTTATGCGTTTTTTTTTTAAAAAAAAGTTATCAAGCTCTTAAAAAATCACCCTATATATATACGAACTAGTCCCTCAGTTTTTAAGCTATCGTTTTGAAAATTTGCAAACGTCATTTTCTCTTCAACAAGCTGCTAATTTGTCAGAACCGCCAATATCGGACCACTATAGCATATAGCTGTCATACAAACCGAACGACCGGGGTCAAATGCTTGCATTGGAGACTTTTTTTAGATTTACTTAAAACCACAATTACTAAAAGAAATGCACCTGTGAAGGGTATATTAGCTTCGGTTAACGTTTTCTCTTTTTCGATTATCGTTAATTGTTAAAAGTACATTCTGATTTTCACACATGTGCTTCCCTCCAACCGGTTGCAAAAGGATACGAGTACATACTTTGTTGCATTTATCACACAGTCGATTTCGAAACACACAGTCACACATGCAGACCAACAAACAATCATCCGTGCATGCCCCTGTGCCTACAGACAGCTAAAGGCATGCAACAGCGATGTTGAGTTACTGTTAGTCAATGTGGAGGTGGGAAATTGTACTAAAATTTGTATTCTGCTGTTGCTTTCATATTTGCGGTGAATTCGTGAATCCCGAAATTTCGGTATTACAAATTTTAAGTATCGAATTTCGTCGTTTTTAAATTATCCAAATTATTACGATTTAGCATTTCAAGTTTAATATGTCTTAAATTAGTTGAGTCCCGAAATTTCGGGATTTTGAAATATACAGTTTTGGGATTACTCATGTTTTCGCTGTATTTTGGGTTGCATTGTTTACATATATGTAGATTTGATTAATATATTCCAAAAAGTCTATGAATCCCGTTATTTCGGGATTACAAATTTTAAGTTTCGAAATTTCTTCATTTTTAAATTATCTAAACGTTTACGATTTGCCATTGATAACATGCCTGCATGTAGGCAAGTCCCGAAATTTCGGGATTTGGAATTTTAAAGTTTCGGGACTATCTATCGTCGCGTTTTGGATTATTTTATTTATATATCTGTTTTACAAAAAGTTGTAAGAATCCTGAAATTTCGGGGTTTGAATTTAAAGTTTCGGAATTATTTACATATATTTTCATCGTATTTTGGGCTATTTTATTTATATATTTATTAATTTTTATTTTTGAAATAGTCTGTGAATCTCGAAATTTTGGGATGTTAAAATTTTATGAAAATGAAAAGTTCGACAAACAAATTTTGGCTCTACAACAGACCAGCAGGCTTCGCAGGATTTGTAGTAAAAGTACACACATAAGTATATATGTATGTAGATATAGATATTTACTTGATTTTTAAAGGACATTAGCTTGTCAGTAAAACATTGGCAGGTTAATGTTTTACTATAATTTCAAGCTACTGTTGCTGTTGTTGTTATATGTGCACACATCCAGTACTCTTGAACTTCTGCTTACCAATAGATCTGCAGTAGTCATACACATGTATCACATACACACAGATCAATTAGCTATGGATGTATGTATATGTACATATGTGCTTACTTACATGTGTTATATTTATGTACATATGTATATGGTGTATGTTGTCAACATTTTTCTCATCTCCATGAGGCAAGTAATATACGAGTTGTACTGTTGCTTGAAGGTTGAGCTCAGCGTAGGTACAAGCACATTTTTTCTGATATTTTAGTTTTTATTTTATTAATTTACCAACTCCATTAAGGACCTATTGAATGACCCCCTGCTAATAAATACAGATTTATGTAAATGTATGTACATATATACTTCCATATATGTATGAATGTATATGTCAATATGTATGTCAATTCGTAAGTAATTTTTTCTTGCTTAAAGGAGTAATCAGTTGGCAGTATAAAAGTGTTGACTATTTCAAGGTGATATTTCATTTCTATTTCAAGGATTTATTTTTTATAAAGAAGTTGATGCATGCTCTGTATCAGTTCTTCGCCGCCGTGTTTGAATAACTCGGCCGTCAATCCATCAGCTTTGTTGTTCTTCAGACGGGTAATAGCTATTTGAACTTCTTCATGATCGAGCAATAGAACGTCTGTTCCATCGTCATCGATTAGGGAATCGGGTTTGCCATCTTCTGGCGTTATGCTTTCACAGCTATTCAGCAGGCTAGAGAAGTGTTCCTTCCATAATTTCAGTATGCTCTGAGCATCAGTCACTAGATCACCTCTGGGGGATCCACAAGAGTACGCTCCGGTCTTGAAAGTTTCTGTTAGTTGCCGCATCTTTTCGTAGAATTTTCAAGCATTACCAATGTTGGCCAGCTAGTGAAGCTCTTCGGCCCATCATTTTTATCTGCATATGCGTCTCGTTTCCCTCTTCAACTTCCAATTTACCTACCCATGAAATTTCATTGACCTCCCTAACTTACTTAATTGGATTACCTTTAGGTCTACTTTTGTATTAATTGCTTCCTCTGCCTGCTGAATATGACTTTTTGAATATTGACATTTTTTGAGTCGTGACTCTTTTGTAGTTAGGGTGTGATATTTTAAAGATATTCATTCACAAAGTTCGATAATTTTGATTGAAAAAAAAGGTTTCCATCATTCATATTTGTAGCACATCCTCTTTTTGAATTTGGTGTCATTCAGCACCCCTCAATATTCCATTGGTACATCATGATTATGACATTTCAAGTTTAGCGTATGTGATATATGAACCTTCGCCTTCGAAACGGACGGCATATAACTACAGTCTACTACTTCCAGAACGGCACCCTTCCACAAGCCTTGAAGCGCCATTGCAGTGAGGAGTTGTTTTAACATTTTTAGGTCTTGACTTCATCGAAAGTTGTCGTTTCATCTACGAGATTTGGTTAAATACCGCCTGGCTATTCCTGGCCGACCTGGATGTTAGAGATGTTTAGGGTCGCTCCCGATCGAGCCGGACGTTTGGCTTTACAGCGTCGTCCTTTTTCCTCGCTCATTTGGCCGGTCACGCTGTTTAGGGCTGACTTAACATTCAGTAGTTTTGAGTTCCTAATAAGTTTCCAGTATATGTACATCAACGTTGCGGTTTATTGTTTCATATGTTCCCACCAGATAATGTTCCCCGGTTCTAACATTAAGCTACCTAGTGTTTTTTGCTAAATCTCTGTCCTTATTTTAGATTTTTATTTTCAATATTTCTATTTTGGTATACGAACTCTCAACAAAAGGTCAACAAATAGTATATTAACCCCAACTACGCAATAACAATCCAAAAAAAGTTGTCCAATTTCGAAATGAAAATATAATAAAAGAGACAATATATACATACATACTAAAATATAACGGTCCTGGGAGGACACGCGACGCGAACTTGAACTAGTCAACGCACATGAAAAGGAGCCAAAAAGGAAAGAATACTTTTAATGTGGAATAAAAGGTAAAGAGAAAACCAGCAATGTGGGCAACTAAAGCAAAAAACGAAAAGGAGTGAGAAAGATAAGCACAAAAGGAATTGAGCAAACACAAACAGAGCGCATAATATGTATTTAAATGATAGGCTGGAGAGGAAATTATGTTGTACGTATGTATGTATAGACAATGGTACCAGCTGATATGCGAGGAGGGCAAAAAAAATAGCAGGAAATCGAATAAACGGCAACGGAAGCTTAGTGAGGGGGCGGCGAAGTGGTAAAGGCGGAACAATACGGTCGTATAGCAGCACGCAATGACATTGAATTATAAACAAGAATAGAGGTGATGGAAGAAAATGGCTTACGCACGCAGAAGCCGAACACATGGACAACAACAAACACTTGTGGAGCAGGGCATGTATGGCGTTGTGTTAGGCGGCATGTGTGCGGGGGGAAAAGACAGCTGAGCGCACAAGGACAAGCTATGTGCAGCTTAAAAAGGAAAACGAGAGTGCGCGCTCACTTTATTGCAGAGAGCGTGTAACGGAATTTCACATAAACGAGAGAGAGAGAGATAAAGGGAGGGCGAGGCGACCTACCGCGCTGGGTGGGTGATAATAAAACGCCGTGGGCGTAATTGTTAAGTGTTGCAAGAGAGCAAGGATTTAGTTGTTGTTGTTGTTTTTACGAACGAGTGGAGCGCACAAAGTAGCGTTTTGCAGGATATTCGATTTCGCTTTTAATAGCAGAGGAAATGCAGTTATACTGTCTAAATTTAGAGGCGAGTAAAAATTGACGACAAACAGCAACAACGAGCCCACAAAGACAACAACAAAGCAAAGCGAATAACAGTAAAAATCCTTAAACAACACCGACAAAACGGCTAATAGTAGCAAACGCCAACACAACGACCCAAACGCTCAGCTGTTTTTAGACGCCAGCACCGACTGTGCTTACAAGTGCTGCTGTGCGAATCTTTGTGGCTTGTTCGTGCACGCCGATTTGCCGATTTGCCGTTTTATTGCCAGCGTTTAATGCAGAAGAGCTGTAAGCGCAAATGCCTGGCGGCTCTAAAGGCGGCAGCTCGTGGGCATGCCTTGCCTGGGGAGCGTGAGCGGTGACAAACGAAAGTAACTGTTGCTGCCACCAAGCGTATCCACACAGCGCTAGCGGGCAAGAAAGTCCGCACAAAATTAAGGTAACAACAATAACAAATCAAGTCATGAGGCGCTACCGGCAGTTGGACGCGCTTACATACATTTTGTTGTTTATGTACTCCTGGCTGCAGTGTAATTATGTGGGCGCTGCGCGGCGCACGCGGTCAGCTGCATATTCAAACGCGCGCAGTAGACGCGTCGCTGCTGAGCGCTTGCGGTCATAACTGCGCCGCGCTTTATACAATATCTCTTTCGCCGCATACACTTGTATTGGAGCATCAACCCCTTAACTGCAAAGGTGTGCTGTACTCATTGCTGCTGCTGTACTTTGCAGAAATCTGTGAGCGCGTGTGTGTGTGTGCGCGCGCTTTTCATATGTGTGTAGGTTTTGCCCTGCGGTGTTTAGAAAACATATGATTTGCTGTGGTTTTACTCTTGCTTTCAAGCAATAACGACGCATGCGCTCCACTTACACACACACACGCGCGCGCCTCAGCATGCACAGTTACTTACAAATACCAGCGCGCCAGTGGCGACGCGGCGTAAAAACGCCTACGTTACTGCTTTCTCGTACTTCCCACTGTATAGCTGTGAACTGGGCGCGCTTTGCTTGTGTGTGTGCGCGCGCCTTAATATCAAGCAGATAATATGTAACAACAAATGCGCTGATAAGGCGCTCAGCAAAAGCGAGAAAAAACGATGGCAGTAAAATAACATAAGTGTATTATTACACGAGGCGACAAAAGTTGCTAATTCTCGGGCGATTCTCTTTTGCTGTCGCCCATTACCTTCACACGAGCAACTTGTGTTGCGCAACTCTGTTCGAGTTTTTTTCTCATTCTCTTTCACTTTACTTTAACCCATTGTCTACTCTTTACTTTAACCCATTGTCGTTTCTTTTTCCTTATGGGTATTTGGGCCACTCTATCACATATATTAATCAGTTCTGACAATTAAGAAATACATGTTATTTAAAATTCAAAATTAAAACAAAGATTATATGACAGACTTTCACATAAGTATGTACATATGTAACCCTTTTCGCTATCGTCTGAATCAATTTGTATGGCTTTCTCCATACATTTTAAAATATCTTTAATTAATTCGACATATTATGTTATGTATATCTGTATACATATTTGCAAATTACTTGCCAAAAGATGAAATTAAATTTTTTAAATATATTCCAAATATTAATTTAAAAAAAATAATACGCAAATGCAACTATGTACTACGAAAGAAAGAACACGAATGCCGAAAAACGTCGCAGCGAACTGCTACGAATGAGAACACAAAGCGAGTTGCTGAACACTGGAAACTCGGCGCGATTCTCCTCTCCTCGTCGCCCCCTCGCCTATAAACCAAGAGTTGCCGAGACAAAAGTTGCTGCGTGTAATAAGCCACTAAGATGACAAGCGGTGGCGGCGAAATTTGAACGCGTCGCTTGTGTTAGTCACACAACACATAGCGTTGTACGCTTTCAGCTGTGCTGACTCACACACACACACGCAAACGGCGCGCAACCATATGTGCTGCACGCATACAGGCATGCCGACTCGCCGATAGGCACTTCCGTCATACCGTCTGTTTGCCGCTTGCTAATCGCGCGTCCCACTCTCCCACACAGGCGCGCGCACTCATGAAATTCTAACTGTACATGCTGCACGCATACATGCATGCAAACACACACAGCTGTTTTACACAAATATACACACATGTACGCGTTGGAATCTGTTTCGTTTGCTCTCTGCGCGCGCTGCGCTCTGTCACAAGGTGCTGCTCCGCCACGCTCTGCTGTGCGCCGGCTGCGGCGCATTTAGCTCGGTTCGGCGCTCGCTCGCACATTCGCTCGGTAGCTCGTCTTTTTTGCTGGCTGTGCTCGCCTTTTTCTTTCCGGCCGCCACGGCTTCTTGACGGCTAAAGGCAAACTTTTGCGCTGTAGATGCAACATTCGAAAAACGTTACGCACGGTGACCGTTAGACGCAGTGACTCGCAGCGGATTGTCGTACAGCTCAGTTTAGCACAGTGTGGTGGGCACATATACAGGCTCCGCGTTTTTAGTGTTCGGTACAAAGCAACGCACTGCTCTAACCAACCAGCAATTGTTTTCTTTACGTCGAGCTGACGATGACGCGCGTTCGCGTTTCACTAATTCTATAGCGCGGTGCGTGTAAGAAATATTCTTTCGAGCAAATATATAAATAAATTGATTAAAAATATATCCGCTAAATTATATATAACTATATATATGTATATATAAATATATATTTGAACAAAAGGTGAGGCGCTAGCAAAACAATAACAATAACACACGGCGCTAAGGAAAAGCGAAGGTGTGCAGAAAAAATATTCAAAATAAAAATAATTTAATTAAAATATAAATAAATAAATCTATTTTTTATTAATTGTTTTTGTGTGTTAATCGCTAATATTTTCGCAAACCGCGTGCTGATGAAAACCGCAATATTGAACTGATTGTCAATTTAAGTAGCGTTAGGCGTTAAAAAGCGTCTCGAAACCCCAAAATAATCGTCGGCGGTGAAGTTTTTTTGCGCCGCGTTATAAGCGGACAAAAAATAATTTAAAAAATATTTTGTTTGGCCTCTTAAGTCTAAGTGAAAAGAAATAACATTTGGCGGCACGCGTAATTTTAATATTAGCATTTTATTTATAAATAATTTTGCTAGTGAAAGCAGCAAATTAAAAATAACAATAACAATGGTGTTGGTGCTGGTGCTGGCAATGATGAAACAATAAAAATAAACATTAAATATTTGTAAATAATGCCAATGTAATGGATTAAATGTTTTTGAGTTGGAAATTAAAAAAAAAACAAAAAAACAATTTTGCTTGGTGAATGGAAATTTGAAAAAAAAATTAATAAAACTATAAATTGAGTTTTCTGCTAATAAAAATAATGAAATAAATGATAATGATCAAAATAAAGTAGTACCTCCATCAAATAAAAAAAATTATTTTGTAAAAAATATTTTATTGTGCCAAAATAAATAATAAAAAATAAATTAAAAATAATTAATTAATAAGAAATTTAATATTTTTTTAATTTTAAATTTAAATTTAGAATTCCTTGAATTTAAAATTAAAAAATTTAAAATAATCAAATAAATTAATATTAATAAATTTTAAATAATTAAATAAATCAATAGTAATTAAAAATATTGATTAAATTAAAATAATTAAATTAATTAATTTATAATAATTAATAATTAATTTTTAATAAATAATTTAAAAACTTAAAAAATAAATTACAATTATTTCGTTATATTTTTTTTTATAAAAAGATAATTGAAAATTTATTTAAATTAAAAATATATAGAAATGAATGCAGCGTTAATTACAAAAAACATATATTATTATAAATAAAGTAAAAAAAAATTATGTAAAATGCAATTGCATTAAAAATTAAAAAAAAATTAATAAAGGAACAATTTATTTACAAAATTATTACAACAGAAATTAATAAATATATATATGTGATTTTAAAAAATTCGTAAAACAGAAAATCAGGTAATATGAAAAAAAAAAATATTTTAATTAAAACAAAATAAAAAAAAAAATTAATTAAAAAAATAAAAAAACAAATTAAAAAATAAAATTTAATTAAAAAAATAAAAAGAAATAAAAAAAATATAAAAAAAAATAAAAAAATTAATTGAAAATAAAAAAAAAAAATTAAAAAGAATGTATTTAAAATGTTAAAAAAAAGTTAACATAAAAAAATGGAATTCAAAAAGTGGTCATTTTAAAACTGTAACCATTTATATTCAAAACTAAATTTGAAATTAAAAATGCCGCTGATAAAATAAAAATTATAAAATAACAAACAATTTATATAAATTTGAGTAAAATTTCTACTTCAAAATTTTTGGCTAAAATTCGACTTCATTTTGTATACGAGACATAAAAATTATTTTCAAAATGTGGTACTCGTATTAAATTTGAGTAACTCGAAAGTCAGTTTTTTTGGGGAAAAATCAGATATATGTATAAAAAAAATTACTGAAAAATTAAAATTAAAAAATTAAAACTTTAAAAATTTTATTAAATATATAATCAGCTAATAAAATAAAAATAAAATCTTAAATAAAACATTAATATTCCAAAAACTATAATTTTACAATTTTTTAATAAGAAAATCGTATTGATTGAAGAAAACAGTTAATAAAATTTCAAATTTAAAAAAAGCTAAAAATTGTATTAACTAAAATTCAGATTGTTTGAAAAAATGTAATGAAAGAAAAAAATTATAAAAAATTGTGATTTTAAAAATGTTATTAATTAGAAAATCATTTTTTTGGAAAAAAATAAAAAAACTTTAATAAAAAACTAAAGTTTAAAAAATTATGATTTTAAATTTTTTTTACATAAATTTAAAACCAGCATAAAATTTATAATTTTTTATCATATTAATAATAAAATTTTAGTCAGACTTTTTTTAATTGAAACAATAAAGACGGCAAACAAGCAAAAAATTTATAATACATGACAGTAAATAAATAAATGACAGTACATGCATACATGACAGTAAATTTAAAAATTATAAAAATATAACAACATAATCACATATGCTCGTTAAATAAAAACAAAAAGCGAAAATATAAAAAATCTAGTTAAAAAAATATTTCGTAAATACACATAATGCAAACAATTAAAAAAAATAATAATAAATTATGTGAAAAATAATTTGTTTAATAAAAATTTAAAAAAATGTTAAATATAAAAATATATTTTATGACGAAATAATAAAAAAAAATATTAAAAAAAATTTATTTAAATTTTAAATTAAAAAAAAATATTTATTTTTGCTATTAAAATTTAAAATATAATATTCTAATATGTATTAAAATATTTTTAAAACACTTTTATTTTTTTAATGAAAAAAAATGTTTTCACTTTTTAATTCTGTGCACAAACTCGAATTTAATTTTAATAAAAGTTTTCAAAACAGGTTTTAATCAACTCTAAAATATACTGCAGATTTTAAACATTTTTGATAAACATTTACCAAAAACTAAAATATAAAAACAAAACTTTTTTTGAAATCTCTACGAATGCGTGTGGTGATAATTGTAAGCTGAATTTTGTAGACTTTGTGCAACGCAAAAAATAAGCATTTCTCAATTTTTTGAAGTGAAATCAAACTTTTGAAAAACTTACAACTAAAAGCAGTGAGGGAAAAATAATTAAATAAACAACAACAACGGAAAATTCAGCAAACTAAGTAGCAGCAGAATTATAGTGCTTGAGTGGAGAGAAACTTACGAAAATTTTGCAATTTGCTGTGAGTAAACTATGTTTAGTTCAATTAATTTTAAAGAATTAAAAAAAAAATTAAAAATATAGGCATATACATATGTATATTATTAGAAGAATAGTAAATTAAGTACTATGCCGAAAATAAACTGCAGACTGGCGGATGAATATTTTCTAGCCAAATTTTTCTATTTCAATTGTTGACACTGACTGGTCGTCAGCACCATCTTTTGAGTCCATTTTTACATACATATGTTTTATCGTCCATTATAATGCACTCAACGGAATCTTTTAGTAAACGATGTAGCCTTGCCTTCCCTATATTTCCTTGTCGTTAACTTTTTGGAAATCGTTTGTTTTTTATAAGTTTTTAAATTATTTCTTCGCTTCACTCTTTGAATCGTAGTAGCACTGGTTTTAGCTTTTTTCGCCAAATCGCACACAGACATTGATTTGTTTTGATTTATTAAGGCCAACACCCTTGCTATAAGATTTATTTTCATTATATTTTTTACTCAAATCATTTTACCATAATTTTAGCTTTCACGTTTTTCTTTTTTTTTGAATTTTTAAAATTTTTTACTACATTTACTTTAATATATTTTCCTATAATTTCTAAAACTTTTTTACTATAATTTTTAACTGCAATTTTAAATTTTTTTATTTTTAAATTATATATTATTTAATTCTCTACTATAATTCATAAGTTTTGCCATAACATTTTAGCTGAAATTATAATGCTATAATTTTTGCTATAATTTTGAATTTCTAAAGTTAGTTTTTGTTTTCACTTTTTACTAAAATTATTTTACTATAACTTTTGCTATAATTTTTGTTATAACTTTTTGCTATATTTTGTTGCTATAATTTTTTGTTTTAATTTTAATTGTAAGTTTTACCGTGTTTTAGTTTTAAAATTATTTTTCAAAGGTTTTCGGTTTACCATAATATTTGTTGGACCCTTTTTACGATAACTTTTTTCCTAAAATTTTTATTTGTTTTAATATTTTTAAGTTTAAATAGTTTTAAATAGGTATATCGGTATTTCAGTTTTTATTATTATTTTTTGTATTTTTTTTGCCTTTGTTATATTTTTTTTTTACTAAATTATTTCCTATAATTTTTTAATATTTTTTCTTCTTCAATATTTAGCACCAACAACAATACGAACACGGTTTTTCATTTCCTTGTTTATATTTTTGCAATCTGAATATGCATTTCAATCTTTAAATTGTAGCGTTCTTCTTTTCCTTCAACTTTATGCATCGCAGCGCGTCTTCGTCACTCGCATTGCTCTCATTTCACACCCAAGTCTCCAGCTGATAAGCCGAGACCTCTTGCATGCGACGCTTGTGAGTTCACAAGCTTCTTGTGTCACTTCTTTATGACTCCAATCAGTGCAGCGTATTTGTCCAATTAAAAAACGCTTAAGTTGAGTTTGCTGAAAAATTGAAGCTGTGTCAAAAGTTCCATATCACTGCGCTCTTTTTCCAAAGTTTCTGCCTTTTTTTATAAAAACATGCTACTGTTACAAACCTACATTATTTTGGTACAAAATATACACCTGTGGCACTCTCTTCGTAATTTCTGAAAATTATGCTAATTTACTCTTTCTCATGTTATGCTTTATTGATAGACAGCATTTATCGCTATCTCCACCCACACTCTACGCTTCTTTACACTTTAGTGCTAATCTGTTTGCCATTGTATTATCTGTTTTGTTGGCTTTATCAATTACGGTTACTCAATTCAAGTTTTAAGTGATTTTCAAACTGAAATAGTTTTGAAAGTTTTGTGTGAGATTTTATCGTTTGTTAAATTATTTGGAGGTGAGTGATATTGATTATTCAACTGATTTCCAGCTGTAGAGAGTTGAGTTGTATAGGGCTTAGTTTATGTTCTGTTTGCTTGTAAGTTTGTTCTGAATTATGTTTCAGTCAATCTTCAGCTTCTTAATTAATTTTAAATTTAAATTAATTTTTCAAATTTTTATAATTTCTTTATATAATTTTTTATTATAATTATTTAAACATAATATTTGCAATTACTTTTATGCAGAAATTATAATTTTAGAGTTTTTACCATAATTTTTTCAAAATTTTTTTAATTCTTTACTGTATTTTTTACCTTTTTTATGATTTTTTAAAATTATTTTATTTTACAACTTTCTACTATAATTATTTTATCATAATTTTAGCAAACACTTTTGTGCTGAAATTATAATGCTATAACTTCGAATTTACTGGGATAGTCTTTGTTAGCAATTTTTACTAAAATTATTTTGCTGTAATATATGCTATAATTTTTTGCTATAACTTTTGCTATAATTTTTGTCATAATTATTTTCTGCTAGTTTTACTAATTATTTTGAGTTTTTTAAATTATTTTTCCAAAATTTTTGCTGTAATAATCTTACCATAATTTTTGCCACAACTTTTTTAAAAGGACCTATTGATGATTTTTATAATAAAATCAATCGATCAATTAATGCTTATGAGTTTACGTCTATGAAATTATACTGATTGGCTGTCTAGGTCGATTAAATACCTTTATACATACATATATTTAAGTAATTAAATACACTTTAGATGAAAAAACTTTATGGGAGTTCGAATGAAGGAAATTTTAGGGGCAAACTTGGAGTTCCAGAATTGATTTAATGTTCAAATAAATCGTTGAAGCAATACTTCAGAGTACTTATTTATACAAAACATATTTTCTGCAGTGAAATATAGCTCAATTGATTATTTTTGATCACTTCTGTTCAAGAAGATTTTCAAAATTTCTCTTGACAGAGGCAAATCGATATATTATTACGGTTTATTATGCGATTATATTCATTTAACTCAAATTTCGTACCAAAATTTCAAGAACTTCACTTAAAGGCACGATAGCAGGTCTGTAGGGTGAGTTGAAATATGTTGAAGAATCATTAGTTCTTAGATCTTGTTATCGAAAATTAATTGAATGAGGTTTTACTCATTAAGTGCGAGTCACTAAGCTCTTGATTATGGGGAAATCCAGAAAATGTATAAAGAAAACCAGTAAACATAATGCAATTTGAGTAGCTTACGGTGAGCCAAGTGACTCACATCCATGTCCCAGTTCTTAATATTTGACTTTTACAAAGATATTGACAGCAACATTGTAAGCTTTCATATTTCCCATATTTATGAATAATAACAAATTGTTTATTTATAAATAATAAAATTTAAATTTAAATTGCAAAAAATATTACTAAAAATAATTGTAAGAAATACCGAAATAAATTCACTTTTTTTATGACATCAGTTAGCTGACTGATAACTATGGGCAAAGCCAAGGTTATGCACACTGAGATTGTATCGAACATAGTCACACACACTCAGGCAAGCGAAGAGACGTAGCCGCTCGTAAGAACAAATAATTACAAAACTAAAACACCCACACATGCATGAAATAATACATATGTATGTTGGCATGTGTGTGGGTATATACTTCATATGTATGTATATGTATGTGCTGACTAGCCTGCTTGTGTTGTTGTTGTAGCTCGTCACTATCTTATCAACAAAAAACCAAAAAAAATAACAACAACAAAAGCAATGCCAGCTAAATTG
Source organism: Bactrocera dorsalis (assembly GCF_023373825.1). NCBI lineage: Eukaryota > Metazoa > Arthropoda > Insecta > Diptera > Tephritidae > Bactrocera > Bactrocera dorsalis. Next base: position 68,683,763 of record NC_064305.1, read on the forward strand.
TTGAAAATGAAAGTAAAAGCAAATATAACAACAACCATAAAGGCAAGCCAAATGTGCGAAAATATGTAAAATGCTATTGAGAGAAGCAAAGAACAGCAACAACAAGTAATTACTATAATGACCCGCTATAAAAGTTGGAATACATACACACACATATTTATAGATAATAACGGGTGATTTTTTTGAGGTTAGGATTTTCATGCATTAGTATTTGACAGATCACGTGGGATTTCAGACATGGTGTCAAAGAGAAAGATGCTCAGTATGCTTTGACATTTCATCATGAATAGACTTACTAACGAGCAACGCTTGCAAATCATTGAATTTTATTACCAAAATCAGTGTTCGGTTCGAAAATTTTTTATCGACAAATTTTGTTCAGCGATGAGGCTCATTTCTGGTTGAATGGCTACGTAAATAAGCAAAATTGCCGCATTTGGGGTGAAGAGCAACCAGAAGCCGTTCAAGAACTGCCCATGCATCCCGAAAAATGCACTGTTTGGTGTGGTTTGTACGCTGGTGGAATCATTGGACCGTATTTTTTCAAAGATGCTGTTGGACGCAACGTTACGGTGAATGGCGATCGCTATCGTTCGATGCTAACAAACTTTTTGTTGCCAAAAATGGAAGAACTGAACTTGGTTGACATGTGGTTTCAACAAGATGGCGCTACATGCCACACAGCTCGCGATTCTATGGCCATTTTGAGGGAAAACTTCGGACAACAATTCATCTCAAGAAATGGACCCGTAAGTTGGCCACCAAGATCATGCGATTTAACGCCTTTAGACTATTTTTTGTGGGGCTACGTCAAGTCTAAAGTCTACAGAAATAAGCCAGCAACTATTCCAGCTTTGGAAGACAACATTTCCGAAGAAATTCGGGCTATTCCGGCCGAAATGCTCGAAAAAGTTGCCCAAAATTGGACTTTCCGAATGGACCACCTAAGACGCAGCCGCGGTCAACATTTAAATGAAATTATCTTCAAAAAGTAAATGTCATGAACCAATCTAACGTTTCAAATAAAGAACCGATGAGATTTTACAAATTTTATGCGTTTTTTTTTTAAAAAAAGTTATCAAGCTCTTAAAAAATCACCCTTTACAACAGTTAGTACAAGAGCAAGAAACGAAAATACAATATACAATTAATCTAAAATAAAGCCGCAACTACAACAACAACTGCAAGAAAATATCAAAATTAACAATTAATAAAGATTTTGGAATAACAGCGCAGTGACAATAGCAATAACAACACTTAAAAACAACAACAACAAACAAATACCGAAAAAGTAGGAAACAACAACAAATATACAAAACAACTAAAATACAATAAAAACAACAACAACAACACGTACAAAAAATAACAACACGTTGAAAAAGAACAACAACACCTACAAAAACAACAACACATGCAAACAACACTCGTACAAAAACAACAACAACATATGCAAAACAACCACAACAACAACAGCAATACAACAACATTTATGTATATGAAAACAAAAACAATAATAATGCAACAACACAAACAATAAAAACAAAAACAACAACAACAACTCGCACAACAACAATTGCAGTTATCAAAGTCATAATAATGTGAAAAGAAAAAACCAACAACAACAACTACAAGCTCAACAGATAATTCTTCCACTGCCACACACACACACACACACACACGCAAAGTTTAAGGCGCGGATTTTGATAAGCCCTGTTGATCTCACTCCTCAAGCAGACACCCAGCATAAGAGGTGCCATGTGCAGTTGTTTGTTTGTGTGTACATACATATGTATGTATGTCTTATGACTCGACTTAACAGCTTAAGCCGATAAGTGGCTGCTAAGAAAGCTAAACATCACACATACTCGTGCATGCATGCACGCTGACAACTGGAGAAAAGCGCCTTTGCAAAACGCTTAATCGCCTTGCTAAAGTTCACTTTGCAGATTTGTTAGCCACATTAGTTGTATGCTTACATTTTTTGCATATATACATATTTACATACATACCTACTAATAATATGTAGACACGTATGTATGAATGTATGCATGTGGTAAATAATACTCAGCAGTGATAACGGCTATTATCAGCAACGCAAATCAGGTGCTGCCGCCGTCTGCGTCTCATGCGACCACAACGTGTGCCACTGTGAATTTTTTGGCTATGCGCCGAGAGATAGATTCGCACGTTCACAAACACACACACATGCACATGCTAACGTGACTTCGGCTGATAATAGTTTGTGTGTGGAATTTGGCTTGTTAGTGTATTGTTTCTTGATTTGTGGCTATTGTAAGCGCATATGTCTGTGTAGGTGTGACACGCAGAACCGCTTGTCGCCGGACAGTGGTAGCGTAGTTTCTTAATTATTGCATTTTTTTTTTTTAATTTTTTATTTTTACTAAAATTTCGATTAATCAAATAAAAAATTATTTTGCAAATTTAATTACAAATTAATTTTATATTATTTTTAGTTTTATAAAAAAATTATTTTTACAAAAGTATAATTAAATTTTTTAATTTGTATCAATTTTATAAGGTTTTTTAGTTATATAAAAATTTTTTTATAAAGTTTTTTGTTTTATAAAAATTCATTTTTTTTCAACTAAAAAAGCTTTGTTGTGGGTTTTTGGTTTCGGCTCGATGTTTTCCCTCCATTTCGCTGATTTTTCGACTTGCTTGCTTGTCAAACTCATAAACCCTTGTCTCATTGGCAGTTATAACGCTCTCCACGAATGTGCGATCGGAATTCGCACGAGCAAGCATGTCCAAAGAGACCTGTATTCTTTTTGAAAATAAAATCATCTTTACCGAAACGAGTCGAGTAAGAACGCGTTTCATACTCAATATATCCATCAAAATCATTCGAACGAACTCGACGGAGATGTCGATCTCTTGCCATCTTTCTAGAGTATATTATAAAATGTTCAATTACACCTGAACTAAGTCCTTCCTTACTTGTTGTGGTTGACTTTAGTTTGAATTACCTTTCCTTTTTTATCAATGTTTGAGTTCTCCTGCACCCATTTAATCGCAAAAAACCATTAGTCTTTATGGGATCTTAAGATTTTCCACAATGTAATCTGGAGTGTTAATTTAATGTCTTTCACTTTCCCCTTTTATTATTATTGAATACTCCAGACAGATTGTATCGGCCTACACCTGCACTTATTTGCACCTGCTATTATAGATTTACACATACACATATGTCATATATGGCATATACCTATTACACCTATGTAGATAAATACCAAACCAAATAAGTATAACACATTATATTTTTATTCGGGTTATCTTGCATTGATCAACACTACCTCAACCCGTATATATAAGCATAACATACATATGTATATTTATTCTTCTAATGAGCACCTACCTCTCTAACCAAGATCCAGTCGCGCAAAATTACCCACTGAATCACACCGATATTCATTTGTAGCTGCTGAGTATTTTTCATGCACTCAAAAAACACTCATTCTAAACTTGACTGATTATCAGTGAGAACTTTGCGCGCTGCTCTGTCATAGACTTACGAGTATGTGTACATATCAGTGACTAAACTGGCATTTGTCGATAAGAATTTAATACTTTTTAATAATAAAATAAGTCCTAATAGTAAGATTTAGTGGAATTTGCAGAAATTGCGCTCTCCGATTCTCTTCAAAGTCTAAACGTATACATAGCGCTGCTACTCATTGATTTATGGCGTATGTCTTCGCGGGTGTTGCGTCAAATGAAATGCGTGCTTAACGAATTTCGATTAGGTGAGGTCAGATTTAGTTGATTGCGTTGCTTCGACACTAATTTTTTGTTGTGATTTAAGTCGTTTTAAAGAGTTCTATTTTTTTTTTCAATATTAGTTAGTAATATGCTTGAAAATTTATAGACCCATTTGCTGCAATATTTCAACAGAATTTAATCGCCCAGTTGAGCTTACTATGCAAAGATATTAAAAAAAAGCGTATATTTATAATATGTAGTTCTGTATCTCTGTTGGAACTTGTTTCTCCCCTCAATATATTGGTCATTCAACGCTTTTATGAATTTATGAAATGATTTTTTAAAATTGATTGTTTAATTTTGGAGACGAAAAGTGTTGCTGCTTACATCCTAGAATTGAATGTTTACTACTTTCATTGTTGCCTACATTTTGGCGCATTTGTCTGAAAGTATGTAAGTCCCTGTAAATTTATTTTAAAATTTAGAAAATGCTTTTCAATAGACATTTAAGGAAATACTGCATGGCGTCTCTAAATTTGCTAGTGCCACTTACAATTTAGAACTGTTTATTTTTTAAATTATTATAAACTGTTTTGCCATAATTTTTAAGATCATTAAATTTTGCGAGTATGTATTGATCTTGCTAATTCTTCAGAGTAACAATAGTTCATCAAAAATAATATTTTAACATGATATAGATAGATAAATAAATGATGATTGCACCCCGACCTAAGGTCTATTGTACTCTTATTATATAGATAGATCTCTGTAAGAATAAATTATTGAAAAAACTTTCCTTAGAAAAAAACATGGAAAATCCAAAAATTTTAAACATAACACAACTATTGCCTACCTTTCAGCGCTTAGAATTAATATTAGAAAATTTTTATTATACGAAAACGTAAAACAAAAACATTGATTACAGTTGGCTACCTTTCGGCGATTAGTATTAATATCACAAAAATTCCAGTATTGTAAAAAGTGAAACAAAAGCGCATAGTATTAAAATTAGAAAATTTCCAGTATAGCGAAATTTTAAATAAAAATATTTCCTACCTTTCGGCGTTTAGGCTATATTGGAAAATTTCCGGTATACTGAAATGTTAAACAAAAACTTTGCCTACCTTTCGGCGATCATTATTAATGTTATATAATTTCTAATACACCAAAATGTTCAAAAAAATGTTGCCTACATTTTGGCGCTTAATACTAATATTAGATTGGATTAGAATGACTGGAAATTATTATGGGAAATATTCAAAGGAATTGTGCACTTAAATAACTAGTTTTGAATAAGTTTTATTTTATTTTCGTTTTGTTCAAATAACTTTACCCTTATTTCTGGTCTATTGGAGTACAATTTTTTAAAAAATATTTAGCAAATATAAAAATGTATAATAAAAGGAAGTTTGGCGTTTATTTGGGAAAGAAAGAAATAGTAAGGTTAAAAATATCTAGGAAAAAATATATTAAATGGAAATAAATCTCAAAAAAAAATAAAATTTTAGAAACCAATGTATTAGAAATATAAAAAATGAAAACAAAGAGTTCAAAAATTCATAAAAGAATTTAATGTTTTTTAATTTTAATTATTTAATTCTTTTTAATGATAATTTTAAAAATAAATCTTTTTGAATTTTAATTTTAAAAAATTATTTATTTTTTATGAATTTTAATTTTAAAAAATTATTAATTTTTTTAAATTTTAATTTTAAAAATAATTTTTTTTTAATTTTAAAAATAATTTTTTTTTTAATTTAAATTTTTTTTTAATTTTAAATATATATTTTTTTTTTAATTTTAAAAAATTTATTATTTTTTAATTTTTAAAATTTTTTTTAAATTTTTTAATTTAAAAATTTTTTTTATTTTAATTTTCAAAATTTTAAAAATGTAATTTTTGGGTATGGAAAAAGTTGCGAAAATATTTGAAATCGAAAAAAACTCTTCGACACTTGTGGGTATTACAAAAAAAAAAAAATAAAATATCTAAATATGAGTAACACGGCTTATAAGATTTTAAGATACAGCACATGTTCATGATACACAATTTACAAAATCTGCTCAACACCTGCTCGCCCTTAATCGATTTCAACTTCCGTGCGGTGCTTTTCAACTCAGACACCTGTAAGACCTCCGTTGACCTCACCATGTGAGGCACATTAACAGCAAACAAAAACAAAAAAACACAAAACACTCTAATTAAATGAAATCCAAATGAGTTAAATTAACGGGAAATTGATTAGTGTGACATTTCGAGCAAATTTGTCACCAAAACCACACAGCGCTTATAGGCAGGTTTTCTGGTGCAGCACTTAATCACGCGCCAACAGCCGCTTAGCGTTTCGCCGGGGAGTGGGGCAGACGCACAGCTGAGCCGCTAAGCCGCAAACGCAGTGCCACAGTTCGTTTATCTTTGAACTTTACGCAGAAATCAAGTCGTCGTCAGGCAAGTATCGTGTGGTCGGTGCGGACGAGCGAGTGCGTAAAAAAGGTTCGAAAACAATTCAAACAAAAAGTTGAAGAACCACACATGACAAACTCGAGCAATCAGGAAAGTAACAGCATAAATGTTTAATCTTACAAAGGAAATTATAATGAAATAGAGTCGAGATAATAATATGAAATAGCCAAGCAACAACAACCGTACACAGTTTTGTATATTTCAATAACTTCTTATGACTTTTTTGTTTTAAAAGAATTTCTCCTTCGCATAGTTAAAGTTCTAATTATATTATCGCTAAGTTGCAAGCTAGCGAACTCCAACTGTAAACAGTGAAAGAAGAAATAGACTGAGAAAGTGCTCATTAGTTGAAGAAGTTCTGAAGACCAAAATACCAAAAAACTCCAGTATGAAGTTACCTTCTGAGGTAGTAACAATACTATGTCGACAGCAGCGGCACTTAATGGACATAATTTAGTGATGCAATGTGCTTGAAATGATTACAAGAATGAAGTAAGTCTGTCAAGAGACACTGTGGCTGCGAAAACGTCTATCAGACTCTGAGAAAGAACACGTATCTGAACACTTGGATATTCTCACACACTATGAATTTATACGAGATCACTTAGATAATGCAATCGCCAAACCGAATTCTGGCGACTCCTTCTCTGTGTGTATACCGAGGAAGTTGTGGGTGGAAGAAGGTTGGAGGAAATGGATCAAAGCTTGGGGATAAGGTTGGCGGAGGGGTTTACTCTCAGAAACTCTATATCAAAGAATTCCGGACTATTGCAGTCTGTTCCAAGCCGAGGTTGCAGCCATTAAAGTAGCAGTAGAACTAGTGCTCCGGAGTGCAGCCTCCTTCATAGAACTGACCATTCATTCACATAACAGAGCGATGATATTAGCTTTGAACTTATTTACGGACTGGTATGGATGCCGGGACATAGAATCGCAGGAAATTGCACAGCTAGTGGGTTAGTAAGGAAAGGCACCCTAGAACCGCTATCGGTCGAATGGGACCGGGTTGGTGATCCCGTGTCCTCTTGTGTTCAACTATTAAATAGCTGGGCTTCGCGAGAGTAGCCCAACAGAGATCAACATATAACAATCCATGTGCGATCTTAGATCAGCCGTCTCACTTAACCTAACCTGGGTGTAAGCCCAAAAGTTTCATTAGTATTAGGTTTGTTTAGTATGGTAGGCTAATGAGGCATGCATAGAGCAGTTTTTATGCTTTGCGATGCCAGACGGAGTTCTGTTACAAAGTCCATAAGGAGTAGTCATCCTTTAAGATGCCTGCGCTTGGCACGAATTTTAATTTACTCTCAAGCCTTACTATCGATACCTCTTGCAGTGTCTCATACTGTGCTGTCAGTGCGGGACAAGTGCTCAAGGCATGCTCCATTGTTTCATTGGTGCCTTTTCTTGACTTCGTACGTATTGCTTAGTATTTAAATTTCTCGTAGAGTTTCTTTTTTTTTTTTAATTTATAACCATTTGCTGCAAATGTAACTTTGCTTCCATGTTTCTCATAGTAATATCAAAACTGAGTTATTTTTTTTTTCAAATCATCTATTTGTAGACTTATTTCTCTAAAATAACCTAATTTTCGATGTCAAGTCACCAGTAGTTGTTTTTTTCGGGGTAAAACTAACGTATAATCCATTTCTAATAAAAAACAGCCACAGCCTGCTTGCTCATTAGTCCATGCAGGCGGCTTATAAATCAATTACTTCTCGTCATTTATGACACATTACACGCACTGCATCTCAAGTCACTTGAGGGGCTGCGAAAAAGTGCTTTCTTTTTGCATATAATGGTACAATCTCTCTTTTCGTTCACCCTACTATCTCTTTCTTGTTTTCTTCTTCACTTATTCTTGCAGAATTATGCTGCCAATTCAAGATATCACTTGTCAATCTGTCGAAAGTTTTTCTTTGTTCGAGCAAGTCGTCTCACCCTGCCGCCCACTTCGGTGTTGTCAGCATTTCACCTTTTTGTTTGTTGTAAGTCAGATTATTTTAATGGTATCACAACTTTCCGCTCAACATCCGGAAGTTTTGCATGACAAGACGGAAGCATAAGTTTTACTCGGTACTTTTATGAGTTGAGTTTACTTTCTTGCTCGCAGTTATCAGCTGTCTTCTACCGCTTAAGTTATGTTTATTGCTTTCTTATTTAAAACGTACTTTCTTTATTTGTTTGTTGTTGCTATCGTGTTGCGTAAGTGCAAAAGTTTTGTACTTATGGCATTCGGTGTATTGAGACATGAAATTATGGGAATACGAATTAGTGGCCATCATTAGTTATTACTAATATTTTTTTGATGAAATTTTTTGCTCTTTTTACTATTTTTATATTTATATCCTGAGCTGCTTATATTTGTTACATTTAGCACGAAGTTTGTAACGCAAAGAAAGAATCATCGTAGGCCCTATAAAATATAGACCAGTCTTATAACAAAGACACTCGTTGCTACTGATAGCGAGGTCTGTGAATGAGTGCAAGGCTAGTACTGCCACTCTGCTATCTGAGTGGATGGTCACTTAAGGGAGGCTGCACTCCCGAGCAGTAAATATACTACTACCTAATGGCTGCAACCTCGGCTTGGGAGACACTGCAATAGTCAGGAAGTCTGAAGCTGGAGTTGATATATAGCTCCTGACAGTAACCCCTCCACCAACCATCCCTCCAAGCTTTAAGCCATCCGTAAAGAAGTTTACTGCCCCTCTCCTCCAAAGGCTTCTTCCCACCCACAGCTCCCTCGCTAGAATATGGAAAGAGAATCAGTCGCCAAAACTTGGTTTGACGACTCCATGATCCACGTGATCCAGTATGAAGTCAAAGTGTGTGAAGATATCCGAGTGTTCAGACACGTGCTCTTTTAAGAATCCAAATTCTCTGATTCTGATAGCAGCTTTCGCTGTCATACACCTTCCGACGATGTCTATGGGCACTACATATGTGCAAGATAACATTAAGCCATGGTTGGAGTGGACATTAGTGCACCACACATGCTGATGAGCGTTGCCCGTTGAGAGCACCCAAGTTTCTTTGCAAGTGTGGTCATTTCTGGAGCTCTCCACCACATAAAGACTCCATAGAACGTAATGGGCTGGACAATGGTGTCGTAGAGCCAGAAAAGCACTTTCGTTGAGAGACCCCATCTTTTGCCAATGGCTGCTCCTCCTATCGGCTTCCATGAAAGCTTCCTATCCAGAATGAGCTGTAGATATTTCACTGTATCCTATCTGTTTAATAACAAAAATTTAAAAGAATAAAAAATAAAAAAAATACTTTTTATTTTTTTTTAATACATTTTTTTTTTTTAATTAATTACATTTTTTTTATTTTTTTTTTAATATATTTTTTTTTTAACATTTAATTAAATTTCATATTTTCATTAAATTAATTAAATTTCTCCTAAAAATTTTTTCACTAAAAATCTTATTTTCTCTATATATTTTTTTTATTGTTTTTCTTGTTGCAATTTCATATCAGTAAACAGTAATAAAACTTAAAAATAAAACCATTGCTTTCCATTTCAAAGTCATAATATTGAAATCCACGCCCTGCTTACCATATATATGTACATATGTCTCTTAACAGTTTGTATGTATGTAAAGATGTTTGTATGCGTAAGTGTCTGAGTGTGTGACAAATATTCTCGTTGGGCTGTGGCGCGCTGCCATAATCATCAGGTGCATTTGCATTGACAGCAATAAATGGCTTATTTATGATTTTAAAAGCAATTCGCCGCGCACACGCAATGCCAGAAGACAGCCAAGAAGAAGAGGCAGAAGAAAATGACAAAGAAGCACCAACAAATCGTAACAAACAACTTTGAAACATTGACTTTGACACTGACCAAACGGGTTGCGTACTGTTTTCGGTCCTAACGAAAGGGAAGTGCAGCTGCGTTTGACACTTTTTGCTTATGAAGAATTTGGGAGCAGCACAGTAACAATAACAACAACCAGGCAAAAAGTGCTAATGATGATTTTAAGCAAACTTTTATGGCGTCCGGTTTTTGTTACATTTATTTTTTGTTATTATATTTTTTTGTTTGGTATCGGCTTTAATGACAGACGCGCTTAATATTTGGCAACAGGGTTCATTCATCCGCCGCAATGAGGAAAAGTAAAACGCGCGAGAAAAAAAAAATAATTTTAATTTAAGTTAAACCAACGAGCTTTTAATGCAATTGCACTAATTTATATGCGCGCGGTGGGGTGGGTGCGGCGGAAAAATATGAAACCAGTTTGCTGGCTAATTTGCACACTTTTGCGGGCAATTGCAGGCGCTCATTGGCAGCGCAGCGACAAGTTCAATAAAAATGTGTAATATACTACACATATGTTTTTTGGTGTAATTTTTAAGAGAAATTTATAAAGCAAAAAAGAAAAAATTATAAAAAAAATTTTAACGAAATAAAAAAAATTTATCGAAAACAAATTTTTTAATCGAAATATAAAAAAAAATTTATCGCAATAAAAAGATGCAAAAAAATAAATAATATACATATAAGAAAATTTTTTTCGATGAAATTCGATAAAAAAAATTTTCGATAATTTGTTTTTTAATCGAAATGAAAAAATATATCGAAATAAAACATACAAAAAAAATAAATAAAATATTAGAAAAAAAAATATCTGAAAAAATTTATCGAATTTTTTTTTATCGAAATAAAAAAAATTATCGAAATAAAATATACAAAAAATTAACAAGATATAAGAAAAAATTATTAGAAAAAAAAAAATAATTGAAATAAAAATTGTTAAAAAAAGTTAAAATTCATTAAAAAAAAATTACGTTCCGAATATGACTCAGCGTTGATTTGTTATTTAATGCTTCATTGGAATTTTTTTGTTGTTTTCTCTTCTTTTTTTTCAATACTCCAAAATTAATTCCGGCCCTTTATTTCTTTGCAGCTGTTTTAAACACACATACCAACGAAGCAACACATACACACTCAGAGCTATATTTGCAGCAAGCCAGGAAGAAAGCTTAACGCCTGCACTCTTTGTGGCCACAGCAGCAGGCATTGGCGCGTCAGGAGTACGCTTTTCAACACACGCTGCCACAAAAAGCGGTAAGTGCTCGAGTTGTTGCCGCACGAGGCGCCACAGTTGCGCTGGAAGTGCGCGCACTTAGCATATTACATAGAAAAACGCCATATGTATGTATTCTTATAATTTTTTATATAATATTCATATATACATATACATATATAGACATACTTTATACATGTATGTACGAGTATATTTCTATAAAGACTTGTTGCCACAGGCAACAATGAAAGATGGCGGCTGGAGAGAACTCAGCAGCAAAGCATTTAAGCGGCTTCCGGGAAATATTTCTATGCTGGCAAGATGCGCACAAATGAGCTGTCTTATAGATGACAATAACAACAACTACTACACTTTTAAGTAGACACAACCACGTAACTCCCGAACAGCGACGCTGCATGTCTCCAATGGCAATAGCACGTAAACACGCTTTTATATATATATACATATATATATGTATACATTAGTATACAGATATACATATCTACATTAGTATGTTGATATATATACCTATATGAGTACATACATATATGCTTCTGTATATGTGCTCCTCCACAGCTTTAATTTGCCTGTCGTCGCAGTATTTGCCGCCATTTGCCGATTTGTCGGGCAATCGCTACGCTAGACAAATAAGAAATGCACGCCCGCGCCCATACATTCACACAATAAACACACACAGATACAACTGTTTGCCTGTATTTCTATAAAATGCCGATTGTTGAATATGCTTATGCGCTTTACTAACATTTCTTGTGAATTTGTGTGGAAACACTTAGTTATTCTACAAAGTGTGTCTCCTCCTCCACTTTCGCTATGAAAATGTCCAAACAAGTGCGTGTGTGTGTCTGCACAGGTGTTTATTAGCAACGCTGGCAGTTAGCATAAGTAGCGTGTGCCATTTGTGCTGCTTGAAGATGTGTGGGCGCCTTGGAGAATAATGAAAATATTTCCTTTAACGAAATGAGATGTCTCTAAAGCCATTTAAGAGTTTAATCGCTGCTTCTTTAATATTTACATTGCTACGCATATTCTTAAGGACCTCTGCCTAGCGATTACCTACTGCTGACTTTATGATCACGTCGTTTGGCTTATTATTTACAGCTATATTCTTTCATTGTTATCTTTCTTTCGCGTTTTTATGTGCTTCGTCCACCGCTCCTTCATTTGCGTGAGTCTTCTCTGCTTTTTTAGGCCGTCCATCTTGCACTGGCCGTCTTTTTCGATTCGTGGTCGCACTGTTTCTCGAGGCTCCACTGGGCTTGTAGCGTGCCGCTTCGAAGTTAGCAACTTGGAGGTTGGCGATGCGTCTGCTAAGATGCTCCCGCCTTCTTTTCTCATTTTCTGCGATGAGCCTGTTTCTACGGTAACTCTTGATTACGTCAAAGAGTTCGTCTAGCTGTGCCTTTCCATTTTTAACATCCATGCTGACGCTCTTCTGTTTTGCCATCGCCATCTTCATTATTTGCGCGATACCGTTGCGATTTTCTTGGGATTTCTCTTCTGCCCGTCTCATTTGGGTAATGTATTCTTGTTTCAGTGAGTTTTGAGATCCTTCTATGTTGGCAACTGGGCGCTCTTCTCTTCTCCTTGTTTTGTTGATTGTGTTGGTGTGACCGGAATTTTCCTTAAAGCTGTCTTTTCTCCCATTTTGTCCGGTAGTTTTGGAGTGACGGTGAGTAGAGGGGATATAAGATTCTACTATTTCTACGGAAGACGGTCCTGTATTCCTCATCCTAGCCATCTTTGTTTTGTTGATCTTTCGACTGGGTTTTTGTCGTTGTTGCAGTGTATTATGAACGCAGTGGTTATCTATGCCTACGGTGATTGACACAAGTTCTTATGGGAGCTTATGTTCAGAGCCTAGGTTCGGGCATGAATCAGGAGCTCATCTCAACTAAACCTGAATGGCCAAAAAATTATAGCGTCGAGTTTCAAGTACAACATAATCAGAATCTTACTGACCTCAATTCTGAATTTGCACATTTGACGCTGAAGAATAGCATGCACACTAGTATTATTCAAAGTATTGCCCAAGCAAACCATTCTCTCATCTTTACGGCAATTTGTGGATTACATTTCAAAAGTACTCCGCTGTCTAGATAGCCAAGTATGAATCAAGAGTATTCCTGTTCCTACATATGTGAACCGTAATCCAGTGAGAGTGTTCTGCATTGACTGGAGAAAAATGGTATTCAGCAGGCGCAAAGTCCAGGCTGTAAGGCAGGTGCGACAAAACTTCTCAGCCGCTGTTTTCCAAATAATTTTGAAATGTCTGCTTGAGTGCCTCCCAAATTTTCTGCGAGTTCTGACAATGATCTTCATCGAGTAAGTCTTCCAGTTGCTCATCTTCAAACTTTTTTTTACCGTTCCGTAAAAATCTTGAATTCGAACAAAAAACTTGGAAAACTCCAATTTTCTCTAAGGAATAAATATGCAACGCCTTTGTCGCATTTTTTTATTGTTTTATCTTGCTCAACTGCTTATATGAAACGATTTTCCTGGCATACAATTAGCTTAGCATTTATATGACTTCCTTAAAGCAAAGTATATAGCAGTACAATATATTCTGTTATTTACATACACACATAACATACATCTAGTTTAGATGCTCAGAAGTATTAATTGGTGATTTGCTTTTGGTCTGTTGTATGCTGTTAGCTGTCAAATTTATTTAAAAAATTGCAAAAATAACAAAAAAATTGTAAATGATTGAAAACTGAAAAATTGAAGATTTTTGCTGTCCACAAATCTATTTGCAGTGTTGCTTTTCCTCCCATTGTTGTTGTTATTGTACTCCACTAACTGTGCCTTAACAACGAGTATTTGGCCATTAAAATTTCTTATGCGTCACTCACTCACTTAAAGAGTAAGTCAGTCAGCTAGTTAAGACAATTCAGTGCAGTTCGGTGCAGTTGGCAAAGCCACATTCAAATCTGAAATTCAACAAGCCAAATAAAAGTTACTCATACGCCGTGTATGCACTGACAATTGGCCTGCATTTTTCGGGCGGCTCGTTGGTGTTCAAGTGCTATGCGCGGCGCACTCGACCGCAATACAAAAGCAAAACAAACACATATACATATACATATATAGACAAACTCACACACACACATACAAATATGGTACATAAATGTGTTCATATTTGCCACAAATGACAACTGCTTCACCTGATTCGGCACCAACACACATTCCGTGTGTTTGTTTGTGTGCTTGCTTCCTTCCCAAATGTCTTCAGCAGCACTTGTCACATCTGCTACAGCACTTCGGCGGCATTTTGGTTGCTTCGGGCGCGTACTTTTAACCACCTTTACATGCATATAGTTTCATAATTTGTCATTGTGCGCGCGTCGACGTGACAGGAAATGTGCTCAAGTGGGCATTGGTTTGTGCCACAACTGCTGTGCGTAATTAGAAATCTTCTAGACACGTACGTTTTGCTGTTGGCACAATTTTTACTTTATATTCTATTTTTTTATTTTTTTGTTTTTGTAGGGTGTCTTTCTGCAGTTCCTTTGCAGCCATTTACTTTCATTTTCATTTCGAATGACCGCAATTTCCATTCCTTACAAATGCTTGGCGAGGATCCTTGTTGTTTTTGTCATCATGTGTGCATTGTATGTGTCTGCTTCGTGACTTTCGTTGGAAGTGTGCAAGAAAACTAGTATTGCTTTTGTAGTTGTAATTAATGGTAGGTGCTAATCACTATAAGACAGCAAACCAAGTCAAGTTGTGACCCCAGGCCAAACGTTTGCTCAGCTGCACTCATACACTCAACTGCGTGCGCGCTTACACATACCAATACACTACGATTGTCGTGTGTGTTGAAGTGTTCAGGTATAAGGCGTCCAATTAGCTTTAGAGGCTAGCTTGACATAATTTTCAATTTTGTGTGCCAGTTGAAAACAGCTTATTTGAGCTACAATTTTTTTTTAAATAAAATTGATTTTTTTCAAATATCGGTTTACTATAGCATATAGCTGTCATACAAACTGAACGCACAAAATGAAGTTCTTGTAAGGAAAACTTTATTTGAAAAGAAATCTCCACCAAATTTGGCACAAGGTTTTCTCTTATGCAACGCTACAATCTCTTAAGAAACTTTCCAGATCGGACTACTTTAGCATATAGCTGCCATACAAACTGAACGCACAAAATAAAGTTCTTGTAAGGAAAACTTTTTTATTTGAAAAGAAATCTCCACCAAATTTGGCACACATTATTTGCTAAAAGAATGTTACAATATCTTAAGAAATTTTCCAGATCGGACTACTATAGCATATAGCTGCCATACAAACTGAACGAACAAAATGAAGTTCTTGTAGGGAAAACTTTTTTATTTGAAAAGAAATCTCCACCAAATTTGGCTCAAATTATTTGCTAAAAGAATGTTACAATATCTTAAGAAATTTTCCAGATCGGACTACTATAGCATATAGCTGCCATACAAACTGAACGAACAAAATTAAGTTCTTGTAAGGAAAACTTTTTTATTTGAAAAGAAATCTCCACCAAATTTGGCACAAATTATTTGCTAAAAGAATGTTACAATATTTTAAGAAATTTTCCAGATCGGGCTACTATAGCATAGAGCTGTCATACAAACTGAACGAACAAAATTAAGTTCTTGTAAGGAAAACTTTTTTATTTGACGTGTTATAATCACCAAATTTGGCACAAAGTCTTCTCTTATAAAACGCTATAACATCTAAAAAAATTTTCCAGATCGAACTACTATAGCATATAGCTGCCATACAAACTGAACGAACAAAATTAAGTTCTTGTAAGGAATACTTTTTTATTTGAAAAGAAATCTCCACCAAATTTGGCACAAATTATTTGCTAAAAGAATGTTACAATATCTTAAGAAATTTTCCAGATCGGACTACTATAGCATATAGCTGTCATACAAACTGAATGATGAAAATCAAGGAACTGCTTTGTTATTATTGTTTCGATACAGTCGTAGTTAATTGTTGTACTTATATATAATTATATGCAGCTGTCTGCACACATGTTTAGCATATATACATATATACACACATACATATACATATATATTTTTTTTTTTAATATTTCACTCGCTACGTTCACGAAATATAATCAGCCCTAAATGAATTAAATAAATAGATAGCGAAAATTTATGAACAACAGCTTAGCTCAGCTGATCCCACACAAAAACATACACACACACACACTTCTTTAATAGTTACCCGCTTGCAAAGCAGCTGTTGATCTTCTTAAGTTTTCAACCATGCACCCGCGTAGATACAAGCATGTGTGAGTGTTTTGTAGCACACACACACACACAACTGCCGTAGCTGCATATTTTCGAACTGCTATTTATTTTCGTGTTTATTTCTGTTTGATTTTTACTATTTCGGTAGCATTGTGCGAATGCAAATAGACGATGTCGTCAATCAGTGTGATCCATAAACTAGCAATGGCGCGCTAATTCGATACTCATTTTGTAGCCAGTCGTTTTGCTTGTTAAAAAAAAAGAAAAAAATAGCAACAACAAGTGTAATATTATTTATTAGAAACAATCTTCTACATTTTTCACACCATTTCGTTGGCGTGTTGATTTGAAAGATAAATAATTATTTGCATTTGCCAGAGCAGCTTGTTTTCGTTTCTATTGTTGTTTTTGTATATTTTGTTGCTTTTATTTTCATTGTTGTTGTTATGTCTGATGCTTTGTTGTTTTGGCACTATGTGACAGCCATTAATTTGCAATTTTCTCGAGGAATTCGCTTAAGTGGCACTTCGACTGACGAGCCGCGCAGCGGAGCGCCATCTGTCAGTCCAAAACGAGTCCCATTTAACATCTGTACATATATTTGGAGGGCGCTATTTTCTTATTCTATAATCAGTTCAATACAGTTTTTTGCTTTGTGTGTTTATAATTACTCTAGTTGAGGTTATGAATGCTTTTAGAGCATGCTTTCCACTAAAAATTGTCAAATAGTCTATTGACCTTCTACAAAGTTGAACAGAAGCGTTTTTTTCTTCAGTATGAGATCAGTTGAAAATGTCGCGATGTCGAACAAATTCCTTTAATTTACCATATTTTTCTTTGGAACTTGGGGTAGCTCAGAGATAAGATCACACAATGGGAACTGATTCTATAGGTTAGGTTAGGTTAGGTTAGGTTAATCTGGTAGGCCAATAAGCCGCGTATAGACCAGTTTTGGTCCTTTGTGATTCACTTGCTAGTTTCATAAGAAGTAGTCATCCTTTAGGATGCTTGCGCTTGACGCGAATTATAACAGGATCTGCGGCCTATCGATACCTTTTCCATCGTAACGTGGAGACCCCAAATGCTTACAGCAGTCTTTTCAATGCGTGACAAGTGTACAAAAGATGCTTTATTGTTTACCTGGTGCCCTGTTGTAGACATTTCCTGCAGTCTGCTTGATCTGTCAGCCACATCCTGTGGGCATGTTTTGCCTTCAGACAATGACCAGTTAGTATTTCTATTATGTTACAGTCTCTTCTATCGAGTAACAATAGGAATTTTGTGGACTTCCGATCTACCGTTGCATGATTTTTGAAGTTTTGCACACAGGTAGCTCGTTCCATCCAATTTCTTATTTAAACCTTATTACCTTATTAAAAGCCCGATTCGGTCGTTGTTAGAACCAACCTGAGAACCTATAACGTCCATTTGGAAGCAGCATAGTATATTACGCTATCATGAGTTACTTTTAGTACACTACATACTTTAGCTTCTATGTAAAGATTCTGTGTATTTGAGCACGAGATAATATCGAAAAACCCGATTGCTGTGATCACTTTTGTTAGGTTGGTGCAAGCCTTCGCTAAGTTAAAGTCCAAAAAGTTAGCTGGGTGCAAGTCTTGGCTAAGTTAAAGTCGAAAAAGTTGTTCTGAACCATGATCAGGTTTCTGTTAATGATATACAACAAACTCCCGAGTCTATTTCTAAAATGAAAATGCTCCGGCGATTCTTCAAAACGTGTAAGAGAACTTTCCAATTGTAATTTGACAGTAAAAAGAAATATGCCTTTGTTTTGCCACCATTCTTCATACAAGCTTTTTATATGCTGTCGTATGCTAGGGCTTAAAATCAAGTTCGCTCAATTTACTATAGATTTCGGTTAGAGGGTTATGAGTGGGAAAGGGTTGATTTCTTAAGCTTAAACCTTAAACTTAGAGGTTTAGATAACACCAACAACAATTTTAAGTACCTCAGCCATTTTTTCGTAGATTGGCAAGGGTCCAGCTGAAAAATGTTGAAAATTACTTGCCACATAACCTCAAAATTGAGCTCAAACACTTCTTGAACTTAAACCAACGACTGCTAAATTTAGATAACACCAACCGTAACCCAATTATTAAGTATTTATTTATTAAGATTATTTATTAAGGCGAGGATCTAGCTAAAAATTGTTGAAATTCGCATTTGCCATAACCTCAAGTTCGAAAGAGCAGCGCAATGCTCGTCTTGGCTGACCAAAAACTGCTCAAAATAATTAGAAACGAACTTTTTGTTGTTATTTTAGAACGTTCACAATAATTACATATTGTTTTTATTTTTTCTAAATTAATTGCTAAATATAAATAACGCCGGCAAACAGCCCAGCAGTCTGCGCTTCTGCGACCTTTACGGCCATGCAAAAAAAGGTAATAATAACAAAAATGTTACAAAAATTAATAAATTTGAGATTCACTAAAGTTTTGCAATTATCATACGGCCCAACAGAAGACACATACACACGTATACATATTTCTACGCAGCGAAGTTGTTATCGGAGCTCATTTTCGCTAATAGTTTAAATCAATATTAGCATACAAAATTATTCGTGGCGCATAATGTAGGCCGGAGGCGCGTGTGTTGCGGAGCCCGACGACCCAGCAACGGTCCCAACAGAACAACCAGCCCCCCAGCGCAACTTCTCCTTTTCGGGTCGGCTCAACGGCTGTGCGGTGCCGTCCAACATGTGCGCAAATATTTACGAATTCCATACAGACATTCTAACGTGTATTTACATATGTGTGTGTTTGAAAGTGTGTAGTGTACTTACATTTTCCCCGGTCCACGTGCTGTGGAGTGTCTGTCTATGTTATTGTTTTCCACTGTTTTTGTGGAAATGTTGCAAACAAAATTGGTGAATAGTGAGTTGACAATAATATTTACTTGGATACAATGACTTGTACTTTCAGCTTAAATATGGTTTCAATCGAATTTCGATTTTAAATCGTGTATGCTGATCTGACTTAGAATTTTTTTTTATTAAAAATCTGGTGACAACGCTTTTAATGCTATATTACTGTGTTTTTGAAAATTTTTAATATTTTTTATAATAATTCCTATATTAGGAAAATTGCATGTATTGAATACTATTATTATAAAATAAAAAATATTTAAAAAAATTACAAAACAATAAAAAAAAATTATTAATAAAATAAAATTGCAATAATATGGAAGTAAGTTTTAAATAAAAAAAATATTTTTAACATTTATGAAATTCATTATTGATTAAAAATTAAAAAAAAAATATTACTAAAAAACATAAGAAAGCATAAAAAATAAATGAATAAATAAAATGTTTAAAAATGAAATTCCAAAAAACAAATTCTGTTAAAGAAATTTCTAACTACAAATTTTAAAAATAAAATTACAAAAAATCAAAAATTTATTTCAAAAAATTTTTAAAAATTAATAAATTAATAAAAATATTTGAAAGTTCAAAAATAATTGTTGAAATAACAAAAATATTTATTAAAAAAAAATATGTCATTTAAGAAATTTTTAATAAAAATTTATAAATGAAAGTACAAAAACCATAAAAAATGTATTTAAAAACATTTTCAAATTAAATAATTAAACAAAATTTATTTTATTTTAATTTATAAAAATAATTTTTTAAACAAAAACAAAATATTTTTTAATGTTATTACATTTTTAATCGAACATTTTCATTTAATTAATTAAAAAAACACTAAAAAGAGTTAAAAATATATATTGTATTTAATAAATTTATAATCAAACTACATAAAAATGTATTTAAACAAATTTGTAAAAATTAAAAAATGAAACAAAAATTATGCTAAGATTAAAAATATTTGTTTACATCAAAAAGCTATTTTTTTTAATATTTTTGCAATTTAAACTGAAAATTTTCATTAAATTCAATTACAAAATTTAAAATTAAAACTAAAAAAAACAAAATAATGAAAAATTTGTTGAAATTTTTTAAAATGAAAAAATAGAAATTATTTAAAGATTAAAAATAATTTTTTAACTAAAAAAACTGTTTTTATGTTTTTACATTTTCACTTATTATTTATTCATATAGAAAATTTAATTTCAAAATTTCAAA
Source organism: Bactrocera dorsalis (assembly GCF_023373825.1). Classification (NCBI taxonomy): domain Eukaryota; kingdom Metazoa; phylum Arthropoda; class Insecta; order Diptera; family Tephritidae; genus Bactrocera; species Bactrocera dorsalis. The sequence continues at coordinate 68,704,339 of NC_064305.1, forward strand.
GAAATATTACAATGCAAACATAAAAAATTAAAAACAAATTAATTGAATATTATATAATTTAAAAATAAAATTCTAAAAACAATTAAATATTTTATTAAAAAAAATTTTAATTCATGTTAAAAAAATTGAAATTGTAATTCCAAAAATAATAAATACATTATTAAAGAAATTTATAATTAAAAGTTTTAAAAATAGAACTGCACACAAAAATATATAAAAAAATTTTTTAAATAAAAAAAAAATTATTTAAAGATTAAAATTAATATTTAAACAAAAAATAATTTTTAATAAAAAAACCATTTTTAATCGAAAACTTAAAATTAATTCACAAAAACAAATTTAAAACTAAAATTCCACAAAAAAATATATTTTTTAAGGAAATTTAAACACAAATCTACAACAGAAACTTAAAAAATGTATTTCGCCATATTTTTAAAAGTGTAAAAATAAAATAAAAATTATTTAAAGATTAAAAACAATTGTTAAACAAACAAAATTTTATGTTTCTCCATTTTTAATCGAAAATTTGCTTTAATTCATCTAAGAAATTTTAGAAGAGAATTGCAAAAAAAAATAAATATTATATTAACATAATTTATAATTAAAACATTGTAAAACAAATTTGTAAAAAGCAATATTACAATTTTAAAAATAAAAAATAAGTATTTTATTAAAGAAATTTTTAACTACAAATTTTTATTTACTTTATTTAAAAAATTAAAAAGAAATACCAAAAAAGTATATTATTAAAAAAATTAAAAATAAAACTTCAAAAAAAATTTCAACAAATTTAAAAAAAACTAAAAAATAATTTTTTTAAGATATAAATATTAAAAAAAATTAAAATTGTTTTTAACAAAAAAAATATGTATACATTTTTAATCGAAAATTTTCACTTAATTCATTTAAAAAATTGGAAATTTATTATTGTATTTAAATCATAAGTATTTGTTGTTGCATACCAATCAAAATTAAACCGTTACGTCACTCAAATAACATATAAATAATAAATACATTCAAAATTCATTAAAACGCTTCCGTGAGTAAATTTCGAATCAAATATCCTTCGCCAACATATGCCACCGCTGAACTTTCTCACAAACTTTAAAAATTTATATCACGGAAAGATTATAAAGCTTGCTCTCATATATGCAGTTAAGTACATACATACATACATACGTACTATAATGCCCAACCCCGCGCTCAGTAGAAAATAGAACGACAGAAGTGTGCCACCGGCAAAGCCGTGTTAATTTAACCAGGCAATAACCTTCAAATGTTTAAAAATAGTTGACAAACGCACATACGCACATACATATAAACCAAAGTCGACTATTTGTTGTCTACCTCAAGTATTACTGAACCCATAATTACATGGACTATTTCCTTTAATATGGAGAGCAGTGCTTCGAGAGACACACACTCTTTGCAGGAAGCACAAGTTCAAAGTTTTTTGTTGTTGCTTTTAGTTTTATTTTTGTTATTTGTGGTGGCAACTCTGTCCACCAGATTTTTAACTCTCAGTTGACAATTTTTTTTTATATCTCTTTTACTAAAGCTTATAAATTGCTTTCGATTAGCTGTAATTTTTCATACATACATACATATATGTATATGTGTTTATTCACACATACACGTGCATATATACATATATAAAGGCATTTATTCAAATTTTGTGTACACAAAGTAAGACATATGAGTTCTTTGAGTCGCAATACTAACTACCTACAAACATACATACAATTATACTCGGTTGTGCTCAAATGTTGAGTGGTTCTACATGCCGTATGAGTGATGTGAGTACGCTGAGCATTTGCTCGTGCAAGTTGCTGACGTTCTTTCGATATTTGACTGTATATTTGTATGTAAAAATGTTATTTATTCAGTTTTATATATGTATATTTGTATACACATACATACATATATGTATATTATATATGAAAGGAAACGTACATTTATTAACATCTGTAACTTCATATCCACGCACCCATATCGAACTCGTGTCCTTTTTCTCTCTTTTGTGCTCACTTATTATTTATTTATTTTTTTTTCGAAATTCGTTCTCGCTTTTTCTTCTTCCACGCATTGTGTGCTTTTGTGTTTTGTCTGTCACGTCAGACCAACAGCATTGAGTGAGTGACGTAAATTGTTATCGCCGTAGCTCGTGCTTACTTTTATTGTTATTGTCATTATTACTATTATTATTATCACTTTTTCACTTGATTATCGTATGTGTTGGCGTTTGGCTTGCTGTTGTTGCTGCTGCCTGATAATATATGCTACACAGTTTACAAAATTATTAAAATCGTCAACATAAGTTGTACATATTTACATATGTATATATGTATGTGTGTATATAATTATTATTAATTTTTTTATATTAATATATTAACTACACAGCAATGTTTAGTGTTCAAATTTGCTGTCATAAATATGAATGCAGCTACAATTATTTTTTATTAAAAATGATTTTTGTAGAAAAAGTTAGTTAAATATCAGTCAATTTCAGCTAATTGCGTACATCACTTAATTGTTACGGTAACCGTATTTAGCAAAGATGTTATTAAAAAGTAATAGTAATGAACCAGTCACGACATATAACGGTATTTCGAAAACATTCAAAAATACATTTTTTCATTCTAAAATACATTTACAACTTTACGGCATTTTGAAAACATGCAAAAAGTAAAGTTTTACTTATCTAAAAAACATAACGGTACATTTAAAAAATTCTCAAAAACACCTTATATTGAATAACGATATTTAAAAACAACATGCAAAAGGATAAACATGGCTATAAATTTTTTTTTTCGAAAACAGATTATATTGGATAACGGTATTTCGAAAACACCCAAAACACAGTTCTGTGTATTATAGTAACCTACAATTTAACGGTATTTAGAAAAACATGCAAAAATAACAGTTTTGCTTATCTAAAAAATGTAACGGTACTTTTGAAAAATTTTCAAAAACGCATTATATTGAAAACGGTATTCGAAAAACACTCAAAAACGAATTTTTGCGTATTAAAACAACCTACCACTAATTAATAACAGTATTTTGAAAAAAAAGACATATAACGGCAGTTCGAAAACACTCGAAAATACGTTTTAAAATATCAAAAAACCCAAAAGTTAACATGGCTATATAAAATTCTTCTTCTTCTTCTTCTTCTTTGGTAGAGAGAAGAACTTACACAACGAAATGCTTTATTTATCTATACAACTTAACGATATTAAAAACAATTTCGAAAACGCATTATATTGAGCAACGGTTTTTAAAAAACATTTAAAAACTCTTTTTTATGTATTAAAGCAGCCTACAAGTTAACGGTTTTTATGGTAGAAAACATAAAAAGCGAAAATTTTTGCTTAACGAAAAAGACATAACGGTATTTGCAAAATTTTCAAGATTGTACTTAAAGTAATGGTCATGAACCAGTTACGCCATAGTATTATGGTATATCGAAAACACATAGATTCCTAAATATTAAAAAACTCAAAACTACAATGCATAGTGTCTTCGAATTGCTTCCGCGTCCACGGTATTCGCCAGATCTGGCTCCCAGCGACTATTTCTTGTTCTTATCTCTAAAGGATGCTCGCTGGGTAGAAATTTTCGTCTAATGAAGAAGTGATTGCCGAAACCGAGGCAAATTTTAAAGCAAAGGACAAATCAGACTACAAAAATGGTATCGTAAAGTTGGTGAGTCTCTAACTCTCTTGAAAGGAACTATGTTGAACAAAAACAAAAAAAAGTTGTCAACAAAAATTTTTTTACTATGGCCGGCCGAGGACTTTTCAATTGATCTGTTATAGGAAACAATACTGGGAGCTGGAAAAACTTAATAAATACATATAAATAGAGATAAGCGAAAGATGAGAAAGGCCGTAATGTTAAAGGGTGATTTTTTAAGAGCTTGATAACTTTTTAAAAAAAAAAACGCATAAAATTTGCAAAATCTCATCGGTTCTTTATTTGAAACGTTAGATTGGTTCATGACATTTACTTTTTGAAGATAATTTCATTTAAATGTTGACCGCGGCTGCGTCTTAGGTGGTCCATTCGGAAAGTCCAATTTTGGGCAACTTTTTCGAGCATTTCGGCCGGAATAGCCCGAATTTCTTCGGAAATGTTGTCTTCCAAAGCTGGAATAGTTGCTGGCTTATTTCTGTAGACTTTAGACTTGACGTAGCCCCACAAAAAATAGTCTAAAGGCGTTAAATCGCATGATCTTGGTGGCCAACTTACGGGTCCATTTCTTGAGATGAATTGTTGTCCGAAGTTTTCCCTCAAAATGGCCATAGAATCGCGAGCTGTGTGGCATGTAGCGCCATCTTGTTGAAACCACATGTCAACCAAGTTCAGTTCTTCCATTTTTGGCAACAAAAAGTTTGTTAGCATCGAACGATAGCGATCGCCATTCACCGTAACGTTGCGTCCAACAGCATCTTTGAAAAAATACGGTCCAATGATTCCACCAGCGTACAAACCACACCAAACAGTGCATTTTTCGGGATGCATGGGCAGTTCTTGAACGGCTTCTGGTTGCTCTTCACCCCAAATGCGGCAATTTTGCTTATTTACGTAGCCATTCAACCAGAAATGAGCCTCATCGCTGAACAAAATAAAGCGCGAAACACATTTCGAACCGAACACTGATTTTGGTAATAAAATTCAATGATTTGCAAGCGTTGCTCGTTAGTAAGTCTATTCATGATGAAATGTCAAAGCATACTGAGCATCTTTCTCTTTGACACCATGTCTGAAATCCCACGTGATCTGTCAAATACTAATGCATGAAAATCCTAACCTCAAAAAAATCACCCGTTATTTTTGTGTTTCGCTAAGTATGCAGTGCTAACTAAAAATATAACAACAAACATAAACAAAATTGACCTTAATATATATTTACTATAGACATACTTGCGTATTTAGGGTTCTCAGATACATTGTCGGCTGTTTATGAGTATTTTTTTTTTGTTTTTGATATTTTCATTATCTTCCGTTTGCTTTGATAAACTTTTCAATTTAAATAATATGCAAATATTTAGCCTGCAAATATATTGGCGAACAAATTAAACTATGGCTGATAACAAGCCAACAATATTACTAGGATATTACAAAGAGCAAAAATGTAGGCAAGATGTATACAGTTTTAACTAGTTATATAAGTTATAACAGACAAAGTTGTAGTTTTTGTATAGAGCGACTAACAAATGGTTTAAGTACGTGACCACCGTGCGAGAGGTTATTGGTTCGAAGCCAAATTATTTTTCAAACTGCATTTCTTTTTCAACAGACATTCCAAAGCAATCGGCCTTAGCCCAAATACACTTGTGCCAACGTTTTTTCCAATCCTTGAAACAGTTGTCAAAGTCAATTTCCAGAATAGCCTTCGAAGCGTAGCGATTCACATTTAATGTCCTTAATTGACTCAAACTGTTTCCCGGAGCGGTCGTTTAAGTTTGCCGAATAACCAAAAATGACACGGAGCTTAATCAGGCGGCCACGATTATCGTGGTGCAAACACCAATAGTTGTCGGCCCGTAATTCCGCCCTCTTTTTACGAATAGCTTCGCGCAAACGACGCATAACACTCAAATAGTATGCCTTGTTAACAATTTGGTCGATCGGAAGGAATTCGAAGTGCACCACACCTCGATACCACACCACACTGAAGAAAACTGTCAACATAACTTAAATTTGACGTGGTTTTTTGGTTTCCGCCTCACCCTTGCAACGATATACCGCCGTTTGATCGTCTGTTTCCGCGTTGTAAGCATAGATCGAAGACGTATCGCTAGTAATAATGCGATTAATGACATCCTGGTAGTCCGAAAGCATTGTTTCACAGACGTTAAGGCGACGCTTTTTTTCGAAAAGATTGAGTGTTTTTGGAACCAATCGTACTTTCACTTTTCTTATTCCCAAATAATCTTTCAAAACTGTTTTCACTGATTCTTCCCATATTTCAACGACGCCTGTAAGATCTGTGACTGTTATAGATGTGGATTCTCAAGCAATAGTTCCTCTATTAAATTGACGTGTTGATCATCAGTTGCTGTTGATGGCCGTCCTGGACGTAATTCGTCATCAACGCGTTCTCGACCGTCTTTAAATGATTTGTACCAATCAAAAATACTGGTTTGAAGCTTTTTCAAGTATTGGAGCTACATTTTGAACCGCTAAGTCTTATTGTAGCTCAACTTTTATTTAATCTTCAAACTTAACCTCACTTTTGCAGCACATAAATTGAAGTCAGCAGTTCCAGTTCTCCCTTTGCAACCGCATAATCCGAAATCTAACACACTTCCAAGTGTATATCGACATAATTAAATAAGCACAAAGCGCTGTTTGATTAGTCGTTAACCTCCAAACTGCCATGCGGCCATTCACTTGTGCGCGTTGGCGCATGGTAAATTCCCTTAACCTAGGGTTTTTCCTGTCCTTGTCAACGAAACCACGTATGCCGCGTGTGCTATATTCGTCAGCGTCAGCGTCACCGGTGCAAAGGAAAGCAACGAACCAGCGCACCCAACGCGCTGCCAACAGTTAGCATAACTGTCATAAGAGGGTGAGAAAAGCCACGACCCACTAACCTTCACCTTGAAGTTGGTTGGCAGTTGGTTGGTGTGTTCACCTTGCCACAGCGTTACCTGCCACACACATGCTGGCAACTGCCACAACTGTGTTTGTGCGCACGTACATAAATTTGAAGTTTTTGCTGTTGTTGTTATGGGATTTTCTTTGTGTTTCTTTCGCTTACAACAACAAACGCTTATGTGTTGTGGTTTTTGGGCGCATTATGACTTCATAGCTACACACGACATTGAGTTGCCACATACTGTTTAAAAATGTTAAAATCAAAAAATGCTATTTTTAGTTATGTCGTTTTATAAAAAATTAAAAGGTTTTATTATTACCGCAAGTTTTCATGACTACAACAACAATTATAAGTAGAACATTTCAAAACTTTGAAAAAAAGCCAAAATTTATTGCGGTAAAATGGAAAATTGCTATTTTAAGTTATGTTGTTTTATTAAAAAATGCTACTTTATATTCTTATTGAAAAGCTTTGTCACTACAACAACAATTTTTAACATAAAAAAATTGAAAAATCAAAAAACGCAATGTTTAGTTGGTTTGTTTTTAGTAAGAAAACAAAAACAGTTTTTTATCACTACTATAAATATTGCTACCTACAACAACAACTTTCAGCAAATAAGCAAAAACATTTCGAGCAAGGACAAATTTACTGCGTTAAAATCAAAACCTGCTATTTTAAGTTATGTTATTTTTATTAAAACTCGCGAGTTTTTATCGTTATTGGAAAGCTTCGTGACTACAACAACAATTTTCATTAAACAAAATTTTAAACTCAAAAACTGTTATTTTTAGTTATGGTATTTTATCACAAAAATCTGGATTTTTCTCATTACTGTAAATTTCGACTACAACAATAATTTTTAAGCGAAAAATTTAAAAAACTTTCTACCAAAGGCAAATTTTACGGTATTAAAATGAAAAAATGCTATTTATATTTATGTCGTTTTATGACAAAACATAGGTTTTTATTATTACCGTTTGTCTTCATTACTACAAGAGCAATTTTCATCAAAAAATTTTTCAGTTAAACTTAAGTTTCAAGGTTCAAAATTTAGAAATGTTATTTTAAGTTATGTGGTTTTATGCAAAAGTGTATGTTTTATTATTACCGTAAGCCTTCATGACTACGACAACGATTTTCAGGAAATAAAATCGTTAATCTCAAAAAATGCTATTTTTAGTTATGCTGTTCTTTGAAAAAAACTCGCAGTTATTTACTGTACATATGTACATACATACATATGTGTCTAAGTGCTTAAGTTTCGTGTGGCACGCGTGGCTCTTTACTTTTGTTGCATTGTAATTGTTGTTAAACGAGCAGTTGTAAATACGTTTGTTGTTGTAGCTGTAATTAAAAAGTATTTAACAGTTGGTAAGCAACACCGGAAGTACGTAAATGAATTTTAATTTAACAAGGCCCACGAATATGCTTCTTGTATGTTATGAGTATAGTATTATAAGTATATTCGTATACTATATACATATAAATCTGTGCATATACTATATGTAAATAAGTATGTGTGTACTTGCGCTCTCAACTGACCTATGCCGCACTTACGCTTTTCCATTTCACATTTTCTTTATAACCAAGACATCGCACACTTTCGCTTTCACATTTCGAGGCCCTTCGTTTAAACACCGAATCGCCGCAACGGACGACGGATAATGACACTAGCCATGACAGTGACAGTGGTGGCGGCGGTGGCAGTGACAATGACTGCATTAGTGTTTGTGGCCGTTACAATGTCGATGTATGTGCATGTGTCGACGACGTTGGCGTGTGCAATAAACAGTTATAATCCGTTTTTCTATTTTGTGGCTTAAGACTTTGTGGAATACACCTTAAAAGCAAACAGCGCAGCAATAAAACACTTGCATACATACATTTTATGTGTGCCTGTATGTATGTATGTGCGTACTATTTGAGTTATTCTTTCTACAAGTCATTTACATTTGTTACCCTTCCTTTTTAAATGTGCTATAGTTTTGTCGGCTGGCCGTTTAAAGAATGCTCGACTGCCACAATGTGTTTAAAGGGGTTCTCAGTAATGCAGTTTCAATAAAGAAAGCGTTTGAAAAAGTGTGGAAGGCGTTATTTTTCTATTCTATTCTAATATGTGTAGAGTACATGACTTTTAGCTCAACTTTTTGTTAAATTGAAGATTGTGAAAGCTCGCAATTTCATAGTCAGCCTCCGGAACTGACCTAAACTTAAACCCTGTATGACATAAGAAAAATATCTACAAGCTTTATTATAATTGAACAAATTGACCATGAAATTGCGAGCTTTCATAATCTTCAAGTTAACAAAGCTTTATTATAATTGAACAATTACTTAAAGCTGCGGAGGGTCTTTCTCGTGTGAAAGTTTCTTTTTAGCTCCAACATAGCCCTGAAACCACTTTTTATAAGTTGAAATGAACTGAAAGCTTTGGGGGAGCTTTTACATATGACAGCTTCGTTTGTTAATTATATGATATATGAAAAATATCTAGAAGCTTTTTTATAATCAAAAATTACTAAAAGCTTCGGAGGAGCTTTCTCGTATGAAAGCTTCCTTTCAGCTCAAACTTAGCCTTAAAACCACTTTCTTATGAGTAAAAATAACTGAAATCTTTCGAAGAATATCTTCTTATAAAAGCTTTTCTTGTTATAGAAATATAGAAATTTTCTTATTCCAAATGAGGAATGACAAATGAGGATGCTAAACTAATATGTTTTAACAATAAAAACCAAAAAGTGTTTTTATAGGAAAGCTTCCTTACAAAAATTCCTATTATTGCGACAAAAACAATATACTTATATGTAGTTTTTGAAAAACAAAATTCAAGAAGTTTTTGACATGAAAGCTTCCTTCCTTATAAAAGTTTTCAAATTTCTACTACAGTGGTCGGAAAATAAAATAATATTTTATATTTTCTGGAAAACAAAATCCAAAGAGCTTTTTTATATGAAAGCTTTCTTTGTTATAAAAATTTTATTAATAATAAATTTTTAGTTTTTGAAAATCAAAATCCAAGGAGCTTTCTGAAATGAAAGCTTTCTTATAAATATTTTCATGTTTTTATTACTTACTATTAAAATCTTATTATTTTTGAAAAACCAAATCCAAGGAGCTTTCTGACTCGAAAGCTTCGTTATAAATTCATATTTCTATTACCGTGATCGTAGAATCAAACAAGCATAGTAAACTTACTTTATTTGAAGAACAATATTCAAAGAACTTTCTTATAGGAAAGCTTCCTTTTTTTATAAGAAAACTGTCTTTATAAAAGGTTTCATATTTCTACTACAGTAATCGAGAAATTAAACAATAAAATCTTATTACTTTTAAAAAATAAAATCCAAGGGCTTTCTCATATGAAAGCTTCTTTCGTTGTAATAATTTTCCTATTCATATTATTACAGTTATCACATAAGTATTTTTAGAACTTATTATTATTATTAAAATCGTCTAAAAATTTATAAATTTTCTACAATTCATGAAATTACATGATAAAATTCTAAAAACCGTTGAAAATTTTTATTTTAATATTATTTTTTGTATTATATGCCAAACTACGCCCCAATTTTTCTTAAACACATTTATACAAATACAATTTAAGTAAAAAGCAAATTATATAAAATCGTTTAGCATTGAAAAATAAATGAAAGCTTTGAAATTCATTAGCTATACGCTTGGTTTTGTAATTATTACTTTGCTGTACTTCTTTTCTGCTTGCTCCAAATAAGATTCAACTAAAGCCTCTGCTGAAATGTTCAGTACTGAAAATGAATTAAAAGCTTTTCTATCTAATGCAAAGACGAATCATATGAAGTTCCTTGCAAACGATTGTTTAGTAATGAAAATGAAATATGAGCTTTTTTATGTGAAAGCTTTGCTGATTAAAATTTTATGATTTTACATATTTACATATTTATACTGAAAGCATATACAAATAATTATTTAGTGCTGAAAATTAATCAAGAACTTTTTCGAGTGAAAGCTGTTTTTGGTATAAATTAAGTTTTTTTAAGTATTACTACTATATACTTTTGTATATTACATAGTTGAAGATGTAACTAGAGTATCTTCTGAATCGGAAATTCTTGATCAGATTTTTCATTTACTATCTGTTGCAGTTTAATTACAAAAGCATTTGTAAGCGCCTTGAAGTAGGCCACATTATGAATAAACTGCCTTTTTTACTCATTTTGCAACATAAAATAATATTTTTTTTATTTAATATAAAAAATTAATTTTATTAAAAAAAGTATATTTCGTTGTCGTTTTATTTAGCTCTTTTTACCATGGGCCTAAGCCACCTTGTCTGTCATTATAAGCGCAAACACTAAATACTTCTTACCCCAACAGCACTTTTTCCATATTTATAACAACCACAAGCGCCTAAAAAATGTTGTAATCATCCCAACACCACACACACTCACACCCTCAAAGCCTGTTAGCGGAAATAACAGTGTTGTACTGACATATGTACATACATATGTATGCCTCCAATGCCAGCTCCAGACTTGTTTCTCTCTCTCCTCCTTAACGCCTTTCCTACCTGCCGCTGAGCATTTTTATTTGCGGCCTTTTCAGCTCATTTTGCGCTCAAGTACAAGCCGCCATGAGGACCACACTTAACTACAGCCGCAGGGCGCACCGCAGCGTATGAGTAACATCTACCAGCAGGAATAGCAGCAACCAAAACGGCGTTGGCTGAGTGCGGCCTAAGGCAACAGAGCGCGTTATTTATTTGCTTTTACGCTTTTCTTGAGACTCTTTCATTTCTTTTCTGCCTCTTTTCCTCCTTTTCTTCATTTCCACACTTGCTGCCTAACTACATTCTCTTGTACGCCGCAAAATGCCAACAGCAACAACAACTTTTGCTGCTCGTTGGCAACGTTTAAGCTACAACCCACACAATTTGCCTGCCGCAAGCATTTTTGGAGTCTGCTTTTCTTGTTTTCCTTCACACCGGCGCTGCCTGTTTGTGCAACCCGGCGGCGCACTAGCTGCCTTTGACGTATTTTACCCGTTACAATTGAACTCGCTCAACGTCGCCCTTATGTTTGTGCTTTTGCTCACTGCTTTTGGGGTTTCTTCTTTTGTGTTGTTTTTTTTGGTTTGAGTGTTATTATTATTATTATTTTTTTACTTTTCCTTTTATTTTTTTCATGGCAATTGCTTTTGTTGTTTATTTTGCTTTGCGTTGCGTGACGTAAACCGTAGGACAGACGGACGGTCGCATTAAATTATCGTGATATGTTTGTGCAACGCGATTATATCAGTACATAGCGGCAGTTATATAACTACTCGTGAGAGAGAGTGACTGAGAGAGCTCAGCTTCATGCCGTAGACGGCAGCGCGGCAACTGTTTGCTGTTGCTTGTGTGCGTTTATTGAGTGTTACGTGTTGCTGCTGGCTTGGAAAGCAACAATAGTAACAACAACAACAACGAGAAAAGTCCAAACAACAACAAACCAAACAACTTATGCGCTTCCTTGTAACAATTGTAATATGTGTCGTTTTACTACCTGTGTTGTTGTTGTTTTTGTGTCCATTTCATAACATTGTTTGGCCAGTGTAGATATGTTTGTAAATTCTAATAAGATTTATTTAATACTATATATGTTCTATTCTGTTCTGTTAACAGCCACTATTGTTTGAATAAAATTTCATTGTTTGTTTCCTCCGAAGAAACGTCACTGGTTACTGCAGCTGTACTGGAAAGGTTTAAAAAAAAAGTTCTGTGGTGTAATATTTGATTAATTTGTAGAATTCAACATTGTTTCACATTCGTCTGTGAAGTTTTGACATTGTTAATATAAAACGACCTTTATCTTGGTTTTGGCCGGTCAGTTGGTATGACAGCTATATGCTTTAGTGGTCCGATCTGCATCAGAACTCGGAGATTTTTGGAATACCCTGCATAATAACTCATACCAAATTTCCTGAAGATTTCATTGTCAAATAAAAAAGTTTTCCATACAAAGACTTAAGTTCAATCGGTCAGTTTGTACGGCAGCTATATGCTATAGTTGTCTGATCTGAACAATTTCTTCGGAGATTTTAGCTATGACTTATAAAATTAATTGAGTGAAGTTTCCTGCAGATTTCTTGTCAAAATAAAAAGTTTTCCATACAAAGAATTGAGTTGGATCGGTCAGTTTGTATGGCAGCTATTTGCTATAGTGATCGGAAATCGGTGGTTTCGACAAATGAGCAACTTCTTCGTAAGAAAAATACGTGTGCAAAATTTCAAGTCGGTATCTCACAAACTGAGTTACTATTTCGACGAACCTGGCTAAATAGGCTAAGCCGATCACTTATATTCATATATGTATTTTATCTCAAAAATAAGGCCAATGCCGAAAATTATTCTAAATTTTTGCCTACATTAAGGCGTAAGCAAATTTTTAGTAAAGTTTCCCACCGAAAGTAACGGATTTTTTTTTTGTTACGGAGATATATCGTCAACTGAAGCGCTCATCAAGTAACCGGTATTCATATAAACGCTATTCGTCGCTGACAAGTATGAGATACCGCTTTACAGCACTTATTTTTGCTGCAAAAAATTTAATTTGCTCAGTTGGACTAATAACGGGTGATTTTTTTGAGGTTAGGATTTTCATGCATTAGTATTTGACAGATCACGTGGGATTTCAGACATGGTGTCAAAGAGAAAGATGCTCAGTATGCTTTGACATTTCATCATGAATAGACTTACTAACGAGCAACGCTTGCAAATCATTGAATTTTATTACCAAAATCAGTGTTCGGTTCGAAATGTGTTTCGCGCGCGTGTTTTGTTCAGCGATGAGGCTCATTTCTGGTTGAATGGCTACGTAAATAAGCAAAATTGCCGCATTTGGGGTGAAGAGCAACCAGAAGCCGTTCAAGAACTGCCCATGCATCCCGAAAAATGCACTGTTTGGTGTGGTTTGTACGCTGGTGGAATCATTGGACCGTATTTTTTCAAAGATGCTGTTGGACGCAACGTTACGGTGAATGGCGATCGCTATCGTTCGATGCTAACAAACTTTTTGTTGCCAAAAATGGAAGAACTGAACTTGGTTGACATGTGGTTTCAACAAGATGGCGCTACATGCCACACAGCTCGCGATTCTATGGCCATTTTGAGGGAAAACTTCGGACAACAATTCATCTCAAGAAATGGACCCGTAAGTTGGCCACCAAGATCATGCGATTTAACGCCTTTAGACTATTTTTTGTGGGGCTACGTCAAGTCTTAAGTCTACAGAAATAAGCCAGCAACTATTCCAGCTTTGGAAGACAACATTTCCGAAGAAATTCGGGCTATTCCGGCCGAAATGCTCGAAAAAGTTGCCCAAAATTGGACTTTCCGAATGGACCACCTAAGACGCAGCCGCGGTCAACATTTAAATGAAATTATCTTCAAAAAGTAAATGTCATGAACCAATCTAACGTTTCAAATAAAGAACCGATGAGATTTTGCAAATTTTATGCGTTTTTTTTTTTTAAAAAGTTATCAAGCTCTTAAAAAATCACCCTTTACAAGCACTTGGTACTTGCAACTTGCCAGTAATTCGTTTTATTTTAAACGCCGGGTGCTTTTTTGTTACAATTTAAGCATATACGAGTATATATACAAACATTTATCATATACAAATACTTATATGAATATATCTTGAAAATTTGTATAAATTTGCCCCAACCTATAATCATTTAAGTGTAACTACCTTATTTATGTCAATATTTCCTTGTCATCGATTTTCACTTTTCCCCTCCCACTTTTCCTTTTTCCCTTCACAATGTTAGCCTTTGAAGTTGAGTCAGCTGTACATGAATGGATTTCCCATTGATTTAGCTTGCTCTAATTTAATATTTAACTCACTCCCATTACCGCTCTCATACACCACCTGCAAACCACTCTTCACAAATCACTTTCACTTTGATCGATGAAGGAAAAAAGTTAACGGGTTTGATTTGGTGACAATAAAGGATTGTGGAAATGCGATTACACAAATTAATAATTTAATAAAAATATTTAAAGAAAAATTTTGTTATAAAAAATTATAATTATTTTTATACGCCTAAATACATATGAAATTATAAAAAACTCAAAAAATTTAAAAATTAAAAAAAAAAAAAAAAAACATTATTATCATTTTTTTATTTCAATAATACAATAATACATTTTTCGCTAACCTTTATTTCAACTCTCTCCTCTCCTCTCTTTACAGGATATTTTACATAACGGCGCTACCTGTTTGTTAAAGAAAACAAAAATCTCTTGTACAACTACTGTAACCATACATCAATTACCACAACAACAACAACAACATCATTTAAAAAAATTTTTAAGAAAAAATACAAAAAACAATAACACTAACAAGAACAGCATAACCGTCCATTAGCGCAAGCTGAAAGAGTCCCAGAGTTTTCGCTGTCGAAAGCTATGAAGCTTTCAAGCGCATTTTTTGTAAATAAACGGCAGAGCAACAAAGCATAAAAACGGCGCGTGAAAATTTTAAACAGGCATCGCTCCAAGTGCCAACAGCAGCACTCTAAATAGACGCAATTCTACAAAAGAAAACAGCGGAAAAGTTAGCAAAAGCAAAAGCTAAAATATTTTTTATAAAAAGTTTATTCTGTGTACATACACACACACATATATTGGCGATTTTTATACGGCTTGCGCGCGTTTGGGAATTTTTACAAGAAGTTGACGAGATTTATTAGCCAAGCATAGCGGTGATACTAGTACAAAATGGGTAGGAAAAAAATACAAATATCACGCATCACCGACGAGCGTAACCGACAGGTGAGTGCAAATATTAAAAATCCAAATACTTATGGAAATCTTTATTTTAAAGAAGGCGTAAAAATATATATCTTTTTTTATTTATTTTTAAGCAAATATGAGTTACTACAAAATACTAAATATCACAAAAATATTTTTTATAAAAATTTAATTTTTAAAATTATATTAAATTATTATTTATGAAAATTTTAATACTGAAATTATCAATATTTATGAAAATTTATATTTTATAAAAAATTTTATTTTTCAAAAAATTTAAATAGTTTTTTACTTTTCCAAAATATGAAAAAAAATTTAATCTTCTATTGATCAATAAAAATGTATTTTTTAATTACTTTCTTTTTAAATTTCAATTTTTTATTGAAACAAAAAATAATAATTTTATAAAAAATTGCGAAATATATTGAAAATAATTTTTTTATTTAAAATTTATTTTTCAAAAAAATTTTTTTTAATAAAAATATTAATAAAAATTTTTTTTCACTAAAAATATTAAATATCAAAAATATTTATGGCAATTTTTGTTTTTTAAAAGGCATAAAAATATATATCTTTATTTAAATATGAGTTACTTCACTACAAAATACTCAAAATTAAAAAAAAAATTTAAAATATTTAACATCATCAAAAATATACGTAAATATTATTTCATACAAAATGCATTTTTTCAAATTATTTTTTTAGAAAATTTAATTACAAAATTCCACGTATTTGTTATATTTCAAAAAAATTTTGTTGTAATAAAAATATTTTTTTTTAACTGAAAATATTAAATAGCAGAAACAAAAAGAAACCACTCTAAAATTTTTAGAAATATTTTTTATTAAAAAGTTTTGAAAAGCTAAAATTTTATAATAATGATTTTTTATAAAATATCAAATATTTATAAATAAAAAAATTTTTATACAAAAATTTCTTTTTCAAATATTTGTTATCTTTTTAAAATGAAGAGCGTAAAAACATAAATAAAAAAATATAAAGTACACAAGTCTACAATTTTTTTTAATAATAAAGCATAACATAATAAATATATTAAAAGTATTCCTCTCATGCTCTAATGTAAAAATATTGAAAATAAATGATTTGCAATTTTTTTTGGAAAAGTGAAAAATTATTTATAAAAAAATTATCAATAAAAAATTAATATTTAAAATGAAATTAGTTTAACGGTGTATTTTCAACCTTTTTTAGATTTAAATTTTTTTAAATAGTTTTTTACTTTACCAAAATATGAAAAAAAAATGTAATCTTCTACTGATCAATAAGAATGCATTTTTTAATTACTTCCGTTTTAATTTTAAATTTTTTATTGAAACACAAAATAATAATTTTATAAAAATTAAATTTTAGTTTATGAAAATCATTTTTTTATTTAAGTTTGTGAATTTTCAAATGACTTAAATTCCTGTATTTGTTGTTGCAAATTAGCTGCACCCGAAATATCTCCTCCATTTCACATATCGATCTGCATATCCTCTAGATTTTCTCTTAGCTCACACGCAGCCCAAAGAGCATTTTACGTCCATCCATCCATTGTCTTTTGCTAATCAGATGTCTCTTACTTCGACCTCCGTAATCAGCGCTCTATTATTCATTCATTCAACTCCGCATTTGTCGTACTTTAATAAGGCTGTTGCAAATTTAATCATTGTCTAGTTAGAAAATAATAAGTGACAATTAAATTGCAAATGAGCCGTGCGGGTGACCGTTAGACATGCTGTATTTTCACAACCCGAAGAATATCCGCTTGCTTGGAAATTAATATTAGGGATGTTCGCAATTTCGGTAAAGAAAATTAATTGTTGATAATGACAGTTGATAAATGAGCATATAATGATTTATTTAATATTTACAAGACTTCAAAAAATAACGTTCCCTTGTAAAAAGCTGAACTTCATATGTATATCCTTACGAGCAATCTGAGGGCACGTGGCATTTTTCTCAATCCATAGATTTCCCACATAGAATAATCTAATCTTCGATGAAAAAATGCAACTCCGTATTTTATTACTAATCTGCTTTAAAGAAGCCTTCAGAGAACTTCAATTATTTTTTTTTCGTTCCTAGAAAAATCACTGAAACCGACACTATAGTATCATATAATATTATTATATCGTATCGTATCTGTTACTATCTTCGATATCAGAAGCTTTAATTTTCGACTTCTTCAGTTGTGCTCACAAAGCATAAAAAAATTGATTCTTTCAAATATTAATAACCACTCAACTAAGGACATCCCTAATATAAAAATATGCATGAATATTGACTCCTCTACTCAATATTATATTGCCTATTGCCTTAAGAGTCACGGTCTGTCTAAAACGTGCATCATATATGCAACTTTATAGCTATTAGGCCCACTTAAAGTACTGTCTCTTGGCATATGCCTACGGCGTGCGAAGACGCTCACATTACCCAACGTCCACGTACGGCAGCAAAATTAAACCACTCACATATATAGTGTCTATATGGCTTTCTAATTGTGTATGTGTGTGTCTTTTACAAAAACTGCATGCTGACCTGTGTGCATTGTCTGTCAGCGCCAATGTCTCATATCCTTGCATTGAACTTAGATGTGTGCGATAAAAATCGATTAATTGGAAACCAAGGCTAGGATGAGCCACACGTCGACGGGCAATGCCTTAAATGCATAATAACTAAGCTTTCTGTGTGCAATATAAATGTTTGTAAATTATTATAGGCATTTCATTGTTTATAATAGCAGTTGTTCAAGGATGTATATACATATATATAGTGTCACCTAAAATGCAAAATGGCGTAACATCACTTTTCGTAAGTTTATAGGCGATATAATAGAAACTACTCATATTAAAACAAAATTTGAGTTTTGGTTATGAAATGGTTATATATTGGTTAATATATTGGTTAATATTATGGTTAATATATTGGTTATATCTGACAGCGGAGGCTGATATTTTATGTTATACATATGTAATATGATGTAGTGAATTGTAGGCAAAAAAACTCAATTTCGATTATTTTGAAGATGCGTTGTTTTGCATTTAAGGTGATTACATATGAATACATACAATGCCACCTCAAAAATATTTTACATAGACTTCAAAGAGAAAATCTTTAAGTTTATTTTATTTATTTGCGTTTTTATTATTATTATTACTTTTATTACTTCCATTTTTTACCTAACTTATCATATCCTAGTCTATTTACTATATTAATACATTTTTCCTTTCTCCCTTCCACAGGTTACGTTCAACAAACGCAAATTCGGCGTCATGAAGAAGGCCTACGAGTTGTCGGTTTTGTGTGATTGTGAAATTGCGCTTATCATCTTCTCATCCAGTAATAAATTATATCAATATGCTAGCACTGATATGGACAAGGTCCTGCTCAAATATACTGAATATAATGAGCCACACGAGTCACTCACGAATAAGAATATAATTGAGGTAAGTCGAAAATAACTACAAACAAACAAGCACAATACTCATTAGAATAACAAAAGCGGTTGAGAATTTCTGAATTATTTTTTGGAAATTGATTTTACATGTAGCCTAGAATTGTGCCCTTTCTTCATTTTTAGAAAATGGTTTTGAACGCAATCCAAAGGTTTTTCGACCAGGTAGTGGTCATATCAGTCAGAGAGCCTTGCTCTAGGAAAGGTTACTTGAAAGTTTCTCGTCGTTTGGAGTAGTTTGTAGTTTGGGAAAACTGTATATGAATCTGGGCTCACTCAAACTAAGAACTGCAAAACTTTTTTGGAAACGCCAGACCAATAAGTGCCGATTCCGTCAGGCGCTCTTTCTAAAAATAAAATCGATGAAAAAAATTGTTTGGACCAAAAGCATAAGCTTCAGTTATTTAACCGTTAAATTACCTACAAACATGCTCAACTATCTTCTACATTTTGCTTTATTCTTCTTATTATCTTTTATCCACTTTATTATGCTCATTTCCATTCACTTCAATTATTGCCGTCGCTTGTCAAAGCTATCAGCTCCTGTTGCTTACATTGAGTAGCATTGTGTAAATAGAACAGTTAAGGTAGTTAAGTCAGCCGCCTGAGTGTAGGCTATGGCGTATGAAGAGAAAATGGCAAAAAATGGGAAACAGTAAGCAAACAT
Source organism: Bactrocera dorsalis (assembly GCF_023373825.1). Taxonomy (NCBI): domain Eukaryota; kingdom Metazoa; phylum Arthropoda; class Insecta; order Diptera; family Tephritidae; genus Bactrocera; species Bactrocera dorsalis. The sequence continues at coordinate 68,723,843 of NC_064305.1, forward strand.
TAGCGGCGTGTGAACTCGTGCGCAATAAACCGCTAACTGGTTGTTATTTCGATGCACACATTTCTATTAACATACATATAAATATCTTCAAACAACAAAGCCAACAGCGCTTTTATGCATCGCCTAACCGATGCTTCAAATTATGCAGAATAAATTGAGTGTAAATGACAACGCACAAAGACTTGTTGTGGTTTACTTTACATTTATTTATGCAGGTATTCAATACTGAAATTTCGGGATTGCGAAATCGTGATTTTTCGGGATGGCAAAGAATTTTGTTTATAAATATTAGTTATGCAATTTTTATTCATTTATGTGTAAAAATTTTGAAGATACAAACTCGGGATTTTCGGGATCACGACAATTTTAGTATTAATTAAATAAAAAGGGTATTTGTAAATATAGTTAAAAAGTAATTAGCGTTTTTTGATAAATTTCTTAGCAAAAATTTGTAATACGGATGTCGGAATTATAAAATCGAAATATTATCGGGATTAAAAAATTTTGTTTTTAAATATTTTAAATGTTATAAAATATAATAAACTAAAATTAAATAAATTAAATAGAATATAATAAAATAAAATTATGCGTTTTTTTTTGTTAATTTAATAGTAAAAGTATTAAATATACAAAATCGGGATTTTCGGGATTACAAGAATTTTTAGTTAAATAAAAAAAATGTATGTATATTAAAAATTAATATTTTTTTATTTGTTTATTTAAAAGTTTTAAATATACATATCAATATTCGGGATTACATAATCGGGATTTTCATGATAGAAAAATTTTGTGTTTAAATGTTTAAAAATTAATAATGAAATTTTGTATTTATTTATTACTAAAAATTTTTAATAAAAAAATTCGGGATTTTCGGGACTACAAAAATTTTTAGTTTATTTTTTTATTTGTTTATTTAAAAGTTTTAAATTACTTATCAATATTCTTTTGTGTTTAAATGTTTAAAAATTAATAATGAAATTTTGTATTTATTTATTAGTAAGAATTTTTAATAAAAAAATTCGGGATTTTCGGGATTACAAACGTTTTTAGTTTAATTAAAAAACTTTTTTTTTAATTAATAATGCTATTTTTTATTTATTTTTCGTTAAAAATGTTTAATAAACAATATCGGGATTATCGGGATTATCGGGATTACAAAAATTTTTAGTTTAAATTTATTAAAAATGTTATGCTTAAATGTATTTAAAAATGAATGTTGGGATTCTAAAATGTAAAAAGTTATTGAGACATACTCGAAATTTTCGGGATTACAAAATATTTTACAGTAAATTTATTTAATAGGCAAAAATGTATACAAAATCGAAAAGGTGAGAAATAACGATAATTTAGTTGACTTGAACTGTGTAAAAACTCAAGTTTTTAATACTTACTACAGCCGTGCTTAAAAGCCTTCACCATAAAAAAAAATATACTTACACACAATATATACATAAGTATGTCAGGTTTATCTCTTTTTTGTCTTTAACCGTACAATTTTCAATATCGACAGCCAAAACAACGTTTAGTGATTTCATTGTTTATTTTACTTCTCTCCCGCCTCTCTCAAGTTCACACAAGTCGTCGAGACACCTGAGTCGTCAGTTGTTTACATTATCAATATTTTGGCATCTCGTTGACACGTTGCGCACTTTCGATGTGCCTTTGCACCTTTCGCCTTGCCTCACTTACAAACATATGCATATAAGATGCTGTGGCACGCTACCTTCCACCTTTCAAACATATTCATTTTGTCTACCTCTGACTTACAGCGCTTCCTCCACAGCTTCGAAGCTGTGTTCATTCATACTTTGCTCTCGAATTTATTATTTCTTCTATGCTTTTTGTCGCACTTTGCTCTTTTATAATGTTAATTCCCGGCATATTTACATAATTTTACATTTTCTTTTACGAAATTAACGCGTTCCGACACTTGCACTTTGTGCTGTCGGAGAAGACTGCCAGTTGCAGTTGGCGCCGGTGAGCGCGGTGAAGATGGCAATATACAGCTGATGCTAAGCAAAATGTAAACACATTATGAATTTTTGTATTTTTTACTTTGAGGGTGCAACAACCTTGAAGTAAGCCGAATTTCGGTTTACTTTGAAAAAAAAAAAAAAAAATTAAGTCATCAGTAAAGTTTCGAAACAAAGGAATAGATTTTTGTCAGGTGATTCGAACTTCGTCTTCCGAATTTCAACTGTCGTCCGCACTAAGCTAGGCATCGTACTCTTATAAATAATAATAAGTAGGTAAAATTCTTCGTTGAACTCAAAACTCAGTTTCACATCTTAAATGTTCTTTTAAGAAATTTTTGAAGTTTTTCCAAATATTTTGTAAAGCAATTTCATTCACTGCGAGGTTTTTCCTCTATCCAAATCGTCTTTGTCATTAGTCCAAATCGTAGCTTCTCTGTCTGTACTCTACTTACTCACTTCCTTTTTAAAGTATTTATTTTGTTTAGTCATCCAGGTCCCGGAAAGTTAGTCGCCTTATATGGTCCATTTACGAGGCCAAGACAAAGAGTATGGAGCCAAAGAAGTAATCATTTTAACTTATACCTACCAAACCAACTTAATAATGATAGGTGTGGAACGTACCCCGAGGCTTGAGAGGGTTTTTCACAGAATGAAAGTCTTGTCATTAGCTCATCAGTCATTCTGCGAGGTATCACCTCTGCATATTCAGTTGACAGAATACCTTGACCCCCTGTCAAGTGTTCAACCAATTCATCTTTTGTCCTAAACATGGTCCGTGTCAAGGAGAGGAGGAAAGAGTACATTCCATCTTTCAGTAACCGGACTTTTTAGACTATTTGCTTTCGCTTACATAACAAAACTAGTTATTTAGGTCCTCATCTCAACTTTCCTTGTAAAACCACTGTTCTGACTTTTCTAATATGAGGTTTCTGAACAGAGAACTAATATCATATTTAACTTATTTCACTTATACTTTATTTTTTTTTTTTTTAAATATCAAAAAAGTTATTTTGACTAACTATTTTAAACTTACATCATCTGTTTTTTGTACTTACAGAAGGAGAATAAAAATGGCGTTATGTCACCAGATTCACCCGAACAGGAAGCCGATTTCACACTCACACCCCGCACTGAAGCCAAATATAATAAGATCGACGAAGACTTTCAGCTGATGATACAACGCACTCAAATGGGCGGAGCGAGCGCATCCGGACGCAATCTTGGTAATACGAATTACACATTGCCGGTATCGGTGCCGGTGCCGGGCGCTTATGGCGATGCCATGCTGCAAGCGAGCCCACAAATGTCCCACACAAATATAAGCCCACGGCCGTCAAGCTCAGAGACCGACTCAGGTGGGATGTCCCTAATAAGTTAGTACGGAGTAGTGTCGCGGCGCACACACCACCATTTTCTTCACTTATCGTTGTGTTCAGTTTATCGTTATTTTCTTGTTCTTGTTCGCTTTTTATTTTTATTTTGATTCTGTTTTGTTTTCTTTGGGAATGTATTTGTTCGTTGTTGTTTTGTTGCATTGAGTTTGTTGTTACTGCTTTTCTTTTTAGTTTATTCATTTTTGTTTGTTTTTTTTGCTTTCTACTTTTCATTTCGCTTTTTTGCAAGTTTTAATGTGTTTCATTATTTTATCGGCGCGCAAATGCATTTCTCGTTTTCTTTGTTTGCATGCATTTTGCTCGATTGTGTTGCCAATGTTGTTTGTTCATTGTTACTTTTTTGATTTTTCAGTTTCTTTATTTTTTGTAATTTCGTTTTGGTTAGTCTTATTTTATTTTTTAATCGTTTTTTGGTTTGAGCTAAGCTCATTTTTGCTGTTTCTTGAAATATTTTATAAGCGTTATATGCCACGTCATCACACCTGATAACTTTTATGATTTTGAAATATAGTGTAGAACGATAGTGTAGAACGAAAGTTATATCCATTTTGAAGACTTTTTGGTATTATACTTAAGTTTATGATCGTCTCAGCTCCCAGCACAGCAATTAAATTCTTTTTATTGAAAAAAAAGCACTATAACCTCACTTCTTTCAGAGCTCACCAGGTTCGACTTAGTTGACAGCTTTTTTTACGGCATTAAGCCTTTTATAAACGCTAAATAGTAATATTAATTTTGGAACTAAAATAAGACAAGATAATATAAGATAAACAGATGAGGATTGCGACCTAAGTTCTGTTCTGCCCTCTCCTAAGTCACAACGACTCACTTAGATAAATTCCAATATACTGTTGGATTCTAGTGAGGCGATGTGTTCACTATTTGGAAACATGGATCTAAGGGCCTTTATATTTTTTTGTTTTTTGTTTTTGGAACTAAAAAATATTTGAATTTCTGAGGAAGTATTATGCAGCTTTCTGCAGACTCGACAAAAAATATCTTCCAAAAGAATAAGACATACTACGAAAGCCATTGTTTGAGAGCTACAGTAGTGGCTTAGATTTCTTGACATGTTTCTATATCCAACAAGTTGCTCTATAAATATTATATTACTAAAGATTCTTCATAAAAAGTCGAACTTTTCCAATAAATCTTTCTGCATCCTGAACAGGGATATTAAGTTTGCCGCGATGTCTGTGAAACCGAAACGTACGAGACCCTATAAAGTTTGTATATAAATGATCAGTGCAAGGACCCAGTCACCCGATGCTGTTGTTTCCTTTTCACTAGAGGCATTTTTTACTAGTACCGTAAAGAGTTCGGCTTCGTCGCAGCCAAAGTTAACATATTTTCTTTTTATTACTTTTAAATGATGCAATAATGTCAAACCCTCAAATTCCTGACATCTGTCAAAAGTAGAAAGCATCCATATGTAAATAAAGTCACATCCGATAAATAAGCACCACATACAAAATTTTGATCGAGACGCACTAGCAATTTGATTTTATAAGATTTATGCTTGAATAACTTTTAAGTTTTCAAAAAGTCATTGCTCAAAAAGTAGTATATATACTATATAACGGATTTTGCAAGTAAAACAATATTAATTTATAATTTTTACTACACATTTTTAATATTTTGCACATTACTGTGAATTTCATAATTGCCCAACGTGCACTTTTTACACACCAAATCCGCATATATATACAATTCTTAGCCGGTATACCTAATATTTGGCCCATAACTGTAGTTTGAGAATTTTCCTTTAATATAAATTTGAATTGAAAAAAGTTGTAGTGTTAAGGCTTTTCGTTTATGCAAGCTACACTATCTAAAAGTTGACTAGATTTTCGTCAACTGTTCTTAATTTTAGGCACATCACTGTATAACATAAATTCTTATTTTATTGACACTTGAGGTGCAGTGTATATGAAATCTGCGGTCAATAGCTTTATGCTGATCTAAATAGTTAAAGCTGGGTTAGTTTGCTATCCAAGAACTACTAAAAAGTCGGTTATAGACGAGTTAGTCAACTACCCAAAAACTACTGAAAAGTCGGTTATAGACGAGTTAGTCGACTACCCAAAAACTACTAAAAAGTCGGTTATAGACGAGTTAGTCTACTACCCAAAAACTACTAAAAAGTCGGTTATAGACGAGTTAGTCTACTACCCAAAAACTACCAAATACTTGGCATAAAAATATACAATATTATACTTTTGTGTAAAAAAAAATTATTAATTTTTCTTATTTTTTCTTAGGCTTATTGGTTAGCTTTTCTCAACATTTTTATTTTATTTTTGTTATTTTAATTTTTTATTTTGCTTTATTTATGCTTATATTTTTCGTTGTATACATTTCGTTGATTTCATTTCGTTCATTTTACTGCACGCACCGTTTCGAGTTTGAGTTTCTTCCAGTAATACAACAAAAACAAAAAAAATTGAAACACTGGAAAGAAACTTTTTGTATTATATATGTATATATATATTTTTGTATGTTTTACTCTAAAGCAATGCAAAACGAAATTTTTTCTCTTCTCTTTTCTTTTCTTTTACCACAACCACAAATCATCAAACAAACAAACAAAAAAATCAACTCACCAATATATCAAAAAATATATATCTACATATAACTGTGTGTGTGTGTGTTTATGGTGTCCATCAAACGAATGAAAAAACGCCACTGCATATATATATATATATAAAAATTATACAACAACAAAACAACAACCAACCACACAGTTTATCCATCGGGTTCCATGTTGGAGATGTCAAACGGTTATCCGCATTCACATTCGCCGCTTGGTGGATCACCCAGTCCAGGACCGAGTCCAGGTTTAGGTGGGCGTCAAATAAAATTTGCTTTAAATTGAAAATAATACAAAAGTCAAACTAAAGTTCATACATTGTAGTGCCCATTAACAACTCACTAACATTTCACCACATAAAAAATATTCTCAACACACTTTAATGAATACTAACAACAATTAATGTCACATTTTTAATATAATTTTACGGTTATAAATCGTAGCATGCCTCCCTGTGCATACATATGTATATAATTACACAATATAACACGCTTATATATTTATTTATAACTGTTTACTATTAAGTGTGGTGAATTTCTTCACATATATTTACCAAAACCCCTAACAACAGCAATATTGCATAACTCAAGCTAGCTTCTAGACACACGTTTTCACTCCCCTCCGCATAGTATGCCTTATTAACCGTTTAAATTGTATACTCACCTTCACCGCACCACAAAATTCTCCAACTAACCACTCCGTTGTGTTTACAACTACATTTTATGTTACTTGCATTTGACGTGCGAAATTCTAAAATTATTCTCTCAACCTCAAATTTATAGCTCACCACCTGTCACACAAGCAACAGTCACCGGGCGGCCAAAATGGACGCGCTTCCAATCTACGCCTCGTCTTACCAACACCACTTGCTCAAAATATGTCAGCTGCAGATGAGATTAGCTACGGCGATGTGAGTACTTGTAAATGAAGTTCTATTCTGTTTTAAATATAACTTTGCTTTCGTTTTGATTGCCACCTGAACAGCAGCGACACAATCAGGCATCACTCAATACGCCCGTGGTGACGCTGCAAACGCCCATACCCAATATGTCGGGCTACACATTTGGGCCGCAAGATTTCTCTATGAGTTCCTCCGATGTTATGAGTTTACAGCCATGGACCACACATCAGGGGCTCGTACAGCATACGGGGTGAGTAAATTGAGACATTTGAAAAAATTATTTTTTAAGGTTATGTGCGAAAGAAGGGCAAATATTGTTGTAGTTGTAGCGACAGAAAACACTCCTGAAGCAATTTCGAGGAATGGCGCCGAGTCGACGGTCCTTGACCAGTTAAAATGTCTGGTTCTTGTTCTTGTTATAGCGGCGAAAAGCATTCCTGCAATAATTTTGGGGAATAGGTCCGAGTTGACGGTCTTTGACAGGTCCGTGCCGTTTACTTAGACCCGAATGTCGTGGGAAATGGGAAATATTGTCGAGTAATATGTTTTAGTTAAGAGTCTACTAAGATTTCTGAAATACTAGGGTCAATGTTGAACTGAGTTAAAGGAATTGATATACATTACTGCGGTTATAGAATTGCCGGGTGTCTTTCAGAACATCGAAAGTGAGTTCAACTACATATTTTATTCAATCTTAAGGATTAAGAATATTTGAAGATAAACAATCTTGAGTGGGTCGGCCCACTATGGTTTGAGTTTGATTCATAGAGAAGCTATACAATGATAAGATACTACTAACCGGCGGAACTACTGCAGGGTGCGTTTCATATCAAGGTACCGGTGCCAAGGCTGGCATCTAAAGACAAACGCCTGGATGGCAAATTTCACATTACCCGAGACGCTTACTGTTGTCTCGGGAAGCAGGCGATTAATGCGAACTGTAATGGCTCAATTCCCCGACAGCCCGTTCTATGTTACCCAAATTTATCCGGGTTTTATGCGGCCAAGGGCTACTTTTCTGACGATCTAACCCCGCTTGGACCGTTGAGTTGTAGATTAACAGTAAACCGTCCTCCACTTCCTTCAGTTTAATACTCGTAATCAACCAACCGAATGGATCTTTTTGGGTAAATAAAAGGGTCTCGTACTCAGGTTCTATGCCGTTATTGCTGATGGAAGAAATTCTAATCAAGTTAAGCTTCTTGACAGTCTTTACGGAACATTCCGTTAATGATTAAGCTCACAACAGTACCTTTCCCCTAAACTTATCCAGAAAATAATGAGTGTGCCGAATATAAACAGTGACTGTGACATTTTTTACCGAAGCTTCGGAGCTATGTAGATCGTTAGGCTGCGAACTTATCTTCGGATTAGGTAATAATCATAATCTCTGGAAGTAGCGTGGATAATTAATACGCCGGTGTATGCATATTTTTCTAACTTTACGACTTTTTTCTCGCATACAGACTCCCTCATTTGGCCGTACCGAATAGCACACCACCGCCTGCCACCTCGCCCGTCTCGATCAAAGTCAAATCCGAGCCACAATCACCGCCACGCGATCTCTCCGGTTGCCACCATCAGCAGAATAGCAACGGTTCGGCGGGCAGCAGCGGCAGCGGTGGTGGCGGTGGCGGCAGTTCATCCAACAGCGTCTCTACCGCCAATGCACTCGCGCTTGCCAATATGAATGCGACGGCGGTGATAGCGGGCGGCAGCGGCGGCGTCAATTCGGCGTCCGAGCAGGCTGCCAATCTGAGTGTACTAAGTCATCCGCAACAGCATCTGGTGATGGGCGGCTCAAGGCCCTCCTCCACGGGACATTTAACGCCAACGCAAGGAGGTAAGCGTAAATCACATTTTTTTATATTTTCTTAATTTCATTTTATTTGCGCAACAAATATTTGGCAAGTTTTAATGCGCGCTAAGTGCTCTATTTACTACTAAGTGATGCTAGTTGACGTAATTTTCTTCCTAAATAACAAAAAAATTAAATACTAGATTTTTAATTATAATATATTAATTTTTTTTTAATTTGTTTGAAAAGTTTCTTAATTTGTTTAAATTGTTTTTAAATTTTTTTATTAATTACATTTTTTATTTAAACTTTCATTTCTAATTTTTTTTTCAATTTTTATTGATTAAAATTGTTTTTTTTTATTTTTTTAATTAAAAAATTATATTTTTGTATATTTAAGTTTTTTATTTTTATTAATTTTAAAATTTTTTTATTTACATTATTTTTTTATTTTTTTTTTGTAATTTTTATTAATTAAATTATTTATTAATTTTAGAATTTAAATTTTGTATTTCAATTATTTATTTATTCTTATTAATTTTAGAATTTAAATTTTTTATTTAAATAATTTTTTTATTTTTTTTGTAATTGTTATTAATTAAAAATTCTTTATTTAAATTTTTTCCTTAATTTTGTTTCTTTATATTTTTTTATTATTTTAAATTTTTGTTAAATTATTTTAATTTTTTATTGATTGTTTTTATTAATGAAAATTTTTTTAGTTTTAATAAATTTTTATTGAGTAATATTTTTTTAATTTTTATTAAAAATTTTTTTATTAATTTTATTATTTAAAAAAATCCTTTTTTTTTACTTTTTAAGTTTTTTTATTTCTTTTGTAAGTTTTTTGGTCATTATTTTTTTTTAATTTTGTTAATTTGAAGTTTAATTTTTGAATTCAAATTGTTTATTTTTTTAATTTTTTGGAATTGTTATAAAATAAAAATTCAACATTAATTAAAAAATAATAAAAATTAAAAATTCTTTTTTAAATTTTTTATTAATTTTTTTTTTATTTTTTACTGTTATAAATTTTTCTTAAATTGTTGCAATACTTCTTTATTAAATGTTTCCATTAATTAATTTTTTTAATTTAATTTTTTTTAATTTCTATTGACTACAATTTTTTTTTATGACTTAAATTTTTTTTGTTGTTATTTTTTTGCTGGTAAGTCTTTTTTAATTTATTGTTTAAAGTTTTTATTAAGTTAAAAATTTCTTGTAATTTTTCAGTTTTAATTTTTAAAATTTTATTAATTTTTTTAATTTAATTTTTTAATTCAATTTTTTTTTTGTTGAATTTTTGTTAATTAAAAACTGTATTGACTAAAATTTCTTTCTTAAATTTTTATTTAATTTTTGTTATTGTTTTAAATTTTTCTTAAATTGTTAAAATTTATGTTATTTCCTTATTAATTGTTTTAATTAACTTTTTTTTTTTTAATTTCTATAAATTTCTTTTGATTAATTTTTTAATATCTTTATTAAATATAAATAATTCTTTTTGAATTTTAAATATTTTAAAGGTATTTTTTGTAAGTTTTTTTTTAGTTTATATTGTTTAAAAATGTTATTAATTTATTTTTTTTTATGTATTTTTTTTTGTTATCAAAAGTTTTTTTTTAATTTTTATTAATTAAAATTTTCAATGTTTATTTTTTTTTAAGTTTCTTCTTGAATTTTTTGTTTTTAAACTTTTTTTGTAATTTTTACTAATTAAAATATTTTTTTTGAAATGAATAGCAGACCCCCTTTGTTTTTGTTATTGTATCATATAAACTTTGTTATTTTACTTACTTAAATGCTGTTGTGCGCCTGCGTACATGTGATTGCATAGCAATAGCGATATAGTTTTTACTAAATATTACCAATTCAATCAAAACAATAAAAAATAACCGCGCAAGCGCATTGCATTTGCAGCAGCATGTCAGTTTTTAGCTAAAAATAGTTGACTTAATCATAGAATTTTTTCTTTAATAAATACGTATTAACGTTTTTCGAATTTTTATCCAATGTAATAATAAGTAATTATACGTAATGCAAACACTAAAACATGATTACTATTTATTTTGCTTAACAAACGAACCAAATTTGTTAGGAATGTACTTGATAGCGAACGAATTCTTGAAAAAAAATTTTTTTGAATAGAAACTAGTTGAGGAAGTATGTAGTATGTGGAAAATTTATTCAAGTTTGGAAATATAGTGTTAGTTTTTGTTGCAGTGTAGCCTGTACATAGTTATCTGTGGGTGAACAGTGCGTATGAGTAATATTTTACATGAGCCAACCAATATGTGTATAATTACGTACATATGTACATACTATATGCATATAAACATATATTTTTATAACAGTTTATTGTAGTAAATGCGTTAACTCGTCTTAATATGCTTACTCGATAACAACAAAAACAACAATAAAATCGCAGCCAGCGCTTAGTATGAATATAAAATTACTCATACGCACTGTCGCACTCAAATACGAATACGAAGCATCAACTCCGTGGAAGTGTGTTAGCGCCTAAAAAACTTCCATGTCCACATACCTTACACACTCCATTAAGTATACACCCCCTTACCCCCTTTAACTAAAATTTATTGCAATTTTTTGTTACTATTTCATTTGTTATATTTTTCTCTTTCTCTTTACATTATGCGGTTGTACAAAATATTACAAAAAAAAATCATATTAATATACTGCAAATATTAATATCCAAACGCAGTGCTAGATAAATATGAAGGATATCAATACCGCTCGCAGCTGGGTGCGAATTCTAGAGTATGGAATTTTGCCGGTAATATGGCCAACAAAATAGTAACTGTATAATGCAGCGAATATACTCATACAAATCATCAATTACATACATACATATCTCCTTACATGCATATTTACATACACACCTGCATATTCGTACATATTTCTCATATTCAATTCATACACTTTGTGCACCATATTTAATAAAGGCATCATCGAACAATATCAAAAAACCAAAAACAAAAATAATTACCCTCACTCTTATTCTACTCTTTATTTGCCACTGCACACTTGTGGTTCACTATCTGTCAGGTGTTTTGTTCATATGTTTAGTTAGTTTATTGTTTATGTTTCTCTTACACTGTCCTCAAGTCTGGTAGCACCTTTTCGCATTGTCTGGTTCATCCACCGGTCGCACATTTGTAAATAATTCAGTTGGTACCCACTTATATAGTTATTCAAGCAGACCTGTATTATACACATATACACACATATACTGTATATATGGTTAGTTTCTTGTGTGTCTTAGAATGCCATAATTGCTAATGTAACTATATCTTATTTCTTGAAATAACTTGAGCTACTAAAATCAGTAAATTTCTAAGCGTTTCATAGAGATGTCTTTAACTATGTCAATTACATACATACATATGTATATACTTACATACACATACATGTACAAAAACCAATTCTTATTAGTGTCTATAATTATGAACTTTATCGCATGTCTGCTTATATATACTATATATATAATTAACTATACTAGCTTCACTAAATTATTGAAACAAATATTAATAACTAATATAATTTTCAATTTCTTTAAGTAAAATTTCGGTTTTACCGTTAGGTTGCACTAATATTATTATTTCCATATTTTACTCTCGATATGACATGTATTTTCAATTCTATAAATATTTTAATACTTTAAAAAAATTTAATTTTCAAAAATTTCAATTCTCAAAAAATTCTACTACCTTCAAAAATTCAAAATTCCAAAACCTTCAACTTGAAAAAAAACTTTATAAATGTAAAGAGGTATCAAAAATTTGCTGCAGAGTTAAATATATATCTCAAAAATCAAAAATTGAAAAATTTCGAAAATTCAAAATTCCAAAACTTTCAACTTGAAAAAAACTTTATAAATGTAAAGAGGTATCAAAAATTTGTTGCAGAGTTAAATATATATCTCAAAAATCAAAAATTAAAAAATCTCGAAATAAAAAAATTTTCTTAAAGATCCATTTAAATAATCGTTGACTTCAAAATCTCATTGCGAAAAGTTTTGAAAAATCGTGATTATTGGAACTTGCGACAAATATGTATTTCAGTATTCAAAATAGTACGTTAAAAAAATTATTTTAAAAAAGAATCAAAATATTTGATTTTGAAAGATTAATTCTTTGTCTTTGTTTTATGCTATGTACATACAATATATGTACATACATATGTCCTGAGTCCTATATTTCATATATATGTATGTACATATGTCAAAAAAAGCTGTATTTCAAAATATATTATGTCAAAATTTTATTTTTAAAAAATTTAAAAAGTTATGAATTGAAAAATATTTCCAGCGATTTTATAACCCATAAAATACAGTAGACTTACTTTACCACATTCTTCTTTCCTTGCTTCATTAAAAGCTTTGTGAAAAAATAAACAACAACAATAATATGGACACCATCGAGTTCTTTGGAATTTCGCATTTTTACAAATCTTTACGAAAAAAATAATAATCAGAAAAAGTTTTTCAAAGCCTAAGAAAAAATTTCAAAATTTATAAAAGAAAAACTGTTTTTTAAAGCACAAAGCTCTTTTGCCTTTAACTTACTTAAAAAGCATTTTCTATACATTTTATAAAATCATAAAACAAACTAGTTTCTAATAAAGCTTAAAAGGCTCCGAAAAAGCTCTATTCTTCTTTCGAAATTAACTTTGAAAGTACTCTCTATATTTGTAAATAAAATCTATAAGTTAGTTAATTTTAGCAGAGAATCAAAAGCTCTCTCCCAGAGCACAAAATCGCATCAAAACACTTTCAAAATGCGAGAAACAAGTTGAGAGTGAATTCTGCTCATATTTTATCGAGGTAAACCCGAGTATATTAACTTTGCCACGAAGTTTGTAATACCCAAAAGGAAAGCCTTCGGAGACTGTAATATAAAAATATTCATAAATGAGTCGATTTAGCCATCTTCGTCCGTTTGTCGTTGTGAAATTTTCCACACGCCCTTTTCTCCCCAATATACTACTCATTTGTTGGAATTGTTTAAATTGGCTCACTATAGCATATAGCTGCCATACAAACTGGAAGGTCGGAATCAAGTGCTTGTATGGAAAACTTTTTCATTTGAGAAGATATCTTCAAAAAATTTTGCACAGCTTACAGCCTAAGGCAATGTTACAATCTGCAAAGAAATTGCTCAGATCGGATCATTATAACATATAGCTGCCATACAAACTGAACGATCGAACTGAAGACCTTATATGGAAAACTCTTTTTTTTGACGAGATATATTCACGAAATTCGGCATAGAATATTGTCTATAGCAACGGTAAAATTTCCGAAAAAAATCGCTCCGATCGAGTCACTATATCATATAGCTGCCATGCAAACTGCACGATAAAAATTAAGTTCTTGTTTGGTATCTTTTCTGGCTGAGGTAGAGTATTTAACTTTTTTTCTTGTTCTCGAATTATTTGAAATTAATTCGAATTTTTCGAAAATAAAATTTGACAATTTATATTTTTATCATCAAATTTCACTCTCCAAGTAATATCAAAATTATTAAATGTGTTTTAAATTTTTTTTCTATAATTCAACTCAGAAAACTAATCAAATATTATAGCAACACACTGTACCTGCTTGGGTCACTGCTTTAATATACATGCATCTATTTGTCTTATATTTATCTGCATAATTTTACCGCAAACTATCTTAAGTTTTTTTCATTTTCGTGTATACGTTTTCCTTTCGCTTCTTTGGTGTTAGTGTTATATTTCAAAAAGCAAGCATCAAACAAGAATAACAATTCATTGCATGAAGACGCAGACTAACATATACAAACATAATGCATCTGTATGTAATCATAAATTAAAAGTGTTCTTGGAATGACAATGAAAAGCATGAAAAGGCAAAAAAGCAGCAGTGAACAGCCGCGCATGCGCATTGCAGTTGAGTGCAGCGCATAGCCAGCAAACAGCATGAAAAACTAACAACTAACCAGCCAGCTGGAGAACCAACTGTCGGCTAACAAAAGCAGCCAACAACAAAGTCTAAGCAGCGAAGGCTTTGCAACGCATGCGCGCGCCTAACGCTTCCACAAACACACATACATGCATATAGAAAAAGAAATAGCAAAGTAGTGCAACTCACATATCACTCACCCCACCTCACTTCACCTAGCAAACAGCCCGCCTTGCCGCGCCACACACTTCATCTCATTGTACAGCCCAAACTAATGCAATAACAGACTTTATAATTTTCAATACAGGTTCGGTTACGCCCACCAATGTGCCATCGCCCGACTTGCGGCTAACGGCCAATCAGCAGGCGCAACAGCAGCATCAGCAGGCGCAACAGCAACAACAACAGCAGCAGCTGAATGACTACGATGGACCGAATCAGGCGCACAAGCGGCCGCGCATCTCCGGCGGTTGGCCGCAATAGCCGGCCCGAGAAGTGGCAGCGCACAGCAGCAGCAGCAGCAACAACAACCACAATAACAACCATAACAATAACAGCAACAACAACAACAACAATAGTAGCAGCAATAGCGCCGCAACAACAAGCATCTTGAGAAATTATCAGCAGCAACAGCAACAACAACAACACCAGTCACAACACAACGGCACGAGCAACCATTGCGCTGTTGGCGGCGGCGGCGGCGGCGGCGTGCAACAAATGCTGCCACCAGCCGCCAACTCACCCTACCTGCGCAACACGAGCAACAGCAGCGCCAACAGCAATCATAGCAATCACAGCAACAGCAACAGTCCAGCGCTGCAGAAGCCCACCTGCAGCGGCATGCGCAACGCGTACAACAACAACAACAACAGTGGTGTTGTTGGTGGTGGCGCTGTCAGCCCACATCCGGTGGCACGTCACGGCAAATATGCCAGTTACTTGCAACAACAACAGCAACAACGTGCACTTTTACAGCAGCAACAACTACAACAACAGCAACAGCAGCAGCAACAAGAAAACTACTTGAATGCCGTTAATTGCAGCCTCTATGGTGCAGGCAGCACTGGCGGCGCTCATGCCACACAGCCAACGCAGCATGCTTATAGTCACGTGACTGCCGGTGCGGCAGTGAGCGCCAACGCTGCATCAACAAGCCACCTGCAACATCACGCGCTTCCGCATACAAACCTAAGCATAAGTGGCATGAGTCACGCACACAGTGCGGGCAATGCAATCATCTCGAAATGAATGAGCCAACACTGCTGAGCTGTTGGAGCGGAGCCCGCGAGCGGCAGCGGAGAATGGAAAAACTGCGCGCTGGCTGCAAAGAGTTCTTCTTCTGCGTTGAGATTGCATGCACTTACTATTGCGTAAGTAACAAATGTACAACAACAAGCATACCGTTGAAATTAACAAAAACATCACAACAAAAACAACAACAGCAACAATTCTCATTTCAAAACAAAAAAGTATGAGAAATATGAAGCGAAGCAAAATAGAAACAAAACACATCACACTCCCAGTTTAAGTTTAAGTTCATGTGTGTACGCCCACAGGCTGTTTAGAAGCGCGAGGCGAGCGTTGGGCGAGCGAAGTCGTGTGCGGCAGCGGCACGAAGCGCGCGACAGGCCGGGAAACTAGTGGATTAGGAATTCATTAAAGTGTCATATCGTAAATGTAAGTCAATGTTGCTCCTAAAATGAGTTTAAATAATAAAACAAACAACAATAACAACAACAAATAAATTAAATGAAAATTTTTAAAAGCAAAAGAAAAACAAAATGGGTGCAGTGGAATAAACTTAATTTAAATTAAAACTAATTTTACTTAGTTTAGCATAATTAATTATATATATGAATGTTTGAAAATGTTAGTTAAGTTATTTTAGTCTAAAAAAAATTGCATTAAGTCACTACATAACAATAGCTGGCTGAGCAAGTTAACAGCTGCTTACACCTAATCTACATACATATGTACGAGTATATATACATATATAAATATATTTAGTTGAAGAAAAAGTCAGAGTTTGTTTGCGCAAGTAAAAGTCATTTAAATTATAACAGAACTCGCAGAATCGTAGTTTATCAGCTTGAAAGTGTGCAACACTTTTAGTATAGTGCCGTGGAAGCAACTAGCAAATGTGTAGCATACATGCCAGCGCACATATTTTGAACACCCGAAATATGAAAGATACACAGCTTAATAACGTAGCAGCCGAAAAGTATGCAACACTTAATATTTTATAACTTTTAAAGATATTTGTTCAACAATTTTTTGAGTAATAATTTTTAAACATTTTAGAAAAAATAAAATTTCATAGGAAATGTGTTATATTTTATAATTCAACATAAAACATATTCACAATTTTTTTTTTTAATTTAAAAATATTTTTCAAGAACATCTTCTATATCAGGGTATTGAAATATATGTATGTATGTATGTAGTATACATATATATCTATATTATTGATATATTTTTATGTTGTATTTGTTTTAATTAGTAAATTTTTTATTTTTGTAACAAACATTTTCAAATAATATGTTAAATTCCTCAATCTAAAAATGTTTTTTAACAAAATAAAAAAATTAAGAAAAAATTATTTATTTTTCTTATAAAACATATTCAATATAAATTTCTTGTTTTATAAAAAATTATTAACATGATTTTGCATAACTGTTTCAGTTAAAATTTGAAAATTAAGATTTTCAACTGTTAAAATGTGGAATTTAAAGAAGTACAAAAATTCTTATAAAAAAAAAATAAATACTTCAAATTTCTTAATTTTACAACAAATTTTTTTTTGAAGATCTTTTGTTTAAATTTTAAGAATTTAAAAACTTAAAAAAAAATTTTTTTGAAAATTAACATTTATTAAAAAATTAAAATTTTTTTTTGAAATTTTTTTTTTTAATTTTAATAATTAATTTTTTTTTATCTATACCTGGTTTTTCTATTAAAAATTGTTTAAAATAGATTTTTGAATTTACAAAAATATATCAGCACCATTTTTTTTAATAACGGTTTAACTAAAAATTGTTTTTATTTGAAAATTAAGATTTATTACCCAGTGGCTTGAAAAAAACTTAAATTAAATTCATTATTTTTTAATTTTAAGCAACTTATCACTGAATTAACTTTCATTATTAAAATTAAAAATTTAAAGTTAAAAAAATTAATTTTTAATTAAAAAAATTAAATTTAATTTTATACAAAAAGATATTAAATTGAAAACTAATTAATAAACTTTTAATATAAAACAAGTGTTTTTAATTTAAAAAAAATTAGTTTTTGATTAAAAACAAATTAATTTAATTAAATCTTAATCTTCTAAATTTTAATTAATTAAAAATTAATTTTTAGCTCAAAATTTTTAGTTTTTGTAACTTTTAATTTAAAAAATTAAAACTTAATTTCAATTTGTTATTAATTTAATTGTTTTCTAAGAAAATTAGAATTCATTTTTAAAATTAGATATTTAAATTAATTTTTTTTTTTAGTTTAATTAAACTCAATATCTTCAAATTCAATATCTTTCAAAATATTATATCTAAATTTCACACTTTTTATTGAAAAGTATTACGTTTATTCAAAAGAGAAAAATTAAATAAATAGTAATACTAATTCCCAAAAAATGTTAATAAATAACTGCTCGAAAAAATGTATATCAAAAAAGACTCGCTGACGCGCACTTTTTATACTGAAGTTATGCTTTTGAAAACTTATTTTTTTTAAATTACATTTTTTTTTTACTTTATATTTTTATATAAAAAAATTATAATTTATTAGCGTAAAACAATTTTTTACCAAAAATTTTCAAAATCAACTAACTAACTTAACTTAAGTGTTGCATACTTTTGCGCGCGCATGGTAATGCCACCAATAATTGAACTACCTGTCCAAAACTGATGGTCAAAGCATACAAATAAAAGGAAAAAAACCAACAATAAAATAGAAATAAATTAAAATTAAAATAGAAAAACCAACAGCAACAAATTGTTAAATTTTAAACAAACTAAAAACCACTAGTTTTAAGCCCCACTGTTAGTGTTTTACTTACATTACAAGAAAGATATAAGATAAAGTATAGGAAAAAGCTGGCTTTCGGCGCATTGCATACAAAACTTGTTATTACAAATATACAAACTTATAAATAGATAAATAAAAACAAAAACAAAAACAGTGTGACAGTTAAATAATAAACATACATACACATATGAATATGAATATGACAGTGTGTTGCAAGCAAATGTTAAGTTTTAATATTTTAATTTAAGTTTTATAAAAACTACAAAGAAAAAAACAAAAACAAGCGCGAAAAGTGAAAAAAAGAAAAACTACAATAAATTTTGTAAAATGTAATGATTAAATTAAATTACTAAGTAAAGTATAAAAATCCAAATACGTAATTGCATGCAAGTCAATCACAACATTTTTAATTAAAAACCAACAAACACACACACATACACACATGCATAGAAATTTCATTTATACATATTAATGAAATTATAAAAAAAACAATAATTTTCTATTTTTTTCATAAAATATTTTGCGCAATTGTAATAGATTTTTATTATACATATATAGTTTAAGCCATAATTTCAATTAAATTTATTTTAATTCATATTGTTTCTGTTTATTATTTGGTTATTTGGGACAAGTAAATTGTGTAAGCTGCTGTATGTTGATATTTTGGGGTAAGAATGCAGTAAGTGGTATTGAGAAGAAAGCTCGAAATTTCAAACATGTTTTGTGTTTTCTTTTGCATTATTTTACTATTAGACTACGGAGCTTTCATGTCAAAAATGGTGGTTTTGCAATGAAAGCTCGAAAACTTTTAAGCATTTCACATTTGGCAAGAAAAGTTATTTTCAAATATTGGAAAACATATTTTGTGTGAGCTTTCGCAAAATTAGGTTATGGAGCTTTCACGCCAAAAGTAGTGAAAGCTTTTCAAAATAGTGAAAGCTTCGATTTTTTTTTAGTTAAAAAACATGCTTTTATAATATAAAGCTTTTGAAGGCTTCATTTTTTAAATGTACTATGGAATTAACTGAAAAGCTTTTCATTAAATCTACTGCAACTGAGGTGGAAATTGTCATTTATTGATATTTTGGGGTAAACAGGCAGTAAAAGGTTTTGAAAGGAGGCTGAAAGCTTAAAACTCGTTTTCTGTTTTTTGCAGCATTTTACATTTAGCAAGAAAAATATTTTTAAATATCAAAAAAATGTTTAGGATGAGCTTTCACATTATTAGGCCACGAAGCTTTCAAGTCATGAAATGTGAAAGTTTTTGAAAATAGCATCGATTTTTTTCCGTTTAAAAATATAATTTTTTAGTAGCAGGCCTATAAAGCTCCATTTTTTAAATTTATTGCTATGCTATTTGAATTAATATAAAAAGCTTTTCATAAAATCGACCACAACTGTGGTGGAAATTGCTATATTTATATTTTGGAATAAAAAAAACATAGTGAGTGGTTGAAATTGAAAGCTCAAAGCTTTAAACACGTTTAGTTTTTTGCATAATTTCACATTTACAAAGGAAAATGTTTTTAAATATTGAAAACATATTTTGGATGAGCTTTCAAACTATTAGGCCATAAAGCTTTCACGTCAAAAATAGGGAAAACTTTTTAAATTAGTGAAAGCTTCGATTTCTTTCGGTTAAAAAAATATTTTCTATAACAGGAAACCAATGAAAGCTCCATTTTAGACTCTGAATGCTTTATGTAAAAATTATGTTTTACTTGAATTCTGAAGTTTATTGCCATTTAGGTTGACTATATTTACTCTTCCATGGTATTGGCTGGTATTATCGCTATCATTATGTGTCATTAAGCTCTTAGATTGATAGGATATATATATTGGTTTTAAGATTTGTAGTTATACAACTTAAAGCCATTCAGAGGAATTCTTTCTGATTTTATACCTCGAATGGGGTATATTAAGTTTGCCACGACGTTTGTAACACTCAAAATGAAAAGTCGGAAACGCTCCCCAGTCCGGTCCGGTTAATAGGTTGTCCTTAATAAACATCAAAAAATGTTGGAATTCTGTTTATGAAGATGTCCGCTTAATAGAGCGTCCCTTTCACCGTATAAATGATCAGCATGAAACGCTGAGTCGGCATAGTCATCTTCATGTGTTTGTATACACGCAAACTAGACCCTCGGTTTTTCAGATCTCAATCTGAAATTTTTGACACCTCTTTTTCTCATCAAGAAGCTGCTTATTTCGGAGAACTGCTGACATCGGAGCACTATACCTTTAGTTGCCATGTAAACTGAACAATCAGAAGTGTTTGTATGGAAAGCTTTTTCCTTTGATGAGCTATCTTCACGAAATTTGGTATATATTATGGTTTAGGGCATCGCCATAATCTTCTAAAAAATTACGCACATCGGACCACTATAGCATATAGCTGCCATACAAACTGACCCTGACCAATCAATAGAGTTCCTGTATGGAAACTTTTTCTATGAAGTGTATTAATGCTTCGGTATAAACGAAATTAATTTTTTCTTGTTTTTGTTTTTTTTTTATTTTATTTTATCTTAGAGTCTTTTCCGTTGCACAGACTTGCATGCAACATTTAGTTGTTAAGCTCACCGATTTGCGGGGCACGCCTGCATACGTACAAATATATGGTACCATATGGACATTATACATACACATAAAAAATATCCATTGATGCAATTTTGGTACAATGTAAGTGAAGTTTGTTGTTGTAAATGTCAATTTGCCCCCATGTAGAGACCTAACCTAGAATCAGGTTATGTCGTTATGTTAATAAAAACAGAAATAAATTTGGCAAACGAAAAGAAATTTATGTATTAGCAAACATATGGCTTGTAGTGATTGGTGATAAATTAAAATAATGCCATAGACGAAAAATAAAATTAGAGTTTAATTAATGAAATTAATAAAATTGATACACGAGGGTTTCGCACATTTTATAAATGCATAAAGAAGACATTTTACAGCAAGTAGTTAAAGTTGAAAATATATATTCAAGGTATATACTTAATATACATATTTAAAATGTAGTCATTGCACACACACACACTTACACGCACACATACATACACATATACAAGTAAGTAAAAGAAGAAAAAAAATATTTTAAATAGTTCATAGTCAAAGAAAATTGTATTTATGCCGCATGTACATACATATGTACTTGTGTATATAAGGTGCATGCGTGCTTATAGCTAAGTCATTTAACGGGAAGTAGTTAGTAAAATTTTTTGAAAAATTACAAATTTATGTATAAAATTGTGCTGCACATGGTATATAAACACACTAATTTACAAACACACACACACAAATATATACACATATGCTAGTATATATATAACATAAGCATACTAACTATGTGTACATATACATAAGTATGTTTGTATGTGTGTTGAAAGTCACCATTGTATTGGTGCATCACATCCCGTTCCCTTGAATAATGAGAATTATTGCGCTCATTCAGTGTTATTGTTGCTATTGTAGCACCCAGTATGTATGCATGTGAGTTATATATACGAATACACACAATATTTATGTATGTTTATATATAGTAAGTGTTATTGTTGTCGTTTGTTTGAGAAAACATATCCGCATAATTTACAAAGTCTCATAATTTACATATTTACTGTTATATGTGCATATGTATGTATGTATGTTCTACATATGCCTGTATGTAGATAAATATGTATATAAGACTTTGTAAATTAGCTAAACATCGATGTTTTATATATGATTTGCAAAAGAAAGTTTCCAATTTCCTTTCTTTTTATAACACCGTTATAATTTTAAAAGGTTACTCAATGTGGGTTAGTCGGCCAGGGTTGTTTAAGAACAAACAAAAAATAATTTCATTAAAAACTCTTTCTTAATAACTTCTTAGGGACTAAAACTACTGGTATTATAAACACTCGCTTTTGTTCGGGAGGAAAATCCGAAAGCCATATTTTTATTTTTTTATAATTTCGACTGGTAACTGGCGAATGACATGCGTGATGTTTTGCTCCAAGGCCTGAATTGAAGCGAGATTACCCGCATAGACTTTAGATTTTACAGGATTCAACAGGAAAAAGTCTAACGGTGTGAAATCACACGATTAAGATGGCCAATCGACCGGCCCAAAACGCGAAACTATCTGCTCTCCGAAGTGTTCTCTCAATAAATCCATTGATTGATGTGATGTGTGGGGAGTGGCGTCATCTTTTTGAAAGCAGGACATCGCTGAACAAAATTTGGCTCGAAAACGTCGTATCTTTTTAGAATTTGTCCAGAGCTCATAGATCGAAGCGATGTCGCCTGGAAAGGTCGAGCGGCTTCAGTTCTTGCGCATGCTGTACGTTTTGTACATTTCCAATTAAAGATCTTGACGTAAAATGCGCCAAGTGTGTTCATACTGTACTCTGAGTTACTGCGAACGGCGCCAAATCGACTCTCCATGTTCTTCATGTACAATCTCAGCTACTGCTATATTTCCTCCACTGCCTGCTGAGCCTAGTCTTATCCAATAATGAATTCTGGGTCTCAAGATGTCATCACACATCACATCGCTCAGTGACGATTGGTACGCTCAGTAGGACGATTATGTTGACCATAAGTTGAACGAACCCATTTATTACAGAATGTATTTTCGTAATAAAGTTGAACGATTTGTAAATGTTGTTCAGACGTAAGTCTTTCTATGATGAAATGCCAAACAATAATTAACAAAAATGACATAACAGCTTGACACGACGTACGCGTGATCTGTCAAAAAAAAACTATTGAAAAAATGCCTCTCCTTGGATCACCCGTTACTTTAACAAACCATAAACTCTTATTCAGCACTTTGAATTGTAAAGATGTCAATGACAAGCTAATGCCAGTTGTATTTTATGACACCCCAAACTCAATCCATGGATCGCACTATATAGCGATCGTCATCGTATGTGTGTGGTGCAGTTTTCCCTTTCCCTGGGACCACTTTCGAATTACTTCAGAGCAAGGCTTTCAGGATGGACCTATTGCATGTCAGTTTATACTCACCCGTCCAGGGATGCCTACGATTTTGTAGCCAGCATCAAGCTATTTGGCTCACTTGCTATTAACTCTAATTTTCGGTTCTAGAAAGTCTGTGTCCAAGTCTCTTCTTTAGTGCGTACTATATATTCCACAAACGAGACAATTTGTGCCAGCTTTCATCGATGGTTATAATTTTTTCTACAACATTTTTCCTAATGAGTTGACTAAGCTTGTTTTTTAATGTTCTCTGTCCGCCTTTCCATTGACGGCACGTCGTTTTTGAATCGAGTTTCTAGCGCTTCTGTCATTTTGTCCCATTTTGCGCTATTGAATGCGTTTCTTATGTCAATTGTTGCGAGGAGGACTATTGGCATCGATAAGTGTTTGTTTTGATGAGTTTCCTCTGCTGTAAGATCGACGTCTTCAACGGCTCCGATGGTGGACCTGTCTAGTTTAAAATGATGCTCTCTGTGATGTGCCTCCAGCATTGTTTATGGCGGCTATGATGCGAAGATCAAGTAAGCAGTTTCTCTGCAATATTATGGCATATTATTTAGCCTTCCGCTCGTATTATGTCAGAGCCAGGACTTTTTGTCTTTAAAGTGCTTGTGGCCGTGCTCATATACATACTCTATATACTTACCGCACTACATACATTGTGAGTTTTTTGTCAGGTAATGAGATACGAACAGAGTGCTAACAATGTGCTCTATAGCTTACTTCCTCCAAAGTGAAAAGTGGACGG
Source organism: Bactrocera dorsalis (assembly GCF_023373825.1). Taxonomy (NCBI): domain Eukaryota; kingdom Metazoa; phylum Arthropoda; class Insecta; order Diptera; family Tephritidae; genus Bactrocera; species Bactrocera dorsalis. Next base: position 68,748,200 of record NC_064305.1, read on the forward strand.
GAGGTCACTTGCACATACTCCGGCGGGTCTCTTCCCGATCATGTCGAGTAGTCTACGACCGCGAGCAGTTTTTCTGAATCTAGTTTGGAAGCGTCCATTTACAAATTTCTCTTCTTTTAGATGTTGTTGATGTTTTATCTGGGCTTTCGAAGGATATATATTGCAGGTTGCTACCTCTGTAGTCTTCTAGTATTTTCCACTCACGTAACTGGTTTTCTAATCCTTCAGACACCGGCTTAATATTGGAGATTGTGTCGTTGCTTCCTGGCCTTTTGCAAACGATTTAGGATCCTCTATTGGCTAAGATTAAAAGTTATGTTAAGCCGACATGTCAAGGATTTTATTATTTGTAATTATGATCATTAATTTGAAGGCTAAGAAACAAATGAATGAAATACGAAAATATCCGTGAAATTAAATAAGAAAAAGTGTCCTGAGGATGTTTAGCTCGGTAAACATCGAAACGGCAATTTAGCTTTGCTAAAGGCTTTGAGGATCTGTTATCTGAGCCAAGTCGAGTTTAACAAGTAATCAAAAGGTTCAAAAACGGGCTGAAATTTTCAGTTATCAAATGAAAAACAATTAAAATAAAGAGATTAAACTACTTCTATAAAGCAAACCTGCCCGTTATCCCTAATTGAGTATACAGAAATGTTCTTCAAAATGAATTTTCAACTTAAAATTTGTTTTTTCACTCCTTTATTTTCAAAACTCCACTTTGTAGTTGCCTTACGAACAGTGCCTCGTTTTTACAAAATAAAAATTTGAAAAAAAAAATAAATATATATATGTACCTAAAGCAGTGAATGTATTGAAAAGAAAATTAATAAAAATAAACACAAAGCGAAACTAAGAAACCTTAAAAGCAAAACAATGCGAAACCAAAAGTAAAAGCAAAGCAAAAAAAGGGAACAAAAAAAGAAAAAAACAAAATAAATGGAACTCTTTTAACATACAAATGTATGCAAATATGTACAGTTATGTCTACACAAATATGAAAACTGAAATTTTGAAAATAATTGAAAATACACAAAACAGGGCATCCAGGCGACGTTGAAAATGAATGTGAAAAGAAATTTATTGCAGGTGACAACTGTGCTACTTATTGAACAAAAACAAAAACTAATACAAGTAATAATAACAATAACAATAATAAATAGTAATAATAAGCAAACAGTGAAATAAAGGCTTTAAAACTTAAACTTACAAACAGAAGACAAAACAAGGAAATTTAGTGAGGAAATAGCGTAAATTGTTATACATACAGACATTGAAATATACATACATACATACATATATATGAGTATGAAAAAATTAAGCATTAAATAAAATTTAAATAGAAATGTAAATAAAAACCAAAAAGTTAAAAATAATTAACAAATAATTAAAAAAAAAAATAAGTAAAAAATTAAATTAATTAAAAAAATTAAATTTAAAATAATTAATTAATTAATACTAATTAAACGCAAAATATGAACATATGCAAAAGAAATTAAAAAACTGAAATTTTAATTAAAAATTAATTACAAAAAATTAATAATAATTAATACAGCCGCCTCCTTAAATGTTCAACTGTTGATAATATCTTAAGAAAGAACTTTATAAGAAAAAAATAAATATACATACATACATACATACATAGTATATATTTACAAGCACGACAATTATATGCATATACTAATGTACATAAATCCATACATTTGTATATATGAAGACTTTGCTGAAGTTATAACTGTTTATAGTTTGCAAAAATGGCATGTGGCATGCCACACACAAACATACCTTACAGAGCAACGTCCGTTACAAATAAATTAGTAGAGAATTATGCTCAGCTGAGTGTTTAAGATAGCAACAAGACGGCTTTCATGAGAGAGCGATTTTCAACTGTGAGGTTATGTGAACCCTTAAAATAAAGGCAAATAGTTGTAATAAAATTAAAGAATGGCGAAATGTTAGTAAAAAAAAAATCTAAATAGTAAATAATTAAAATATACCGGCACGACAGACATAAATGTTTTGTATTATACACCGACACTCAGACACACACACACACACTCAAAGAAAATCAAGAAAATGTCGTTGCAAATGTTGAATGTTGAATGTGCCCTACTAACTGCCCCCCTTCCTCCTGTTTGGCATAACTGTTTGTATATACACATAATTAAGTGCTGAAAATGGCGTAAAACTGTAAACGCGTGTGGAAATCTATTTTAAAGCAAACAAAAACGGAAAAATAAAACAAAATTCAATAAATAAAAAAATAATAAAAAAATAATTACTCCTTTTTTTTCTGGATGATGACCCATGGCTGTGCTTTGAAAAAGCAGAAAAAAACTAAAAAGCAACATGAAATATTGTTCATATAAAAAAGTAAGTTTTTGCGCCGTTTATCTTTTCTGTCCACCTCAACCTCATTTACGTAGATTTCTATTTGACTTTTGCCTTTTTTGAGAAATAAAAACAATTATTAATCATCGAAAATACCTAGCTTTATTCTTTTCAAAAATATTCTCCATTAAGCTCTATACACTTTGGCATGTGTTTGAACCAATTGTGGAAGCACTTTTGCCACTCTGATTGAGGTGTATCCAAAACATGTATTCTGAGCGCATCCACCGGCTCTTTAGTAGATATAGTAAATATAGTAAATATTTTTATTTGCAATTTATTGATTATAAATTATTTATCGATATTTATCGATATTAAATAAATAATTTATCAACATTTGATTCTATTTTTTATAATTTTATTAAATCAATCGATTTTCGGATAAGAGATATCGATATTGTCGATAGTAAATAAATTATTTATCGATATTCACAGATTTTTTCGATAAAATAAATCGATATTTATCGATATTAACTAAATAATTTATCGACATTCGATTCTAGTTTTTATAATTTTATTAAATCAATCGATTTTCGTATAAGAGAAATCGATATTGTCGATAGCAAATAAACTATTTATTTGATTCCAGTATTTATAAAAAAATAATCGATAATTATCGAAATTAAATATGTACTTATCGATAATAAATACATTATTTATCGATATTTTGCTCTATCTTCGTAACAATTATTATATGTAGAGCTCATCGAAATAATAATGACCAACCGAAATAAATGATTTTGTGATGGTTCTGAGCATCAAAAGTGTAGTGTGTCCGTATTGAAGAAATATCGAATTGTTAATTTTTTTTCTTTAGCGAACGCGCTTTCATTTGAAAGATATTTCCTTCATTATATCATTCTTGTTCCATCTCTTTCTAATGTGTACTTATAATCAGGCCCAACGACAGGATATTAGAAGGGGACTCGGGAGCCCCTTATTAAAAAAACAATTAAGTAAAATAAACGCTGTGATTACCGATACAGGAACATTTTCTTGCTCTTCCAACAGGTCAATTCACACCCACCCTACCATAGCAAAATTTATTTTTATGGCAAATTTCTTTTTTTTATTCAATATAGTTTCCTTCATGGGTGATACACTGATTATAGTGACCCTGCACTTTTCGATACCATTTTTGTAGTATGATTTGTGCTTTGCTTTAAAATTGGCATCAGTTTCGGTGATCACCTCTTCATACGATGAAAATTCGATTCAATTCGACGAAAATTTATTCCCAGCGAGCATTCTTTTGATATCTGAAGACAGCTGAGGGCCAGATATGGTGGATGTGGAGGCAATTCGAAGCCCAATTCACAGATTTTCGCCATCGTTTTAACTGACTTGCGAGACGGTGTATTGCCTTGGTGAAACCGTGCTTTCTTTTTCTTCAATTGCGGCCGTTTTTTTGGCGATTGCGTCCTTCAGACGGTCCACTACGTAATAGTCGCTGTTTGTGATCCTTCCTTTTTCAAGGCAGTCAAGGTAGTAATTATTTCATGCGCATCCCAAAATACAGACACCATAGTTTTGCTAACCGACTGTTGCATTTTTCCACGGTTTGAAGAGAGTTAATCTTATGCTATTTACTTAGATGACTGACCATTAACACAAATCGGTGCAAAAACTCGAGTTTATTATGCTTAAATAGCTCCAAACACTACTCCGAATCATGAACTCGCCGTTGTTTTTGGTCATTAAGGAGCTCACGAGGCACTCAATTTGCACAGAGCTCTCTCATACCAAAGTAATCGTATATATGATGTACACGTTCAGTTGATATCTATAGAGTGCCTGATATTTGCAAAATTTTCACTTTACGATCATCCAAAATTATTTTGTGGACTTATTTGATGTTTTCCTCGGAGCTCATTTCACCACCTCTAAACTTAGCATAGCAATTCTTGATGGTTGATTTTCTAAAATTTTGTGAAAATTTTACTTCAAAGTAATATATAAGTATATTCTTAGCTACTATAAAATAGTAGCTTTAGAAATATGTATCTCTTTTTTTTTAATTTTTTCGAGTTTTTTGAAATTAGATTATATTGAATACTTAGGTGCAACCTAACCTATGTAAACTAGCGGTTTGGTGGAGCACTTATGAGGTAAAAGCGCCAAGCAATGGATAGCGACGCTTCGAAAAAGCGTAAATTTTAACATCTTTCAAGAAGTTTTTCAAAAAAAAAATAGTATAATAAAATTATTGCCGCATTTTTTTTTGATTTTTTTTCGTACTAGTTTTTATATAAAAATATTTTATTTATTTAATTGTATGTATACAAAGATAATTTTTTTTTATACATATTACAAATTCAAAATTCAGTTCTACAATTTTTCTCGGCCTATATTTACACAAAATATATGTATAAAACCCACTAAAATCTTCGCTGTCTCAATATTAGTTATGTAATAGTTTTCGCAGGCACTGTAGATTATAAGTAGGTTCGAAACAAAAATTAAACTTAAAATCAAATGCAACAACAGACTAAACACATCGCTGGTTTCAGCACTAAAACAACGGTGGCACAGCTCACGACATTTTACATGCCATTGTAGGCTGGACCGCCGCCACCCTCGGGCACCACCCAGTTAATGTTTTGCTTAGGATCCTTAATATCACAGGTTTTGCAGTGGATACAGTTTTGTGCGTTGATTTGTAGCTTCATGTTGCCACCCTCATCATTGGGCACATACTCATACACACCAGCTGGGCAGAAACGTTGTTCGGGACCCTCATAGATCGCAAGATTGTGATCGACCGGTATGCGATCGTCTTTCAAAGTCAAATGAGCAGGTTGATCGCCTTCATGATTAGTGCCGGTCAAGGCCACGGAGGAGAGTAGATCGAAGGAAACTTTGCCATCTGGTTTGGGATAAACAATTTGTGGGCATTGACTAGCTGGTTTGAGGGACGCGTGATCGGCCGGACCATGTTTCAGTGTCCACGGTTCGCGACCACCCGTAAATATCGAGAAACCGCTCAAAACAAGACCACCATACATGCCGAGTGGATTGTGGAAAGAGGGGCGTACATTGCGCACATCGCGCAAATCCTTCCAGATGAAGGAATTTTGAATTCTGGATGAAATAAAAGTGTATATTTACAAATAAGAATAAAGTATATGAAAATAATAAAAATGCTACATACTTGTCGGCATAGGATTTCGGCTCAAGTCCAGCTGTTGCTTGAGATTCGCTGTTGATCGCCTCCACGGCGCTCTCCGCCGCCAACATACCTGTAGAGTAAAGGAATTTAGTGGAATTAAGTAAGTCGAAGCACCAGAAAATAATATAAATAAATTTGAATCCTACAACTCACCGCTTTTCATAGCATAATGTGAGCCCTTGATACGCGGCACATTGAGAAAGCCGGCGCTGCAGCCAACTAAGCAACCTCCAGGGAAGCTCAGTTTACTGGGCAAACTCTGGAAACCGCCTTCATTAATGGCACGCGCACCATACGCGATACGCGTTGCACCCTCGAAAACGGGACGCACCTTCGGATGTGTCTTGAAACGCTGGAACTCTTGGAAGGGACTAATCCAGGGGTTTTTGTAATCCAAACCGACCACAAAACCCACCGCGATTGTTGGTGTCGGTTCATTCAAGTGATACAGGAAGGAACCACCGTATGTGTGAAAGTCCAGGGGCCAACCGATTGTGTGTTCCACCAAACCGGGTCTATAAAATGTAGAATAATGATTGTTTAAATGGCATTCCTTTATTCCTCTGCTCTCGTACTTACACATGCTTCTCGGGTTGTATCTCCCATATCTCCTTCAAACCAATGCCGTACGTTTGCGGTTGACTACCCTCGTTCAAATTGAATTGCTGCATTAGCTGCTTACTCAGATGTCCACGACAACCTTCAGCGAATATTGTTGTCTTCGCGTGTAGTTCCATGCCACGCGCAAATGTGTCCTTCGGCGAACCATCCTTGGCAATGCCCACATCATTGGTCGCAATACCTTTGACGCTGCCATCGTCGTGGAAGAGAACTTCAGAGGCTGCACAGCCAGGGTAAATTTCAACACCCAACGCTTCGGCTTGTTCACCCAACCATTTTACTAGATGGCCAAGCCGTACAATATAATTGCCATGATTGTCCATCGGCCAGCCTTTGAAGATGGGTAGCGGTATGCGCGCGTTAGCGGTGAGCAGTGAAAAATGATCGGTGCCAACTGGTGTGTTCAGCGGTGCGCCCAACACTTTCCAATCTGGAAAGAGTTCATTCAACGAAATCGGATCGATGACTGCGCCCGAAAGTATGTGACCACCGACTTCCGCGGACTTCTCCACGACGCAGACGCGTAGTTCCTATGTGTGAGCAAAATTGTGATTGAATGATTTCCAATTGGTTGTTTCGATAAAAATATCTTATACCTTTTCCTGCTCTGCGGCCAATTGTTTGGCGCGTATGGCAGCCGACATACCCGCCGGACCACCGCCGACTATAACTATATCCACTTCATCTACATAACGCTCCATTTCAACTTCTGTAAAGGTATTTGAGTAATGAAGTAGATCTAGTTGTTTGACTTAATCGTTGCAGCTCTTACCTTTCCAACGTTCATCTTTGTCGCGTGGATGTATCGTATAATGGGTGGTAATTTTGGGATATTTGGCCACATCGGAAACGCTGCGGACGAATGTTGGATGGAACAGTCTATTAGCTGCAATAAAAGAGAAAGTGATGAAATTTCGTTTTAGCGTTTCACGAGTTTTCGAGTTGAAAACTAGGCCTAACCTAGCCTAAGTCATATCTTCCTGTTTGTAAAATTCTACGAACCATAAAGGATGATTTGATGATACGGGAGATAACTATATATAAAACGATCCAAAGATAGAGCTTAACATCAAATACTTTCCAGAACTTTTTTGGTCCGAAGACCTCGTATGAAGAAAAGTCAAAAATCAATCCATAACAAGCATCATATAAACAATGGACAGATTGAAATTGATGAATGAAGAGATATAATATCGCATGATATTGAAGGTCCCCTAAAGCTCATATGCATGAAAACAACTTTTCTTCACTTCTGTGAGCCAATCCAAGACAGTTTCTAAGAACTCTACTAACTACATATAATATATAATGCCAATATTATATACAGTTTGGTTAATAAAAATACTCAACAAAAAGTATTCCTCAGTCTTTACCAGTTTCAAAGCCTCACATAAAAACTACTAGCAAACTACTGAAATATGAAATAAGAATAGATACGTCGTACTCTCTCTATGAAGATTTTTGAGGGAGACTAGTTGGCAAAGTTGTATGGAGGAAATGAGGTGGAAACATATGGGAACTTTTTGCTCCATTGTCCAGCCTTTGCACGACTGAGGCTGAAACAACTCAGTAGTCTTACCTTCGGCAAACCACAAGACATAGCCGAGACTAACATTAGCACTCTCAACAAATTTGTGATAGGCTCAAGGCGCTCTGTCGTTTTATAGAATATAGGGGATTTTAGGATAAGTTTAACGGATCTGTGTCTTAAGCTGTCCAAGTGAGATCCATGTTGGTAACGACTTCGTAATCTAACCTACCTAACTCTCTCTCTGAATAAGTGCACTCTTTTTGGAGACTTCCATTAGAAACCTTATCAAGCTCTATTTTGTGCTGCGGAAGAACAGATAATAACGGTCTTTTGAGTCGTTCATCACTAGTTAGAATTTCGTGCTCCTGCCGTCCCAGTGATTTCGACTGCACCGAAAAATTAGCGAACATTTTTAATCACTTTATGAAGCAGAGAAATGCCAACGACCTAGGGTACTTCCAACTGATAGGCCTTATTAGTTAAAAGCTAACTTGGAAGAAGAAGAAAAAATTGTACTAAAAATAGAAATATATATATAAATATTGTTCCAGTGCCTGAGATATTCCATTTTCTCAATGCAGCTCTCTTTTCAGCAGTAACATCACTTGCCGTATGGTTTCACATTACTCTCCAAATAAATATAATCAATTATTTCAGCAACAAATCTCATAAAAATTATACTATATGTGATAAGGAATTATCTTTTGCACACTTAACGGGCAAAGCTGTCAAGCAAACATTCATTAAAAAAATATTAGCAAATAAAGTAAACAAATTATATACTATAATATAATGTTTAAGCTATGTACTATCTGATTTGTTTTCATTTTCGTTGAATTCGAAATATTAAACTTTGACCTATTGGTATAAAAAACATACATAGTATATTATAGTCGAAAAAGTTTTTTCGTATTTCTAATCAAACTTCAACTTATTTTTTTATATTTAAAATACACTTTTCCTTTAGAGACATAGTGTAAAACTTTCATCAGTGTAAATCGAAATTTTCAGAACGGAAACGGCCAAACCATTGTTGTGCTACATGCATACTTCCCTTTTGTATACAAAAATTTCAAAATATAGCGAATTTCTTCATAATTTTTACTCATTTTTGAACAGCTGTAACTTTTTTCAACGTCCCTGAATTTAATTTGATTAAATTAAGCTTAAAATCTCACCTTTCCAAAACTACAAGGTATGACACAATGTGAATGGTAGCACTAGAGATATACGACTGGTGAAATGAGCACCGAAAAGGTTGTTGCGAGTACCGACAACAACCAAACATCATATTATATAAGCCCACAAAATAATTTTGGATGACCGTCAAGTGAAGTTGTTTGAAATTGCAGGCACTCTAAAGATATCAACTGAATGTGTACACAACATTTGCGGGCCCACTTTTGATCAAAAACAACGAAGCGTCGGTTGATGTCTCCCATCGTTTCTGCTAGAGTGCTTTCACAGAAATCATCCCTGCAGATATCTACTTGGAGCGGCGCCGCCTCCTAGGAGCATAAAGATTTCTTTCCTCAACTACGTCGATGACATAAAACAATATGCCGACCAGACTTCGGACGCAACAAACTTTAGACATGCATTGATCGCCATTCACAGTGAAGCCATTAACACTTTCACCGACTCACTCACAGTAAATGGCGTATTTGGAGTCAAACCACCACCCATTGCAGACGAGATACTCGAGTTGCCCCGAGAATATAGAGTGACCCTTGCGCAACTTCATAAAACTATAGCAGGTTAAACTTCTACTTATCCACAATAGACCCTGACATAACAAACATATGTCCAGCGTGAAATGAGTCCCCGCATGATTTTAACAACCTCTTTGCATGCCCTGCTATCCCCACACATCTGACATCTTTTTCCCTATACTCCAAACCTGTCGATGATGATTCGGATCAGTGTCATGAGTTGTTCAAGCGTTAAAAACTCGAATTTTTGCGTGGATATGGGACAATGGATAAAACATCCTTCATCATTTTACTTTGATTTGAAATACCGTCAACAGCGACTATTACATAGCGTTATTGGATAGTTTGAAGGACGAAATCGCAGAAAAACGGCCGCATTTGAAGAAAAAGAAAGTTTTGTTTCATCAAGTATCACAAGTCAGTGAAAATGATGGCACAAATTCATGAATTGGACTTCGAATTGTTTCCCGATCCACCATATTCTACATATTTGGCCTCAGAGACTATTTCCTATTCTCAGATCTCAAAAATATGCTCGTTGGAAAGTAAATTTCATCGAATGAAGAGTTGATTGCCGAAACTGATGCCCATTTTGAAGCAAAAAGCAAATCGTACTACAAAACTGGTATCGAAAAATTGGAGGGTCGCTATAAACAGTGTATCACTCTTTAAGAGAACTAATTTGAATAAAAAAACGAATATGGTAGGCCGGGGATTATTCAGTTGACTTGCATACCTACACCTACATACATATGTCTATTTGTTCTTGTACGTGCCCAACAGCACTGAAGTCACTTTTATTGTTGACAAAATCAAAGTTCAAATATTTTTATACATATGTACATACAATATATATACATAAACAATTATATAGTATATATTTAGCTATATATATACATATATCAATGATCAATGTTTTTCACAAAGGCAATATACACACCCATAAAAAAATATATATAATATATATGTATATATATATAGTATATATATATAATATATTATATATAAATTTTAAATTTCAAAAGTCAATTTTAAATGCAAAATAAAAATAAAAAATACGCAAATTCAAAACACTTTCAAATTTGAAAAAATCTGAAAAAGGGGTGTGTATATTTCCTTTGTGAAAATCATCGATCATTGACAACCAAGATCTGCTGACTTGCCAGGCCTCTTTTTCGCTGCCAGAACACATAATTATATATAGAAATATATACACCTACATATAGACAACTACTTCTATAGTTATGTAAGCAGCAATGTGACGTTGTCATTATCTATCTATGTATGTACTTCGTCTTCAATTCTTCTTACCTTTTGCCAGCTTCAGTAGAGTGGCCATGTTGACTGCTTCGATATGTTAGATTCTTAAAAGTGAACGTAAACAAAGCAGTATATTTTGGTAATTAGATTTTGTTGTTGTTATTGGTGTAGGCACTGAGTTGTAAATAAGTCACTTGGTCAGTTGCAATAACAAACAAAGTGATAAAAGCAACACAACGTAATGACAACAATGTGTGCGGCGGTGGCGTTTGGACTTTTGGACCCGTCGAACCGAAAAGCAACTCACTACCGCACGAATACACGCTTAGATGCACCGAATTTCCGCACCAACCGTAGAACAAATATTGTATTAAATATGCGCAGAAGAAAGTGGAATATTTTTACTTAAAAGAAAATTTAAATTTATGGAAAAATTCACTTAATCCTAGGCACTCCAATTTCAACCTGCAATCTAAGTAGCGAACTAGCGGAAGACTAAAATAATAAAATGATGTGTCGAGCTGCCAGACTGTTTACGCAAATCGACGCGTTGCCAATCACATGTGTTGCCTGTGTTGATAAGAAATGTCAAACTTGTTTTGCTGACAGTGGTGCTTGTCTTGGCTAGAAGTGACAGTGTTAATGGTTGGCATTATGTTAGTACTGTATTAATGAATGGTTTGGAGGCATGATAGAAAATCGGCATATGTATATATACATACATAAATGTACATACTATGTGAAAAATCAGAAAGTTCTCCTTATTAGTGATTTAAAACATTATATATACTGTACAAATGCCTATATGTACATATATATATATATGTATATAAATAAATTACTTCAAGCATCAAGAAAAGTTTTGATTGTCCGTATTTTAATATTACTGTACCCTGATCAGTGTATAGACCACAAGACCATATCATCCAATTGAAACCAAATACTTATATACGGTTATTGATTATAACGGAAGAAGTACGGCCCAACGGCGCCGCCGGCCCATAATGCAGTGGTGACTCATGGACCAATAATCCATTATTGCTTATTGTCGTTGAAGATGATTTTTCGTTGAAAATCCGGATCACTTTCAAGTTGTCGCTCAGCCCAATTAACGAACATACAGCGATTCTGGTGGTCAAACGGCTTCAGTTCTTGCGTCAATTTGATCTTGTAAGAATATAGGCCAAGATTTTTTCGCAAAATTCGCCACAACGACGTCACAAAGATACCCAACGCGAGAGACTGATTTAGGCATTCCTCAATTGATGCGCTAGCGGCAGCAATATTCTCGACACTACGGGTACTTCTCTGCCTCACTGGCACGGGAACTTATTGTACTGTCCCTGTGGTTTAAAATTTTCCGCAAGACGCTCAATTCTTGATTTGACAAGACGACTATGACGACCATAAATTGGACGTAGCGCTCTTAAAGTTGAGGCCACTGACTCCGAATTTCGGTCAAATCTAATAATTTCGACTCGTTGTTGGATCGTATATCTTTCCATTATAAAATGTCAAACCTTACTGAAGAGAAATGTCAAATGTTATATGATGCCCTTTCTGACCTTTTCGGAGCACGTAAGCTCTACGAAGATCTGGCTCGACTTTTTATCAATATTTTCCATTATTGCATTCGAGAGTTTGATGCATCTTTAACATCAAAATTACGATAAATTAACAGTTATGGCGTCGACCATGAACACTGTTCAAATTTTCAGCCGAAAACCTATTCGACGATTTTTTACAATGAGTAAAATTATACAAAAAAGAAGTTCCATTAAATTTTGTTGCGGAATCAAATTTCTGGTGCTGAAACGTTCAGAAGTTGGAAAATGGTTGATACAAATTATTCAAAGAAGATCGAGTACGCGTTTCCGACGACCCACGTCCAGGACGGCCATCAACATCAATTAACGTCAATGAAATAAAGAAATTGGTGCTTGAGAATCAACGACTAACATTCAGAGATCATTGGCATCGCTGGAATATCGGAAGGATTAGTGAAAACCATATTGAAAGATCATTTGAGCCTAAGAAAAACGGAAGCACGATTGGTGTCAAATCACTAAATTTTTTCGAAAAACAGCGTCATGTTAACGCCTGTGAAGCAATGCTTTCCGACTACAAGAATATCATGAAAAGTATTATTACTGGCGATGAATCTTTGATCTATGTTACCTATCCCGTGCCGGGAAAACCCGTCAAAGCAGGTCAAAAATTAAGGTTGTGTTGACAGTTTCTTCGATTATCGAGGTGTTGCGCACTACGAATTCTCCCAAATTGTCAATAAGGAATACTGTTTGGGCGTTATGCGTCGTTTGCACGAAGCTATTTGTAAAAGGAGTTCGGAATTATGGGCCGCGAACTCTTACCACAATAATGCACCGTGTCATACTGCACTGATTCTTCGTGAGATGTTCGCCAAATTTTCAACCAATACCGTGTCACAACCGTCGTATTTGCCTGACTCAGCTCCGTGTAACTTCTGTATGTTCAGCAAACTCAAACAACCTCCACAGAGAAACCATTTTGAATCAATTTAAGACATTAAACGTGAATCGCTACGCGCATTCCAGAAATTTACTTTGACAACTGTTTCGAGGATTGGAAAATTTTTGAACAAAGTCTTTATTCTTAGTAATATATGTAGATAATCATTAATTTAAATGCGTGACAATGGTAGCGTGTCCCTCCAGCTTTGATTTTGAGGCCATATTATTTACACAAATCTAAAAAAAAATTTCAGCAGACACTTTGTAAATGGTTACCTAAGTCACATGTGTAATGAACAAGCCGAAGAGCCAGACGATATGTTATTGAGTTGCAACTTCAAAGTAACAACAAAATGTAAATTATACTGCTGTTCTATAAATTTGGCAAAAACATGTAATTTTAAAAAGCATACACATTGTCACATACTTTATATACAGACATATGCATGTATACAGATTTACTTATCAACAGGCAACATACCTTTGTATCCAAAGTCGCAGTTCAACTGAGTTCAATTGATTTGCCAAAAGAAATTGCTTTGTTCATTATTTGAAATATGATATATATTTACCAAATATACGTATGAATGATATTTACACTTTTAACTATGTACTCTTGTAAGTCTATATACTTAGTAGGTTATGCATATGCAAATTCCCTTAAATGCCTCAGCATCCACTTATATTTCTATTTTTATAGACAAAAACATGAAAATGATTTATTACTTACCTACACATCTTTTAGCTTCACTTGTATATTAATATGTATAAATATTTATGTATGCATGTAGACATATTTATATATATAGGAAGGTATTCACATATTTTCACGCCACCAAAGACGTTTGTGGCTCAATCGCGCCGGCCGTTTATTTACCCATTTCATTTGAGTACTTGACGTCTTTTCGACATATTTACTCTCAGCAGACAAAGTAGGACATTATTTTCGGCATAAATTGCACATTGGCGGTTGAAACAACGGATCTCAGCAGCCAATGTGCAACAAGTTAGAAGCTTAAATCGTGCACGTAAGGACATAAGTAGTCTAAGTGGTCGCCTTGCTAGCATTATTTAATAAAATAGATTTTTAGTATTAAGTTTCATAACTGAGAGTCTTTAAACGATAGTTTCTTATACTTCTATACCTTTACAGAGGTATAAAGTGACTATGCTACTACAAAAAACTAAGGTATATACGAGGGCTGCTATATATATTTCTGGCCTAATAATGAAAATATGAATATTTATCAACGAAAATGGTTTTATTGTTTTTCAAAATATTCTCCATCAATATTTATACACTTTTGCATGCGCTCAAACCAATTTTCGAAGCACTTTTTCCACTCCGATTGAGACACCTCCAAAACATGGTTTTTGAATGCTTCAACAGCATCGTCTGGCGACGAAAATCGTTGACCACGCATTATTTTCTTGATGTGTGGGAATAAAAAGAAGTCATTGGGTGCCAAGTCAGGGCTGTACGGCGGATGACCCATCAATTCGACGTTTTGGCCGGTCAAAAAGGCGCTGGTTTGAGCCGGTGTGTGAGAGCTCGCATTGTCATGGTGCACAATGATTCGTCTTCTCTTGTTCGTTTTTCGAAGTTCTCCGAAGACTTCAGGCAAACAAATGGTGGTGTACCACTCAGAATTGACCGTCCTACGTTGCTCAAACAGAACAGTCGCCACATGACCAGTTTTGCCGAAGAAACAGGCGACCATTTGCTTCGAAGTGCTTCTTCCACGAACAACTTTCGTTGGATTTGGCTCGTCTTGGAAGACCCACACGGTCGATTGCTGTTTTGTTTCGGGCTCATACGCATAGATCCATGCTTTGTCACCTGTGACGATCTTATAAACGTCTTTTGAAGCACCGCGATCGTATTTTTTCAGCATTTCTTTTCACCAATCCACACGAGCCTTTTTTTGAGCGATTATCAAATTGTGCGGGATCCAACGAGAACAAACCTTTTTTACGGCCAGGTGTTCATGCAATATCGAATGTATGCTGGTGGGAGAAATGCATAGGCATGCCTCTATCTGAAGGTATGTTACATGACGGTCTTGCATTATCAGTTCACGTACGGCATCGATGTTTTCTGGCACAACGGCGGTTTTTGGACGACCTTCACGGAATTCGTCTTTGAGCGACCGTCGGCCACGATTGAATTCGTAGTAACAGTTTTTCACAGTGCTATAGGATGGTGCTTCATAGCCATACAAAGATTTTAGTTCATCGACGCACTCTTGTCGTGATAATCCACGTCGAAAGTTGTGAAAAATGATCGCACGAAAATGTTCACGAGTTAATTCCATTTTTTGGCCGAGATGAATTTTTTAATTCCCTGTAAATAAAACAATTCACGATTAAATGACAAAACGTTCTGAGTCATGTTATGTTAAAAAAAGTAAAACTTTCCAATGGAAATGTCAGATTGCACCTGGCAACACTTAGTGTTGCCTACGCCAGAGATATATATAGCAGCCTACGTACATATAGGATTGAGCCACATGTAGAAGTTAAGCCAAGTGAACTTCTCTTAATTGGGAAGGTGCCGCTGCCCAGCTGGTTAATGTCCTCGTAAGAGAAAATGCTGGCATCACCGCCGTCCAAGAAGTGGGATGGACGGGACAAGGACTAAGACGAGTATGCCCCTGTGACATTTACTACAGTGGCCATATAAAGGAGCGCAAATTCGGTGTGGGATTCGTGGTGGGAGAGAAACTACGTCACCGAGTACTCTCATTCACCCCGGTGTATGAACGTCTAACCACAATCCGCATTAAAGCGAACTTCTTCTACACATCGCTGATTTACGTTCACGCCCCGACAGAGGATAAGGACGTCATGACCAAAGATGTTTTGGAGTATACCTACGAGAGCTGAACCCACCACGATGTCAAAATCGTGCTTGGCGACTTTAACGCCAGGTTGGACAAGGAAGGTATCTTTGGCACAACAGTCGGTAAATTCAGCCTCCATGATGAAACCTTCCAAATGGATTGAGGCAGATCGACTTCGCCGGACCCGAAAGAAGGTTGTCTGTAATACCAGATTCATTAACCGCCAACCAAATCGATTATGTTGTGATATACGAAAGACAAGTTTCTAGTATTTTAGAAGTGCGTACGCTCTAAGCTTCTCGCATTGACTTGGAATAATTTTTTTTTTATTTTTTTACGGTTATTTATTTGTTCATTTTTTGCTTCCCTGTGGACTTCATTCACAAGAAATCATCGCATTAATTTAGTTGTAAGCAATTTATATGGCTAATTAACGTTGTGCGTCTTGCACACACACACACACACACATAGCCATGTGTACGAGTTGCAGGTTAGCAAATTTGCATAATGTCCATATTTATGCTTGTTATTGCCGCTGCACTTCGAGTAAACTTGGCGTTGGGTTTTTCCTGCACGCGTTTTACTTACGCAGCCTCGCGACTGCCACGAACTATTTACTACTTAAACTTTACTTTACTCATCTTCGCTTTTAACTTTTCTGTGTGTTTTGTTGTTTTCACTTTTCTGCAAATTACCGCTAACAATGTGGAAAAGTGAGAATTGCAAATTCGCTCGCCACACACTAAGATCGCTTAATCTGCATTATTATAGTTATTTTTGTTTTAGTTGTTGTTGGTATTGTTTTTGTTATTATTGTTATTGGCTAACGTATCGTAGAAGGCGTTAAACATCTCAAATGTGTAAGCTACATAATTTAATTTGCCTTTTAGTTTGATTAAGTGCAACTTCCGCAGCGTCGGTAGTCTTCCTCTCTTCTCTCGCTCTTTTATGCAAGAGTAAGGGATGACCAAGCGTGGGCGCAGCACCAGTTTAACATAAAATATATACCAGGTATGTAGGTTTGTAATTAGTAAAATATAATTTACTATATCAAGGCGGCTTCGATTCGCCACTTCTCTGCTCGTTAAGCACGTTTCAAAATTATATATTCGTGAAAACGAATTCAGATATGAATTCAATTCTGAGGGTTTGTATGGTAAGAAGCTCATTTATTTGGCATAAATCTGCGGCTATTCTAAATATTTCTATTTGATTATACCAATCTACTGTTTTATACCAGTTACTTGTTCGATTCGCACCATACATAATCTGGCTATTTTACACAAATATAGGTCCGTGCTAGAAGCAAAACCCCATGTCACTAATAAGATAGAAAGAAATGTATTCTCCTTTGCTGAAAAAAAAACCCTAATATATGATTTTGTATGTGGGTATAAAAGTCGTTGTAGTAAAGTGAAAAATGCAAGAGGATAACTAAATATTTGTATAAAAATTGAATTCTTAACCACATTATGGCAAAGTAAACTTTTAAGACTCCAGCCAACAGAGTTCGTGCTGAAAGTAAAAAGTTATTTAAGTAAAAATAGACTTATAATCGAACTATGTAAATCGAACAAGCAACTAGTATGAGTACGATGAACTGGTATAACAAGAAGCAAATAGAAGAGTTAAATGTTATACCAATTTACGAGTAATCCATAAATTCGTTTCTTTTGTGTTGAACTCGGAAAATTTCCTTTTTTTTGTCAGTCCACAGGCCGAAAATACCGAATAGTGTGTCGATTATTGGAGAGCCAAAAAACGAAGAAATCGCATATGCGGGAAATATTCTGTTAATCAATTTGAACAACTTTGTCTAAGTGACTATGGGTCGAAAATTGAGCCAGCGATTTTTAAGGCGAAGTTTTGTAAGGATTATAAAGTTTTTTTGTCTGTTTTTGAGATATTCAAATGAAATTTAATACGTAGGTTTACTTTGTTATTCTATTGAACATTTACCGGAATCGGCCCGTTAGAATCACCATATCACATGCCTCAAGCAACTGATTTTCATAGAGAAATTGTGGCAAAAAATCACACGAAAATTGTAATTTAATTCCCTATGTAAATTCTATTAAAAAAAAATATTTTTCTAAGTTGATAAGACTGTCTTTAATTACTATGCCAAATATGAACGCGATCTGTCAACCCGTTTGTTTACAGCAGCTGCTTAAGTCGGTACACCTTGCGATGTTGCGATTTTTGCAATGGATAAAAATATCAAACGAAAAATTTGTCTAAAATTTAGTATTTCTAACTAAATTTCGAATCCTTGTGATTGTTGGAAAAAGCTTAAGGTGATTCAGTTTTATCAAAAACACACAAGCCGAGTGGTACAAAACTGTCAAAGATGATAGTTGAAGAGATGTATCACTCGTTCTGGACGAAGGTAATTCATTCAACTGATGAAAATATTAAAAAAAGTGAAGGATATAGTGCTTAAAAACCCAAAAAAGGCAGGCAAGTGTTAGAGAGATGGCAAGAGAGCTCAGCATCTCTCGCGAGTCCGTTCGAATGATTTTGGTGGATATTATAGGTATGAAACGCGTTCTTGCTCGACTTATCCCGATACAACTGAATTTTTTTCAAAAAGAGTATGATTGGTATCGAATTTAAAGGGCTATACCAGTGTGCCACTTACTAGAAAATCAATTTTCTCTTTTTTTTGCTTTTTTGATAGTTTATAGTTTCAAAAATATCCTGTGAAATCGGTTAGGTCGTATCTTGAATAGTTTTTGAATGGCAGCGCTCTAAACAGTGACGCTCGCAGGTACATATAAAGCGGATAGTTGACACTTGGAACATGTTTTTCAATTTTTTTTTACTAAAAAAAATTAAAATTTTTTCAGTACTACTCCTTTTTGTTAATTTTTGGTATTTTTCAAGTTTGAAACATTCCTCAAACTTATTATTTTGTACAAAGAACTACCAAAGTTATTCTAGCCGTAGAACTTTCGATTAAAAATGGTCTATATTTCTTAATTTTTTTTTAAATTTATATATAGGGTTATTCAACCTTATAAAATCCCCCACAAATAACTGCATTCTAAATTTCTTTTTATTTTTCCTTCGTTTTTTTTTTGTGCGCTAAAATAAAAGTAATGAAGTTGAGTGCTTGTTTTCTGTTTTTGTTGCTTTAGAAGTCTTCGTTTTATTTTGATTTTCATTGATCATTTCAAAACCATTTAAAATGTTGTATAATTTTTTCATAAGTACATAAGTATGTGAAGCTAAAATAGATTTATATATTCTTTACATAGCTATATCGATTCATATTCTTACCTATATATGTGTGTGTTTGTATATATTTTTAATTTCCCTATATAATTTTAACAAATTTTCAAAGTATGTATATTTATATAGTTTACATTGAAATATTTATTCGTATACTGGGTTGCATGTTCACAGTGTTTTGTTTAATCAGAGTAAGGAACTCGCTCAGAAAGTGAACTTTTATTCCAGCCCTAGTAAAAGTTCACTTCCAAACATGTCAAATAAGATACACTAAGATTTTTCTAGTTTTTGTTTACAGCATACACCCTGTATATGCATATTTACATATAATTTATATAATTTTATATCAAAATTATATTTTACTTTACATGTGTATAGGTTATGTGTGTCTGTGTAAGTTTCCGTAGCCAGTTCATCAATTTTAGCAAAGTAATTATTTACATGAGGTCGTCAAATTCGGTACGAGCTTGCATCCCATTCATATACGTAGATTCAGCTCATTGCACCACATTTAGTTCATTCAGTTCGTAATCAGCGTCTGTGTCCTCATCGATCGCTTCGGCGTCACTTTGAGCGCTCTTCTCATCTTGTGCCGAGGTTTCGTGCTCACCATCCTTACTAAACAAAACTTTAATGGCTCTGTCCATGGGATTACTTTCACCTATACCGCCATATTGTTCGGCTTGATGTAGAATTTTCGCGGCTTCTTTGATCACCTCTCTGGGTAGTGGTGGTTTGGTGCTATTTTCATTAGCTTGCTGCCCCAAACTCTTGCCGAAACGCATAAAATTCTGATCTGGTTTACTGTAGCGCATGAAATTCGGTGTAATCGTTGGTTGTTTTACTGTTGCCGGTGTTCTACCGAAGCGCATGAAATTGTCCGGTCGCCCGAAACGCATGAAATCTTGATTGTCGCCACGTTGTTCCTTTGGCGTGCGTCCGAAGCGCATGAAATCGTTCTTGGAATTGCGACCAAAACGCATAAAATCATTAGAACCACCGCGTCCGAAACGCATAAAGTCCGAAGGATTTCTACCGAAGCGCATAAAATCACCCGAAGCGCGGCCAAAGCGTAGAAAGTCATTGGCGCTACGTCCAAAACGCATAAAGTCATCGGCTGGTCGGCCGAAACGCATGAAGTTGTCACCGCGTGAATCGCGTATACCCTCTTGACTGCGTTCAATGCGTCGACCCGCATCGGCGCTCTTATCGTAGTTAACCGTATAATCGTGATCGAGACTATTCACTTTGGGCACTTGTTCGAGCGCACGTTTGCCAAAGCGCATAAAGTCGGATGGACTGCGTCCGAAGCGCATGAAATCTGCATCGCGTCCAAAACGCATGAAATCGGCATTCGCACGTCCGAAGCGCATGAAATTCTCATTAAACGATTTTCGACGACGCTCCTCCTCTTCGTCGGCCTTGGACTTACGAAATTTCAAAATAATCAAATTTTTCGTATAGTCAATATTCAACGATGCGATGGGATAACGAAACTCTACTTCAGTTGGATCGCGTCCAGTTTGTATGAAAGGTAATTTTTGTGAATTCTCAGTTCGTTCGTTAGGCCCGCTTTCATTTAAATCGGTATCATCAGTGTCGGATATGGTGTTTAGTTGTTCGTTTGGTGATTCTATGATTTCGCTTCGTATTGTCGCCTGCAATTGTAGCAAATACAGGAAGAAGACTAGTAGTGGACCCATACTGATGTTCACTGGGACTAAAGTGACCTGGAAGTAGAGAAATCAAAACAAAAAATTAGGAACGCGATTTCTCATTAAAATTATCTTGTAATCAATCGGTACTCTATCTGCTCAGAGATTATAGCATCAGGTTTGATCAGCATAAAAGACGTCATTACACCTCATTAACAAGTGTCTTCGACACACGCCAATTTGTATTATGCCTCTTATGAGCTTTTGCTGCCTAACGGTGCATTGATTTTAATGACAACTCGTGGACATCGTTAAATACTCGTAAGACTGTTTGTAATTGCGATAAAACAGTGACAAATGGACTATCAAACGAAGTCGTAAAATCAGCGAAGGCTTTTCTCGACACTTAAAAAACTTTTCTGAGTACAAATTGGCAACCTCTGTAGTTTTGGTAAACTGATATTTCTGACAGTAGCTCCTGAGCTTATGAACAGTCTTACGAGTATTTAACGATATGTTTTACGACAACTGTAATCGTTAAACTCTGTAGACTGATTTGTTGATACAAAACTTGAAATCAGTTAATGTAGGCCGATATTGCTGAAATTCGATGAAAAAGTCAAAAGAATGACAGTAACAACGATATAGACGTGGTCTAAAGCTTCACTAAAAATTTTATAAACGCAACCGAAGTTCGTTTTAATGGAATGGAACATGCATACGGAAAAAATACAGTTGAAGCAATAATGTGGCTTGAAGATGAGTTTTCCGGCACTGCCCCAGGAAAATCAAATAAGTTATGCTAAGTTTAGACGTGGTGAAATGACCACCGAAAACGGCGAACGCAGTGGACGCCCAAAAGGTCTTTACCGACGAAAATATCAAAATAGTCCTTAAAAATAATTTGATAAGCCTAAAGTTCAATTGTGCAATATAGCAGGCACTCTAAAAATATCAACAGAACGTGTACATCATGACATTCCCGAATATTTGTGTATGAGAAAGCTCTCTGCAAAGTGGATGTTGGGCGAACTCCCTTTTGACAAGAAACAACGACGAGTTGATGACTCGGAGCATTGTTTGAAGATATTCAAGCCTAATGAACCTGTGTTTTTGGATCGATATGTGACTGTAGATGAAAAATGGATCCATCATTTCGCTCAGCCGAGTGGACTGCACACGATGAACCCGCTCCAAAGCGTAGAAAAACACAACAGTCGGCTAACATAAAGTCATAAAGTCAGTGAAAACAATGGCAATAATCCATGAATTGGTCTTCGTATTGCTTCCGCATACACCATATTCTTCTGATCTGGCCACCAGTGACTATTTTCTGTTCTTAGATCTCAAAATAATGCTCGGTGGGAGGAAATTTTCGGAATTGGTCTTTATGACAGCTTTCACTTAATTTATACACAGTTTGGAGCAAGTTTCGAGCAACCATGGATCGGTTTTGCACCCTGTTTACTCTAGCTTATAATGCGCAGAAACCTCGTACAATGCGCAGCAAAGGCGCCATTGCTGCTGTGGACCAGAGTATCAAAGAAGACCCGAGAAGACTAAGTTCATCCGCCAACGTGCGTATCAATTGGAGCTGTGCCCATCCCTTTAATGGAAGATTTTGCGAAAGGATCAGAGTGCGGGCATAAAAAATCCATTTTGAGCAAGACTGCTCGAGTCTTGAGTCCAAAACGAGAGACCATAATCCAGAATTCATTATAAAGACACCGTCACATCTTCAAAAAGTCACTATTTAGGATATTTATGAGCAGACAGAATTATTAGTCCATATTTATTCAAAATTGAAGCCGGTCATAAAATTCCATTCAATAAGGAACATCATACAGCCACGATTAATGACTTTTCCGTATCTAAATTGGACAATGTTGATGAAGACGACGGCAGTACATGTCATACAGCCACCAAAACAATAAATTTATTTGAAGAAAATTTGTGATGACCGTATTATCTCGCGTCGTGGGTCTGTGGCATGGTCTCCAAGGTTCTGTGGTTTAACGATTTAACACCGTTCAACGACGTTGGACTATGTTTGTGGGGTCGCTTGCCTACGCCGATAAGCCCGAGACAATGATGAACATTGGAAGCGAATATTCGGCGCTTTATTGCTGAATGCTAATTGCCACAAAAAGTTGTTGAAAATTCGGTTTTTCGACAAGAATTTATTCGAGCCAGCTGCGGCCATCACTTGCCCAGAATCATTTTTAAGCCCTTACAACAAAACCTTATCTTTATAATATCACTAAAATTTTCGCCAAAACATTTATATGCATTTTAGTTCTAAAAAACACCCTGTATTTTTAATAGATCTCCGAGGTTTACCTTTGAATGTTCTTTACTATTGGAGTAGGCACCGCTTACGGTTATAGCCGGCATCCGAAGCTGGTTTTTCTTTCCTTTGGCGGTGTTTTTTACGTGGCTGGTTCCAAACCTAGCGCACAAGCCGGGGAAGGAATATTTCCCTTCTCACTTCAACACGCTTTCAAACGGTTGTTTTTTGGCTATCCAGAGGATACTTGGTCTAAGACCGAAGTCTTGTAAAAGAATCGTTTCTGGCCACTCTCAAGTGAATGACGCTCAGAGAACTTTCCTCACTTGCGTGAACTTCTACACAAGGCTCCATCCGCCCTTTATATACTCTATTCAAGATTTAGTTAAAGTTTTCGATAGTTTTGGTCATAGGGAAATTGATAAAAAGACACAATTCCCTGAGTGTTAATCACGAAAAGCTAATTTTGACTTCCCTTGGTCTCGTCTGGAAATCAAGACAAGATACACAAACGCTATGAAATAAGTATTTGAAAATAATCTTTCAAACGTCTAAAGCACGGACGTGAAAATAAAAGTAAATAGAAAGCAAAGTTATAAACACAATCTAAAACTTTTGAAATTTCATCTTCATAATAATTATGAACTCACCGAATGCATTGAAAGACGGCTTTTTCCAGGTTTTGACCAAACAATGGCTGTATAGGCTCACACTGAGATTAAATAAATGCTTAAAGTGTGTAGCGCACGACTCTACATAACTAACGGTATTCAAATTACCCTAAAGTGTAAACACTGAACTGCATTTGGTCATGATCAATAAGCTTACAGCTGTGTCACGAGTTGTCACATAACTGTGTTGACAACAATGATCAAGTGTTACTGAAATACTCGTACATAGCTACGATTGTATTGTATTGTTTCTCCCCGCCAACACTCATTTGGCTCTGACTACCTGTGCAGACATTCACTCGTAGCTTAGAAAGATGTTTGTTGTAAAATATGAGCGAGTTGTGAAATAATAACGGCTCATACAAATATGCCACCAAGTTGTCACAATAAACAAGCAACAATAATAGAAACAAATTGATATGGAAAATGTGAGCTGATACGCGTCTGCGGCAGATTGATGATACGACAACTATGCGAAGCGGAACTTGTGGCATGCATTTTGCCCACACGTAGACGACTATACACACATACATGAGCATGTGGCATGACGAATGAAACAAAGGTGTTGCGAAAAGTGAAACCACATGTTGTGTGGCATGCAGGATATGCGACAATGCACCAAGCCACGGTGATAACGGAAAAGCCAGCTTGATAAACTCCCGAAATACCTGTGAAGATTTGCTTAAGTAAGAGTAAGTGTCGCATGTACTGGCTGGCTGGCTGGCGCCCACGAGTGACAACTCAACAAAGCTTTCAGCTCATAAATCATAACACAGGAATGCTAAAGCACCGGTAGCTTTTAAATACATAAACAAACGACGTGCGTCCATATGGTAGCACTACCACATACATATATATTTATTTACTTCCGTGTGCTTAAGGAAGAACTTTAGTTTAGCTAAGCATGTCTTGAAGAATCAACTCATACATACATACATTTGAACATATTGTATTTGTTTTTTGTTTTGCATATGTAGTAGTGGTTGCAATAAAAATCCAAATTCACGTTGCAATAAGTAGATGTTAACCCACAGAAATGGGTCATAAGTATTAGTTAAGCAAGTGCCAAATACCCCCATTTCGACGGTGCTACCATACTCCAATTACAATAACCTTCTCTAATTAAATACATATTTGCGCTTATAATAGCAGCCTTATGCTATTGTAGAGGAACAATTGGGAAGAGGCGGGGACACTCATCTAAAGTAATGTTCTGGTTCTTTGAAACCGCAATTAAGACAATAACGTTGCAAAAACTAGCTAAGCAGCTGTGGGATGTTCAAAAAGCGAACTTCATCGACTGTCTATGGTGCGGTAAGGACAACCCCAATAATGCCTTTCTAAACATTTCGAATGAAACCAATTTTGTTATTGTGAAAAAAAATGAATAAAAAGGAATTTCATGTTGATCAAGTAATGCTTTTTTAAGGGTTTTCGATATTGGTCAAGGGATAAAATACAGTTAAAGCAAAAATGTGGCTTCGTAACGAGTTTTCACTTCTTCTTTTTCTTTATTGGCGTAGACACTGCTTACGCGGGTATAACCGAGTTTGCAACAGGGTCCTTTTTGCAGTTTGGCGTCAATTGGAGACTTCAAGTGTAGCAAGGTTCTTCTCAGTTTGATGTTTCCAGCGGCGTGAAGATCATCCTCTTCCTCTGATTCCCATAGCGGGAATTGCGTCGAATACTCACAGAGCTGTAGTGATTTCATTCATTAGGAGGACATGAAATAGCCAGCGTAGCGCTGTCCTTAATTCGTTTAACTAGTCAGTCAATGTCGTCATCTAACGCGTACAGCTCACCGTGCCATCGACTGCGGTACTCGCCGTTGACAATGCGCAAAGGGCATAAATCTTCCGTAGAAACTTTCTCTCAAAAACTCGTAACGTCGACTCACCAAATGTTCATGCCACTGCAGCATATAACAGGACGAAGATGATAATTCACTTACAGAGTTTGGTCTTTGTTCGTCGAGAGAGAACTTTTTGTTGGCAAAAGTTATTCTATGTAAAATTTCGAGGCTTACATTGTTGTTAGTGTTAATGCTAGTTCCAAGACGAAATTGACTACGACTTTGAAGTTATGTCTGTTAACAGATACGAAAGCCAAGTCGTGAGTGCGACGACTGTTTGTTTGATGACAGAAGATATTTCGTCTTGTCTGACAATCGTTTGGTTTAACTTACTTATCTAGTCTGGAGATAGCAGAACTAGCGACGCGGTTGTTATGGTCAATGATATCGTTGTCAGCGGGGTACGCCAGCAGTTGTACTCTCCTATAGAAGATTGTACCTTCTCTATTCAGATCTGCAGCTTGATGTTTTATCTCGAATAGTAGATGGAAGAAGTCACGATAGGAAGTCGGTTTGTCTGAAACCTCGTATGATATCGAACGGCTCGGAGAGGTCTATTTTTAACATTGAATGTTTTCTGGCTAGTTATTAGAGATAAATACATCGTTTAGGTTAAGAAAGTTTATATTCGTATATAAGTCTAAGTACATTAGGGTAAGCCAAAAAAAAATAATATTCAAATTTGTATGTTAAAGTGAATTTAAAACAAGAAAAACCGTTCACTTCGGTTGCATGGAAGCTAGAATACTCTTCATAAATAAAAAAAATCCATTAAAAAGAACTTGATTTTAATCGTTAATTTTGTAAGATAGCTACATGCAATAGTTGGGCGATCTGATTTTCCGATTTATTTGGAGATTTTAGAAATGTCTTGAAAAATAATCCGTACCAAATTTTGTGAATACAACATGTCATTTTAAATTTACTGCCAACATACTTGTTCTGTAAACAAATGGCAGCTTTTTCCAAATGAAAGCATGCCCTGATTTCTTAGTGGATCTACGTCCTATTTCACGACAAACCTATTGGTTCCAGGACATTGTGATATTCCAGGGAACTCGTAGATAGATGAACTGGACAGAACAGCACCACCCTACAATTAGACTACGGAAAAGAGAGAATTTTTCACATATTTGATAGTCTGCTATGCGATTGTAAAGCTTTATATAGGAAAATAAGCTCAACTATCGGTCAAGATCACTACAATATCTTAGGGTTTTGTCTAAGTTAGTGAAAGCATGCCTTGATTTCTTAGTGGATCTATGTCCTATTTCACGACAAACCTATTGGTTCCAGGACATTGTGATATCCCAGGGAACTCGTAGATAAATGAACTGGACAGACAGCACCACCCTACAATTAGACTGCGAAAAAGAGAGAAATTTTCACTGGCTACTTGGAGATTTCTAATCGACAAATACATTATAAATTTAGCTGAGTCTCGATGGAAGTTAGGCCTGACTTGCTCAACAATCAAGTAAACGTGACATGAATGAATTATTTTGTATAAGAGAAGGAGACATGTTTGATAGTCTTCTATGCGATTGTAAAGCTTTATATAGGAAAGTAAGCTCAACTATCGGTCAAAAGTTTCTTGACAACGTGTTGCAGGTTTCTCAGAAAAATTTGTGAAAAATTTTAAATCGATACCTCAAACACAAAGAGGCTAGTTAGCGTGTATACAGGGAGGCAGACATGGCTAAACCTACTCAGCTCGTAGCGAAGTAAATTTCTGGCTCATCCTAATGTACATTTATTTATATATTTTTTTTTTATTTATTGAAATATTGCCTCTATATTTATATGAGGTCAATATGCACCAAAAATCAGACACATCTTTTAACTCTGCTCCGCTGGTCAATAGCGTGGTTGTCTTCACAAACAATTTCTTCATCAAGTTTACGTTAAGTCGCCGCCTAACGACGTTGCTTCATATGTAAATTTTTCATTTTGTACATAAGTATGTGGCTCTCTCCCCCTCTCTCTGCAGCTGCCCTCATTTACTTGTATTACCTATGATTTTTAACACGTGCAAGTGGAAATTGTATGAAAATTAAGTGCCTGCTAAACAATTAGAGCGCAAATGACGAGTTTTTATGCGTCTACAAAATACCTAAAAAAAAAACTGTGAATACTTAAACGGGCGCCCTAACCCCGAAAAACTGTTACTCTCTCTTTTATTTCCCATTAAAAACACCTTTGTGCCAATGACTTATATTTTGCCTGAGGTGTCTAGTGACGTTGAAGAGTTTCACACAATGTTTTGCAAACTGAAACCATGGAAAAGTTGGGTTTAAAATGGCTCTCGCCGGCGTTCGCAATTAACTCGTTAAATTTTCTACTTGCCCTTGAAGCTTATGGCTTTTTCGAACTAAATTGTGTTATCATGCGCTCATATGTGATTTTATTTAAGCATGGAAGGAGTTATATTTAAGTAATGTACTTGTAGAAAATTTTTCAATTTGAGTAGACTGCCTTTACTCCATATGATACCATAAATCGACTGCGAATATGAAATGATAACTTTTAAAGGAATACTTGTGGATCATTTAAATTAAACTATTTCCAGATGTTTTGCTTTTGCTCTTGATGAGCTTCAAACTGACAACCCAGCGAAGTTCAAACGAATGCTTCGCAATGACTAAATAATATCTCTTAAGTAGCCCAATTGTCGATAATACAGAGTACTCCAACTAGAGTAAAAACAGTATTTATACCCTAAACATATTATATGAAGTTTTTTTACATCCAAAAAGACTGTCGATTTAGCCTTGCCTGCCTGCTTATATGCAAAAGTCAATTTTTAAGATATTAATATGAAAATTTACACACGTCCTTTTCTCCGCAAGTAGCCGTTCACTTGTCGGAACCAAAGATATCGGACCACTAGGGGATATATCTGTAAAACAACTGACCGATCAAACTCAAGTTCTTGTATGGAAAACTATTTTATTTTAAAAGATGTCTTCATCAAATTTAACACAAATTATTAGAACTGACCGATCAAAATAAAGCTTAAATTATTTTTAAAAGATCTTTAAATCTTATTTAGTAACCTTAAAAAGACTCGAAAGTTTTTTGTAACGGGTGATCCAACTGAAGGTACCTTTCTCAATAGCCTTTTCAGACAGATCACGCGTTAGTCATGTCAAGCTGTCATGTTATTTTTGTTCAGTATTGATTGGAAAGACTTACGGCCGAACAACGTTTACAAATCATTCAACTTTTTACGTAAATTCACGTTCTGTGAAGAATGTGTTTCGTGCGCTTCGCTCAAATTATGATCATCATAATCGTCATACTGAGCATACTATTTGCAACACCATCACCCATCTTGAGACACAGCATTCATAATTGAATAATATTCAACCGAATAGACCAGGTCCAGAACGCAGTGAAAAAATGTAGCGGCCGTAGCTGAAAGTGTACACGAAGATCGTGGAGAGTCGATTCGGCGCCTTTCGTAGCTACTCCGACTGACGTATGGAACGACTTTACGCATTTTACGTCGAACTCTTAAATTAAAAACAAAAAAATACAGCTTGTGCAAGAACTGAAGCTGTTCGACCTTCTCAAGCAACATCACTTCACTCTATGTGCTCTTGAAAACTTCCAAGAAGATCCGACGTTTTCGACCCAAATTTTGTTCAGAAATAAGGCCTATATCAGATTCAATGGGTATGTAAACAAGCAAAATTGTCGCATTTGGGACGAAAAACAACCCGAAGACATTCAAAAGCTGCCATTTTATTCTGAAAAAATAACGCTTTGGTGTGGTTTGAGGGCCGGTGGTCCATATTTCTTGAAAATTGATGCCGGTGAGAACGTAACCATTATTGGCGACCGTTATCGCGCCATTATAACCTGAAATTCAAGCTTGTGATTTCGGGGACATTTGGTTTCAACAAGACGGCGCCTCTCAGATCGTGTGATACCATATCTTAGATTTTCTCCTGTGGAGATATGTAAAGTCTAAAGTCTATGCGAACAATCCCGCTTCGTTTTAGGTCTTGGGCAAAACATCTAGTTTGATCTTAAGGTAGTTCGAGAACACTTTTGCATGCATTGTCTGAACCTAAAGGATTATTCTTCGCATTGTAGGAGCAAGTTAAGGCTGCTTCTATTCCGTTTAAGATCTCATAAAACTGAAATTTAATCGGTCTTGGTCGCTTTAGAATGAAAAAATCTAGATTATTTATAAAACGTTATCTTCACAAATCTATACTAAATACCTATAATTCGGTTATCTAAACTTGTAATGTGAATATTATTTTAGTCCGTCGAAATCATACGCAACAGTGTAATCTTATAAAACACTCTCTTTGTTTTTAAACATCCGAAAAATGAATTCACATCAATGAAGAGTTACGAAACTATAAACAAACAATGCTCTCAAATCCTTAGAAAAATAGCGAGATAAAGCCCTGGGATGGCAAGTTTAGAGATGAAAGAGAAAAATTTCACTATGTAAAACAACAATTTTAATGAATATTTTGAGATATATTTCTTTGTCACATTAATATTAAATTTGATTTCAAACCTTTTGGTCTAACAAGTGATATTTTTAGTAAGTAATTTAATTTAGATTAGCCATCTCAATTTGTCTGAAGGGACTTTGAGATGATTTACAGACATATGTACATTTTTGTCAACGACTCAGTTGTACATAAAAGCAATGCCTTCAGTTCCATCACTTTTTTTTCTCTCTTTACTGACAACCATAAATTTTAGTTGAAGACAGTAACCGAATGGTTCGAATTTCTGTGCCTTTATGAGTTTCACTCTGAAATGAGATGCAGTTCGCTCTCGGAGGAGGAAAGACGCGCAGTCCTTCATTATGTCTAAATATCGGTGATCATCTGATGTAACTTACACTTATCGGACTGATAAAAGGGTTGTAACACAATTTCAAGCAATATAAAAAAGATTCACTTGAAATATTCGTCGCCACTTTGCAGCAAAAATATTCAATGGAAATGCTCTATTCCGATTTTTAGCACTCATATATCAAATTTTAGCGTTTTATTGAGAGAGCAGTGAGAGCGAAGCTTCATCTTCGAGTTCGATCTAAAGCGGTTATTGATACTCTCGAACGTATGCATAATACTTTTTAGGATAATATTTTAAACGGAAGCATCTCTAAGTGATTGAGAACTACTTATCGGTAACTCAAAAACAATTAAAAACAAAAAATTTCAGAAATTTACTTTAAAAAAAAAAAAATTTGAATATTTTTTGGAATTATTTTTGAAAATTAAAGTTTTGATTTTTATTTTTGTAACACCTTTTGGAACGGAACCATCTCTGAGAGTTTAAGAACCATTTGCCGACAATTTAAAAACTGAAATTTTTAAAAGTAAAAACTGAATTTTTTTGGAATAATATTTGAAAATCAAGCATCACTGAGTGATTGAGAACTACTTGTCGAAAACTTTAAAACACAAATTTTTGTAAATTTACTTTACAAAATAAAAAATTTTGAATATTTTTTTGAAAATTAAAATTTTTTAAAAATTTTTTGAAATACTTTTTGAAACTGAAACTTAGAAGCACAAATTTCTGAAAATTTGCAATACAGAATATTGAATATTTTTTTCAAATAATTTTTTAAAATTAAAATTTTGAAATACTATTTCAAACGGAAATGCCTCTTAAAATTTCGATTATTTTGTTGGAAAAACATTTGAAAATCAAACATCTCTGAATGTTAAAGAAAAACATGCCAATAACTCAAAAACTCAATTTTTTCAAATAACCTTTTAAATTTCCACTTTGATCCCAATCTTCACACCAAATTTCCAGTATAAGTGATAACTTCTTGTTGAGCTGTCAAATTCACGTGTCAATCGTTTAAAATTACACACAACTTTGGAAGGTTAAAAATAAACGTTGGAACTTTAAAAACCGAGTTTGCGGTAAATTTCACACGTCGGACTAAATCATTCAATCATTTTCGTCCGACAAGTATTGTAAGTTCAAAACAAAACTATGCACTTTTTCACTTTTGCTTCACCGGTCAAAATAACAACACCGTCGGATTTCCGTTTCCGCTTATTTGTGACGCGGCAGAAAAATTCGCGCTATCCGTTTGACCACAGTCACTACCTGCGCCAACTGGGACCGATTATGATTGATGCCACCGGCGTGCAGTTATGTGGGTTTAAAGTGGCTCTTTGGCTGGCCCGTGAGTCTGTTTTACCGTTATGTGCTAGGCACTTGTTGGCCGTGGAATAAGTTCGAGACTTCTGTGGCTTGTGTTGAACGCACATCCTGTTTTATATGTGTGGCGGCCACAAAAGCAGCTGCCTAACACCAACACAGGCGCAGTGGTAAACTTTCGCGCTCACACACACACACGTGCGCAGCTCGAAGCGCAAGTATATATTTGCCTATGCCACATCCTTTTTGCTTAGGCGCAGCGAGACACACACCTACTACACACAAAATGTTTACAATGTGTATCAACAGGCAACAAGCCACAACAAAAACAACAGACGATATCTCCTTCTGCAACAACTTGTTTGCGTCCTTATGCTTTCCTTCTTGTGCTTGGTGTCGGCAAATGCTCGTCATTTCGCCATCTGTGTTTGTATTGGTACTCGCTATCGTTTACCGGAAACACAAAGTGCAAATGTTGCAGCAACATTTCAATGTTGCTTGGCATTGAGCGGCTTTCGCAGCCTCGTAGAAACCTCTAATTTCATGTTCAAAGGACATGGTCAATGTTTCACTGGCAAGAAGCGTTATGATATTCAAATGTGTGTGTGTGTTTGCGGTTTGTATTATTGTTCGTGTGTCTGTTTGCTGAAATATCCAACTTTATGTGGGTGTCTTCTAAATAGTTGACCAAAAATAATATGAAAACTGGCAAATAATGATTTAGTAATCTTTCCGCCTTTGCATTTGCGTATTCAGTATTCGGTTGCATTGCCGTTCCAGCTATTGTGACGCATTTTAACTTGCTGACATTTGTCTTTATTAGCATAAGGTAAAAGTGGAGGTCTTGGAAACTGTTGGTTGGCTGAATAAGAATGTTCATGTGATTTAAGATATACATTTTTTATGTAATCATATGTTATATAATGTTTGCATATATTATATATAAATTCATTATTTTTGCCTAAACATAGTTGGGTTAGGTAAGGTCGCGGGGTTCATCCAAAAATCGTTGGATCTCACTTAGACAAATATTTGTCCTTTGTGTGACCCAAAAACTCACTTCAGAAGTTGTTAAAAACAGGACACGTGGGAAACAATGGATCTTTAGCTTCAAGCGCAGGCATCCTAAAGAATAACTACTCCCCTTGGACCTCGTAACTGAACTCTGTATTGTATCGCAAACCTAGCTTAACCAAAAACTCATTGAAGTGCATGAAGTCTTAAATCCTCGAAGCGTTTTCAGCTTACCACGAATTTATTAAGGCGGTTAATATCAATTCCAGCCACTTCGCTATGATTTTCAAAAGTATCGCAACCGAGATATTTCAATCTCAGTCTGGTAAAAGCCGAGTAATATAGCGGAAGATCACTTCTTCTTTCTCTATACAACTTTTGCAAGGAGCGGTCAACAAAATGGTTTTTTGCCCCACGCGTGTATCTATTAGACAATGTTCAGTCAGAACACCTGCGATTGAGAGATTGACCTTGCTAAGTGGAAGTAGTGCGGACAACCGACTACTTGGATCTCATAGCTACACAAGTTCTGGTTGTTGAAAAGTCCTGCCAAGCTCGCTGAAAGTCCATAGCTCCAGCGCTACAAAGGCAAGAGCTATCAGACAACCCACTCGCTTTCAATCGGATGAAATAGGCTCATAGATTTTACAGTTTCCTGGGACTCCGCTGTGACCGGAATCCCATACAGTTCTAATATGGAAAAATTTTCAAGCTGCTGTCCATTGTGTCATACACTCCTTAACTAGTTTTGAGAGAAAGTCAGCGAGCTCTATTCTTCAGCTGCATACCTACCGCTACCTGGATGATAGCCATGTCCGCTTGAAAGACCTTACACAGTGTGGATGCATAAAACTAGAGTTGATGGAGAGTTCCCGAACTCCACCTCCTACCGTCTCTTTTAACTTCGATCAATCCGGGAAGAAGCTCACTCCACCTCGTTTCTAACGGCTTCGTACCGCTCCCAACACTCTCCCAATTGTGTGAGCAGAGAAGCAAGAAGGTTCCGCGAAGCCGTGATCTAGGTTGTAAGAAATGCATAGTTAGAATGATCCGATTTAGGTCAAAAATTTTGTTAGCTAATTTGTTGCCATTTTGAAGGTCAAAAAAGTAAATGTCACTCTCAGAGAAACCTTCGTCCATATTCGCAAAAACCTGAAATAGTAGATTTTCACAAGCTTTTTTTAAAGCGAATTTTTCTAAAGTGAAATCATTGGTCATAGACAGAAACGGGTACCAATCACTAGGAGCTGGCTCCGTACTATAAGTTGGTTGCATAAGAACAACTCCCCAGCTTTCGGAGCGCTATCGAGGTGTGTCTATAGTATTGAGTACAATTTATTTTCTTTTTGCCAAAGCTGGCCGCTTCTGGGTGATTGCTTCATTCAGACAATTCTCCTTACAGCTTAGATCCGAATTAAAAGTTGGGTCTTAGAAAAGCATCTTATGGTAGATGTTTCCCTTTCTGACCGTCGATTCTGGCTTGGTCAGCGCTTACGCCGGTTCCCCGCGATTCCACCGCCGCCGTTTTTGCTTATTGTTATGTATATTAAGAGAATAATTTTTAATCATCAGTAACCAAAAGCTTTATAAAAGGATCGAATTTGTTGCGATTAAGTAAAGATTCTATCAAATCCTTTTACGACATATGTAGATATATCAAACATAAATAAAGTTATGGATAGACAACTCTGCATAAATAATATCTTAAAAAATGGACAAGTGTTATCTGAAAACGTCAAATTTGAAACCAATTAACTTTCCAAGCCCCCAGATACCGAATATGTGACTGACCGAAAATGGGTGAAATTGTCCGAAGAAAGACATCTAGAAACCATAAGGACATTTGTCGCTACAACGTATATAAAGGGTGATCCAATTAGATGTAGAGTGAGCAGTAACTCTGACTGACTTATGGACCGACTGGGCGAATTTTACGTCGAGATCTTAAATTGAAAGCGTACAAAATACAACTTGAGCAAGAACAAGCCGCTCGACCTTCCCAAGCGACATCCCTTCGCTCTATGGGCTCTTGAAAAATTCCAAGAAGTTCAAACGTTTTCTGGTTCAATGGGTATGTAAACAAACAAAATTGCCGCATTTGAGACGAAGAACAACCTCAAGAGATTCAAGAACTGATATTCCATCCAGAAAAACCAACGGTATGGTGTGGTTTGTAAACCGGTGGAATCATCGGTCCATATTTTTTCCAGTGAGAATGTAACCGAGGCTGGTTGTTACTATTCGCCTATTTAGGAACCAGTATTAACACCACCAACAACGTCAGCCTGGAAATCCAACGCAGAATAACTCTTGCCAACAGGTGCTACTTCGGACTGAGTAGGCAAATGAGAAGCAAAGTCCTCTCTCGACGAACAAAAACCAAACTCTATAAGTCACTCATAATACCCGTCCTGTTATATGATGCAGAGGCTTGGACGATGACAACATCTCTTGAGTCGACGTTGCGAGTTTTCGAGAGAAAAGTTCTACGAAAGATTTATGGTCCTTTGCGCGTTGGCCACGGCGATTATTGGATTCGATGGAACGATGAGCTGTATGAGATATACGATGACATTGAGATAGTTCAGCGAATTAAAAGACAGCGGCCACGCTAGCTAGGTCATGTCTTCCGAATGGACGAGAGCACTCCAGCTCTGAAAGTATTCGACGCGGTACCCGCCGGGGGAAGAAGAGGAAGACCACCACTCCGTTGGAAGGACCAGGTGGAGAAGGATCTGGCTACGCTTGGAATATCCAATTGGCGCCACGTAGCGAAAAAAAGAAACGACTGGCGCCCTGTTGTTAACTCGGCTATAATCGCGTAGGCGGTGTCAACGCCAATTAAGAAGAAGAGAATGTAACCGTCAATGGCATCCGTTATCGCACCATAATAACCGACTGTTTGATGCCTGAAATTAAAGCTCGTGATCTCGCCGACGCTTGGTTTCAGCAAGACGGTGCCACTTCCCACACATCATATTAATCAATGGCTTTATTGAGAGAACACTTAAGTGAGCAGATAATTTCACGCTTTGGGCTGGTCGAACTTTGAAAGAAATAATTTGAAGTTGCTGTGTTTTTACTTCAAACAAATAGGAAAGCTGGAAATTGAACTTCGGCATCCTTGGAATGCAATCTCCAAAGAAATTGTTCAGATCGGATAGTGTACAAGCTGACTGAATAAAATGAAGTTCTTGTGAGGAACCATTTATATTTATGAAGTGTATTATAGTTTCAGTGTAGTTAGCGCTTTTATTTATTTTTAATGTTTTTGGGGTTATAGACATGTGCACTTTTATTATCGTCTACAAACACCCCTGTTTCTAATATAAACATCTTTTTGAGGCAGACCAAATGACCTTTCTTGACATTTTCATTTCATTTTCACGTCAAAAACTGAATACTAATATTTAATTTGACGAATGGACTACAATGGAGTCCACAAAAAGATACTGCCTGTCAGGTGGAAAAGTATAATTGTGAATAAAAGAGCAGGAAATGCATGCATCACGGAAGAACATCCGCCTATTGTTGCATTGAAGAATGTAAGCATATATTTTTGGGTATATATATATTTGTGAGTTTATGTACTTTTTGATGCATTTTCATTTTCATTGAAAAGACATAGAAGACAACTTAAAATTGGCTTCGCAACATGAAGCTGAGCGTTCTTAATAGTATAAGTATTTGGATATGTTATCAACATTTCGACGCCGTAATGCTAGAACGTTTAAATTAAATGAACAATTAAAACGCCCATCTTTTCAATTTTAACCCAAAACGCCCACCAAAGTGCCGTGTTGAAGCTTTGCTAAGCCTAACGATGCTGGCAGTATTGGAGCTGTTGCCACAAATTGGCTATGGATTGGCTAACCGGCAAACACTGCCATTACAAGCCGTTTTGCATAGCTTACACATATACGTAGTCATATGTTTGTGTGTGTATCGCGGTTAGCGTGTAATTTGCGGTTAGTCTTCTAATGACACTTTCACAAAGAACTCTGAAGTTTCGCACATCTCAAGTATTGAAGAAATTCTTTCGTTTCTCCTTGGTTTTTGTTGTTTTGGTTTTATAGCCATGTAACTGTACACTTTTTGTCGCCTTTTATGACATATTTCTACTCTGTTGGCCGTCTACACGGGCGTATGTTGCCGCGTAATTTGTTAACACGGCCGTCAGAGCGTCGTCAGCGTTGGATGTTCAAGCTTTTCTTTTTAATATCTACTCCTATGTAGGTACATATGTATGTATGTATATAGTAGGTACATAGTTTCCACGTGGCTCCTCTACAACTATTTTGGCTTAGCTTACAAGTTTTTCTTAAAGCTTAGCAGTTTTTAAGTCTTAAACTATCTTTTAAGAATAACGTGAGACTTTGGAATAGTTTGCTTAATTAGATTTTAATTTTTAAAAACTTTGGGTTTGGATTTTCATTCTTGAAAAATAAGCTAACACAGTTGATTAATTTATACCTAGTTGACCTTAATTGCTCAGTATAGACTAACGCCTGCATAAATTAAGGCTTTTGCATTAACATACAGGGTTTGTCCAGAAAGTAATAGGACTGAGTCGATTAAAAAAAATTATTGAAGCAATGGTTATAATTTTTTAAAAACTTTCCAAATAGGCTCCTTCTGCGTCGATGCAGCACTGCCAGCGCGACTTCCAAGCATTGAAACCGTCACGAAAGGCATTCTCTGGCATACGTAGCCTTGAGAGCCAAAGTGCATGCTGCTTGAATGCCCTCTGTCGTCTCAAAATGCTTGCCTTTCATTGACCTTTACAGGCAATGAAACAAAAAAAGTCTGGGGGGAGGGGTGCATATCTGGGCTGTAGGGCGACTGCGGATGCGTTGGGATGCCGGCTTTAGGTAGCTGTTCGCAAGAAAGACGGTGTGACTCGGGGCGTTGTCGTGGTGCAACTTCCAATCAGCTGTGATGTCTTGTCGGACCCGATTGACCCTTCGTTTGAGTGTCTTGAGGACTTCCATGTAAAACTTGGCGTTGACGGTTTGTTCAGGAGGAACAAATTCATGGTGGACGATGCCTTTGATGCCAAAAACGACAATGAGCATCATTTTCACTTTTGGTTTGCTCATTGTTCCGGTCTTCATGAGCGACTTCTTCCCGGCCCTTCAAACGGCACTTCTTGCTAAAGCAACATCTGGGTAAACCTGCTTGATCATATTACACGTCTCTCTTGCAGATTTACCGAGTTTCACACAGAATTTAATCGCATACCTCTGCTCTAACGAACGCTGCATTTTCGACTTGCAACACTCACAGAAATATGTCGCGCGAAAATGTTTGTCCTGACTCTCCAGGTGCTCGGAGACCACTGACTAGTCGCTCGTTCATTAGGAACGCCCTCTACCGAAGTACAGTTGCGGCGGAAGAAAATCAGTGCTACTAGTATTACTTTCCGGACACACCCTGTAAGCCATTATTAATATATGTATGTAGGTTTTCACTCAGTGGTCCGATCAGAGCAATATGATGATGTCGTTGATTTGGCTAATAACCTAGTATGAAATTTTCGTGAAGGCACCTCCTCAACTACAAAGGATTTCCTTAAAAGAGTTACTTTTTGGTTTTGTCAGTTTCTTTAACAACTATAGTTTAACCTAGAGTAGTTCAATATCGGCGGTTACGAGCCCTCAACAAAATCCTCAAGTCGCTAGCCAGCAGACATAAAACTACCCCGCACCGATAAGGTCGCCTAGACGTAGTGAAACGCAGACGAAGAAGCTTCAGATGTGTCGAAATATTGGTCAAGGAACATAACGAACACCTCTCCAAGCAGTTTCGTAGAAACCATCCCTGCTGTTGTCTGCTTCAAGCG
Source organism: Bactrocera dorsalis (assembly GCF_023373825.1). Classification (NCBI taxonomy): domain Eukaryota; kingdom Metazoa; phylum Arthropoda; class Insecta; order Diptera; family Tephritidae; genus Bactrocera; species Bactrocera dorsalis. Next base: position 68,786,930 of record NC_064305.1, read on the forward strand.
GAGCCACCTCATAAGAACATCAAGAGGTGCTTCCTTGATTAAGTCAACGACATTGCCGACCAGACTGCAGACGCAGCAAACTTTAGATATGCACTGACCGCCATTCACAGCGGAGGTATTAACACCTTCATCGACTCTCAGTAAATGTCGTACTTGGAGTCAAACCAGACGAAGTCCTTGAGTTGTCTTCGCCGTAACTGCACTTTTACTGGGCCTGCCATTAGATATCCGAACCATACCATCCAATCCGGAAGTAGATAACCGCTATAATTACAATAACACAAAAAATTCGTTTTTTGGTTAGGAAAGTCAGTAAAAACGTCGACGAAAATACATTATTCTTCTTTATCGAATTGTCGCATCCATCTCCGGATCCAGCCCCCGGCGACTATTTTCTGTTCTCAGCTTTCAAAAGAACGCTCGCTTTAAATAAATTTTCGTCAAATGAAGAGGTGATCGCCGAAGCTGAGGCCTTTGTTACAAAATCAATCAAGGTGGTTTGCTCTTCAATAACTGGTTTTATTCTGTTGCGTCCATAAAATTTGTGTCAAAGACATTTTTTGGCAAATAAAACATATGTATTTGCTATTAGTTTTAATACTCTTTCGAAGAAGTTGCTAATTTATGGTAATATACTTCATATAAGAAATCAGCACAATGACTCAGGCCGTTTTTCGCATTCCATTAATTAACGCCTAAAAATGTAAATTCCAATGAAAAAGTATGCAAAAAATGCCAAAATCTGTTGAAAACAAAGTGTTTTGTTTTATTTTTGTATGGTGAGTAAAGTTCATGTCAATCATTTAAACGTGCTTTTCACGGTCAAAACAAAAAAAATATCCGCAGCAACAACGCAGTAAAAATGCTTTGCCAAGGGATAGATCAAAATGTGCGCATGCGCCGCTAAGCACGCAAGCGATGAAGTTACAAGTTTATGTTTGGTTTGAAGCTGAATAGGCCTAAGCGCTTTGAATTCTGCAACTACAGTATGTATATCTAGCTGTGTGTACATACATACATTTGCAGGCTTGAAGTTGAAAGCAACACTAAACAACAACTCGTCCGTCCGGTCGCTAGTAAGTGCCATTAGATTTGATCATTTTATAAGGTTCCAATGTCAATGAAATGAAATAGAATGGGTGTGCTGAACATTTGTGGGCTTCTAGTGTTAACCGTCTCTACTAAACATATGTATGTATATCTATAAACTACTACAAGTACGAGTATGTAGATACAAATATATATAATACTATTTACTATGCGAAAACTTTGCATTTCATGGGATCAGAGTCCCATATTTTTGAACACTGATTTTTATGTAAAATTTAACGAAGAATCGAATGGAAAAGTCAATTTTGAAAAAAAGTTGGGGGAAAAGCACAAAAACCGGGTTTTTGAAAAAAAAAATGTTTTTTTTGGATTTTGAAATTTTTTTTGGATTTTGAAAATATTTTTATCAGAAAGCTGAGGTTTTTTACATAAAATTTGATAATGTAAAATTTTTTTTCACTCAATTTTGAGGTCGTTAAAAAATAAAATAAAAAGTCATTTTTGTGTTTGATCTCAATTTGAATTGCGCGCCAAAAAACAATGGAGCAACTTTGACCACTAAAAAGTTAACAGATATTCTTCTTTTGGTCTATATTATGATATTCTAAAGTTTGGTCAAAATCGGAGAACCACGGGTACAAAATGGAATGGCCCATATACTTAACATATACTAATATTATTTTGGGACAAATATTTAATTCGGAATATTTCTAATTTTCAATACCAAATATTAGTTTTTCTCGAGATACTTTTAGCTTCTAGGTTATATATGGAAGTTTGTACCTTCTCTATTCATATCTGCAGCTCGAATTATTTTATCTAGCAGTAGATTGAAGAACTCGCACCATAGGAAGTCGAACGGCTCGAAGAGGTCCTTCCCGGCCCTGACGCAGCTTGTGGTAATGCTCAACGTCAGTTTACGCAGCCATATTAGTTTTGCGGCGATACCAAATTCAGACATCGAGGCAGCTCCTTTTCTTGCTGTCGACAGCAGCTTTGAAATCGACGAAGAAGTGGTGAGTGTCGTTCCTCTGCTTACGGGTCTCTTCCAAGATTTGGTGAATGGTGAATATCTGGTTAGTTGCTGATTTTCCAGTCCTAAAGCCATATTGATGAGGTCCAATCAGTTTGTTGACGGTGGGCTATAATTTTTCACACAATACTCTCGTTAGAACCTTATATGCTTCATGGTCTGGCAATGGAACGTCCGCTTCAGTGTCATTGATTTTGGGAATCGGGTTCACCATCTCTTGGTGTTATGCTTTCACTGCCGTTCAGCAGCAGGCTGAAGAAGTGTTCCCTTCATAACTTCAGTATGCTTAAGGCATCAGTCACTAGATCACCTCTGGGTGTTCTACAAGAGTATGCTCCGGTTTTGAAACTTCCGCCGCATCTTTTCGTAGAATTTTTCGAGCTTCACCCCTGTTGGCCAGCGTGTCAAGCTTTTCGTACTCACGCATTACGGTCTCTCTGTTTTTTTGTCTGCAAATGCGTCGCGCTTCCCTCTGCAACTCTCGGTATCTATCCCATCTCGCACGTGTTGTGGTTGAATCACTACATTAAAGTAAAATCGCAAATTATCGAAAAAATGTGATTCTGTCGCCGTGAAATAAAAATACTTATTTTAAGATAATATAATATTTAAGAAAATAAGAATTAAAAATATTGATTTTTTGCGAATCCAGCGTTCACGCATATCAGTTTTCTTCGAAAGTAATTTTTTTAACTTCAGCATTTTTACTTTTTTTTATACATATATACGATGGAAAGCTCTAACTACTGACTATAGTTATCGAAAAGCATGAATTAAAAATTTCATTTTTTTCGTAAAAAGTTCAATTGAGAGAATTGATTTTTTTCTAAAAATATCGATGGCTTTTAATCGAAAATTTATTTCGTAACTTCATAATTTGTTTATTAAATTAAAATTTTTGTTAACTATTAGTTATATTTATCGAAAAAAGAGTTTAAATATCGATAATTATTTTTACAGAAAAATAAAATTTTAAGACTGTGTTTTTAGAAAAGCGATTTTCTACGAACAAAAATAATGCAGTAAAATATCGATTTACTTTAATCGAACTTAGAAATATCGATGAATTTTTATAGAAAATTATTCTCTTTTAACTTCAGTATTTTTTACATTGAATGATTAAAATCTCTAACTATTGACAAAAGTTATGGAAAGTTTAGAATTAAAAACTTCGATTGTTTTTTATCCTAAAACTTCAATTGACGGATTCGATTTTTTTCTAAAAATTATCGATAAGTTTTTATCGAAAATTTATTTCGTAACTTCATGTTTTTTTATAAATGAATGTTATATTATCGAAAAATAAGAGTTAATAATATCGTCATATATTTTTATCGAAAAATAAGTTTAAATATCGATAATTATTTTTATAGAAAAATAAAATTTTAAGACTGTGTTTTTAGAAAAGCCATTTTCTACTAACAAAAATAATGCAGTAAAATATCGATTTACTTTAATCGAACTTAGAAATATCGATGAATTTTTATAGAAATTTATTCTATTTTAACTTCAGTATTTTTTACAATGAAAGATTAAAACCTCTAACTATTGACGAAAGTTATGGAAATTTTAGAATTAAAAACTTCGATTGCTTTTTTATCGTAAAACTTCAATTGAGAGAATCGATTTTTTTCTAAAAATTATCGATAAATTTTTATCGAAAATTTATTTCGTATCTATTTTTTATAAAAATTGAAAATTGTCTTATTTTTCGTAAAATAAGAGTTAATAATATCGTTATATATTTTTATCGAAAAATAAGTTTCAAGAATATTTATTCTCAAATTTGAGCAAATAATCGGGTTCAATATTTTGGAAAATATTTTAATTGTGTCCTTAAATTTTATGACTATAATACCGGAACTCTGTACTGTGATACAGTCACAAGTCTCTAAATTCGAGATTTTAAATTGCAGACAAGTTTTGTGACTTGAGACAATTTTACAATAACAGTAAATCTATATTCTGATGTGTTAATAAAGCTTTTAGTACACTGTCTCCACCAAATCTCTTCGCATAAAATCGCCATCTAAACAGTTAATATTCTACTTATATAACAACAATTATGTGCAATGACCTTCACAACCTCTCAAATAAACACACCCTCTTTGACACAAATACATATATTTATTTGTTGTGTTATTCACCGTTTTCCAATTAGTTGAAATTCTTTGACAGACGTTTAAATTTAATTCGAGCTCTTTTTCACTTCAAGCGCTCTTATCTGCAACGAATCAAAAAAAACGCTCTCACGACTTCACATTTCGGCTGTAATTTAAATATATGTACATATACAAATATTTATGTATGTATATATGTTTCTATGCAATTGCACGTATTTGACATGCGCGCCAGCCGGGCTTACGAAATCAATAAAAATTCGCCGAATTTTTTGGAGAGCAAAAAACCGAAATGCAAACAAGAGCCGGGTTTTTGGCAATTTTCAGTTGACCGAGTAAGCAGCGAAAGAAAAATTTAATAAACGGCAGACTGGCAATGCGTGGATGTGTATGTAAGTCGATGTATGTGTTGTTTGTGGCATGAGTTAACGTTGTAAAGTGGCGCGCATGCGCGAGTGAGAGTAAAACGTGTAACCCGATGCTTATATATACATTATAATATATATATTTATTTAATTTTATTGTATTTATAAATCGAGTTAAATTGCAGTCGTTACATTCAAACACAAACATACATACTTACAAACTAACTGAATTACATTCGTTTAAGCCGCTCACGACTGCTTGCGGTACTGGACGCTGTGACACAGACGGCTGTTGCTGCTGAAGCGCAGCCTCAAGTGGTGCAGCGAGACGTTTGCTACTGGCAAAGTTCAAATCGACACACACACATACATGCATATACAGTTATTTGATATGTTTTCATATGTAAATATGTATTCATTGAAATATATAGGCTTACAAAGCGTTTGAGCCAAGTGAGAGTGCAACAAAATTAACGTAGGCATGTGAATACGCATATAATATATGTATATATATATATACATACATACAAGTATATACATATATTTTATTTACACCTATGTATACATACATACATATATACTTATACATTAGTCCGCTTGCGCGTCTTCAACAAGCTGTTCCGTTTCGTTTTAAAGTTGTACCTGTGCGCACAGCCAAAGTCGCACACACACATACATGCATACTTGTTGTTGTTATTTCCATGCTTACAAAATGCAAACAAACGGCTTGTAAGCCACTTGCTCAGCTTTAAAATTCATATATTTCGCGCTTGTAACTTTTTTCGCTTTCAGCTGTGTGACTTCTAAGTGATTTTTCTTAAGTTTACCACTCAGTTCGCGTTTAGCATTCGACGCGTGCGGAATTACGAAAATATTTTTGGGTGTTTGCAAGCCGTCAATTAACAAGCTATTAACATATGTGCGGTATTTTGGCAAAAAGTTAAAAAAATTGAACCTGTTTTTTGAGAACGTTGCACTGCGAATTAAAGGAAATAAATATTTGGTGCAACAAAAAGTGAAAAAATCCAAAACAAAAAAATAAGGAAATTTTAAAAAAAATTTATTTTTGTAAATTTTGTAAAGTAAGTAGTAAAAAGTGTAAAGTTTCACTTTTGCCTTCAATTTCTATTAAAATTTAAACTTTATTTTTAAAGTATATATGGGCATATATTAGAGCAGGTCGATCATCTTCCGTCTTCGGGCCAGCGATTTTTAAGTCGAAGCTTAAAAAATCGGAATAATAAGTTGTTTGGGAGATATGTGATATAGTTGTCCGATCGAACCAATTCCGACAAAAAATCAATAGAATATCAAAATGCGCAAACGTATTAAATTTCATTCCGATATCTCAAAAACTAACGGAAAAATTTTTATAATACCTGAAAAACTTCGCTTAAAAATCGCTGGCTTGAAACCGGAAAAAAATATTCTGAACAATCCGTAGAACTTATCCCGCATGCGAGATTTTTCCATTTAATTTTTTTTTACTAAAAATGGGTAGAGAGCTGAAGGCCCCAAAAATTCTAACTCTAAATAAAAAATATAAATATAATTTAAATCCCCAAACTCCAAAAGTAACAAGGAAAAGGAAAGAGAAAAGGAGTTCGACGCGAAATAACATGTTATTTATCACTATTTAAATATATAATAATATATCCCATATGTATGGAAAAGTGTTCATTTTGAACTTGATGCTTTAGTTTTGAGAATTGTGAAATCGGTTCTCATATAGTTTTACTATATTATGTGTTATATTTTATACTGTGATCAAATTGAAAGGTGAATTTTGTCAATTTCATCTCCTTCAAATTTTCATCACCTCGCGCTGCAATACACTTATGCCAACAATCATCATAGCACTTGGAAAAATCCTCGTCGTAATGGCCATCAGTGCTTTCTTCGATTCAACTTTTATATCCTCAATTGAGTCAAAACAGTGTTCTCGGAGTGGTCATGTGAATTTGATGAATAGCCAGAAGTTACACGAAGATAAATCAGGCGAATGCGGTGGTTGTGGCACGATATTAGTTGAAAATGTGGCGAAATGATTACGATTAACCAATGCAGTATGAGATGGTGCACTATCGCACTTCTTTGTTCAATAAATTCAATAGTAAAAATAGAAGAATTCACTTTTAGAGCCTCACAAAACGGCGCGTATCTCAAACACTAATGAATATTTTGGCATAGATGTCACTAACAGTACTACCAACTTACAGAAAAAACTTACACGTGAAGTATAAATTAAAAATTCACCTTTAAATTTTATCACTACACCATAATCTGGACCAGAGAGAACGCCAGAGCATTTGGCTGATTTTCTATCGAACATAACTGTCAATATGTGAGTTTTAGTATTGAAATTTAGGAAGTATTTTTTTTGAAGACAGCATTTCCCTATGCCGACAATGGATAAAATCGGATCAGTATTTCAAATCCATATACTTAATACAAGGTGCTTTCCAAAGTAAACAGGACTTTAAGAAAAAACAGAACAAATGGTTTTTTTTCGGCAAAATCAATTTATTTTATTCAACATAGTCTCCTTTTGTTTCAATACAGCTTTTTGCATGGTCCAAAAGCATGTCGAACGAGTGTTCTTGCTCGTTGGCCGGTATGACCGCCAGTATGCCGGTGCAAGCCTTTTGAATGGCCTCTAGGCTGCATAACGCTTTCTTTTCATGCGCAAATTCATTTTTCCGAAAATGAAGAAGTCGCACGTTGCGTTATCAGGTGAATATGGGGAGTGATTAATGGTTAGAATGTGATTTTTGGTCAAATAATCGGTCACAACCGTCGATCAAATGTTGCCAACTTTCATTCGTCGCGATATTCGGGCCGAACACGTTAAAAACGGCTTCAAAACTCCAAGGAAAAATACCGCATTAATGTTTTGGCCGTGTGGAATAAATTTTATGTGGACAATACCCTTGGAATCATAAAAACAAATCAGCATTGTCTTCACTTTTGACTTCATGCGCGATTTTTTATGTTTCGGCTCGTCCGGTGCCTTCCATTCAGCACTCTGGCGTTTCATTTCAAGATCATATTGAAAACACCACGTTTCGTCACTAGTAACAATATTTTAAAGGAAGTTGATGTCCTTTTTGACCTCTTTAATGATGTCCTTCGAATGTTGGATTCTAAGCAATTTTTGTTCGTCAGAAAATTTTTGCGAAACAAACCGTGCACACACCTTTCGTAAACCCAAATGTTCGGTGAAAATGCGATAAATGAATTTCAATGATATGTTCGGCTGATTTTTGATGAACTCACACACAGTTTCGATAGAATTTCCGGTGATCACGGATTTTGATTGGCCCACATGTTGATCGTCATTTATGTCCTCACGACCACTTTGAAAACGTTGAAACCACTCGTGCACTCTGCTACGGGATAGGCAATCATCGCCATAAACTTTTGTTTATAAATTGAAACGTTTCGATAAAAGTTTTACCCATTTTAAAACAAAATTTAATATTGACTCTTTGTTCGAAACTCATTTTCGCACCGATAACACAAACATACTGACACTTAAAACGCAATAACTTCACTTCGAATCAATAAAGTGCCATGAAATTCTCACTGGACAATCGATAAAGTCAGCAGATTCTAACGCACTGACGTCGACATATAGATGACGCCACCAGGGGGGCCTGTTTACTTTGGATCGCACCTTGTATAAATATTTTCGAACTTGCGTTTGACTTTACTTTAAAAGAAATCATAATGAAATTTCGAAAAAATCTCTTTCTAATAATAGTGTATCTTCTTGTATTTATTTATGTGATATTAAATTTAACTAAATAAAATTTATGGAATAATATACTTAAAAAATTTAAATAATTTTTTTCTTTCAATTTTACCAAAGGATCAATTTTACCTCACAAACTTTAATTTAATTTATTTCCATAATAATGAAAATAGCATATTTATAACGAAGTTATTTTAGTTTTCGTTTAGATTTGACTCGTCTTGAAGACCACACGGTCGATTTTTGCAATAGTGTAATTACATAATGTAATCACATACTCATAAAGTTTGCTTAATTTTTGTGACGATATTAGTTTTTAAAATCTTTTGAAGCACCGCGATCGTATTTATTTCAATTGATAGAACAGAACAAAGCCTTTTTTGAGCGATTGATTTAAAAATTGGCGGATCCAACGAGAACAAACCTTTTTTACGACAGGTGTAGCAATTATCGAAGGTATGATGGTGGGAGCAATTATTATTATTTCTCATTTAAGATATTTAAATTATTTAATTACCTTGTAAAAATGCTTTTTTATAATTTATTTCAATTTTTATTTTTAATTGCTTTTTACATTAACTTTATTGGTTTTACGATAATTCGTTGTTACCAGTTTTTAATATACATAAATTGTACTCTTTAATTTCATTTTTTAGTTCATCGATGCACTCTTGTCGTGATACATCCACGTCGAACATTTTCAATTAGTATTTGCATTTCCTTACCTCGCTTTGGCATTTTGATGGCTGTTGCATGCCGCAAACTGGCCACTGATTGCCATCGTACATAAATTTCCACTTTACACCTGATGCTGTAGATCGTTTGATTAAAAAAATGTTAACTTTCCAATGGAAACTGTCTTTGGTTCAATAAAACTTAGTGTTGCCTAGTGGCAATGAGTTTATGAAGTTTATAGTTATTTCCCAGCTTGGAATAATAGACGCGTTTGTTTAATTTTTTTCTTTTGATTTTCAATAGTGTAATTGCTTAGGTACTATGCACATACTCAAAACGATCTCACTAATAAGCATTGATACATTTCTTCTTCTTCTTTTAATAACACCACTTAAGCGTTATAGCCGAGAAAAACGGCGCGCCAATTGATTAAAAATATTAATTATTTATTTTTATATTGGTATTTGTAGGTGTATATTTAATTGTGGCCAGTCCTTATTATTTCCAGCATTAAAGTCTTCCTTTTCCTCTGCTTCCCTCGGCAGGTACTGTAAAATACTCTCAGAGTTGTATAATTTTTCCAATTTTGCTATTTTTACCAGCGTAGCCCATTGGCCTTTATTGGTTTTACTATAATTTATCTTTTTACAAATCTTTCAGTTTTATTTTATTTTTTCGATTGTATTTTATTCGTCATACCCATTTGCACAATTGACCATTAGTATTTGCATTTCCTTGCAACGCAGACTTATTAGATGTAACATGGTTGTTGCCTCCGCAAACCATGTATGCCAGGACGGGAATAATGAGTGATTATAGAATTCCGGTCTGTAGATCTTCGTCGAGAGAGAATTCACTTGTATTGCCCACTCAGTCCAAAAGTAACACGAGTCTTCTGCGTCAATGTAAAAATCGAAAGGCTAAAATTGTTGTTGTGGCAATGAGTTAGGAAGTTCTAGTTATTTCCCAGCTTGGAATAATAATACGCCTATGACTAGCCTGTGCCATTGGTAGTTAACCATTGCTCATTCATTGATTGCAGGGTTGAGATAACGATCTCATTTCAAAAGGGGTGGGCATAAATTTTATTATTGTCTTCGGTACATATTGGCGTAGACACCACATTTAAAAGCGGTATTTGGCTTGAGTTTATAAAGCGGACTTAGAGAAATTAGGTTCGTCCTCGTAGGCTTGATAAAAAAAAAAAAATTGACGGACCTCACTTGGACAGATACAAAAAGTAAGTTTTGACAGTACAGGGTGTGAGAGCGTACAGTAACATCAATATTTTACCAAAATATTCCTCCATCAGCTATGACAAACAGGTCCGAACAAAATATTTAGCTCCAAGATCGTCTTGTACCTATTGGACATTGTCGAGTCAGACTTACAACAGATGGCGCGATTAACTTCTTCTAAGGCAAATAATCTCGCAGTCGCACAGGTAAATCTGCTATTGGAAAAAACTTCGGAAGCTCATTGCTAATGAGGTCAATACTTCCTTGACTAGTTTTGAGTAAAGTCATTTCCGAGCTACGCATTATAAAGTACGCCGCTCGATCTGTCGGAATGAATGCACAATTGCTATACACAATAACCAAGGAGTACATCTACCGCTAGACAGACGGGCTTGACCAAATTGACTTGAAGACGTCATCTGATCAATTTATTCTGGTAACCTGATGGAGAGCTCGGACGGGCAGAAGACTTCATAATCCTACCCCACCCACAGTGTATATAACTTCGATCATCCGTTTGCAAAGCTCAAACTGCACCTCTTCTAAAACATACACATACATAAAGTTTGTATGTGGACATATACATATAGAAAATTAAGCATTCACACTGTCCATAGAGGATTTAGAAGCAAAGTTCAATTTTGTTGTTTATATCATAATATTGTTGTTTTTATCTTTATTATACCCATTTTTTCCTTACAAAATTATATTTCTTTTTACGAGAACGTTGTGTGAACCACAAACATCAAATATTTACCAAATATTTGGAGTAACAATCATATGAGGGATCATGACCAAACGGTATATTCCGAGTGACTAAGCTCCAATCCGTCCTCGGTCACGCATCTGTGGGCTAAGAGCGCTTACTAAAAAAATGCTTCTAGGGTTCACGCTCTGAAAAGACACGAAATCTCTCGGAAGGTACGTATCTCCGCAAACCATTCGTAAACCAAAGTTCAAAACACTAATAATAAATTCCATAAGCACCTCAATACTCTATATGTAACCTAATGATGAAATCGCAATTTTCAATATAACAGTGATGTTAAACAATTTCTTCGGAGATTACAATTACTAACTACACAATAAGTCAGGGTAATAGTTCGTGACGACATCTCGCTCAAGAAACCGACGTAAGAAATTAATTCCAGAGGGCATAGGTCTCAAAAACCATGAGACTTGTATATATGTATATACGGACAGACAGACGGGCATCTCACAATTGACTGACTACAGTACAACTGCCATACATTTACTGTCCATATTAACAATTTTAAAATTCATTTGATCTTTCGGACTTTCCGGTGTTACAAACGAAATATACCCTGTTCGGTGATAAAACGATTGCACGAATAGTGCTATTGAAAGGGACAACCCAAAAAAATAATTAAATCGAACATAAAACTATTCAAGCCTTAAGTACCGAATATGTATATACATACATATAATGTATAGTTGACTTTTTGACAGAAAATATCCAATATGTTATATAACTGAAACTCCAGAGAGAATTTTCTTGACAATCGCATAATATGTCTGTTTATAGCATAAATTATTGTTATTATACTCTTGGAACATGCTCCCATACAAAGTACCTATACATTTCTTTTTCCCTAACGTTTTCTGAACCACCTAAAAACACTAAGTGTTGCAGATATCAATCAATATATATAATTGATGACGAAAGTTGACAGTTTATATTAGCGATGACTCTCATTCAGAACGTTTTGTCGCATTTATCGGCATATGTTTTATTTACAGGGAACTTAAAAAAAATGTCTGGGGTTCACGCTCTAAAAAAAAAGGGAAGGTACTAACTCCCAAACCATTCAAATTAAGACAACCATTTTCACAACACGTAAGAATTATCACGACAAGAGTGCATCGAACACTGTAAAATCTTTGTATGGAATCGCCAACTTTTAATATAACAGCACTGTTAAAAACTGTTAACAAGCGCGTTAAAATCGTCACTCGCTCAAAGTAAGAGGTAAATTAGTTTTACCCCTCGTCCAAAAAAACGCCGTTGAGCCAGAATTAAACAACCGATGCCGTTCACTTTAAGAAATAACATATATCGGATATTCTAACTGAAACATACCTTGAGATACGAGTGCAGTACATTCTGCCCCACCAGCCTACTTTCGATATTGCATGAACACCTGGCAGTAAAAAAAGATTTGTTCTCGTTGGATCCCGCACAAATCAAAGCAATTAACATAACGAGACAAAAGGCTCGCGAATAGTGTTTTGAGGAAAGAAATCTTATTATCAAAACGATTGTGCAAATCAAAAAACGTTTATAAGCCTCTAAGTGACGAATCATGGATCTATGGTATGAGCCCGAAACAAAATAGCAATCGACCATGTGGGTATTCCAAGACGAGCCAAATCCAGAGAGAATCATTTCGTTGATAAATATGCACGTAATTTTTCTGTATGTCAAAATTGGTTGAATCGCGTCAATACTTGCCTTATATACCATAAGCCCTCTTATAAGGACTTTTTGTACCGCTTACATATGTATGTACATTAGTTGCTATGTGAGTTATCTCAATTCAAATGACAGAGCGTGTTTTGTTCATAATATTGTATCATTGTGTTTAAAACAAATGAAATTAAGCAAAAACTTGACCTACCCCTCATATAACTATGCAATATCAGAATTTTTTCATTCTGGCAAGTTCCAAGAGTATAATATATTCGGTTACACCCGAACTCAGCCCTTTCTTAGCTGTTCTGTTAATATTGTATGTTGTCGACATTTCGCCAAACTGATACACAAAGTCGTCGTAAGCATTTGTTCCGAGAAAATGAGAGAACCAGTAAACAATGATTAACGCCAAACTAAATAGTACATATACGTATACACTACAGTAAACACATTTGTACATACACAGGTGCATACTATTAATTGCTAACAATTTAAAGCGAGGCAACTAAAAATCATTAGCTTTAATACCGAAAATTGTTAATATTTCATAGAAAATGTAGTTTTTCATAATTAAATGCGGTATTTTCACACAAAGTGGTCCTTACACACCTTTGGACCCAATTAGTGACATATATTCACATATGTAAGTATTTGCATGTGTGGGTATATAATGTAATTTGCAGTAAATATATCAATACCTGTATGTGCTATATTACGCAACTGCAATTTTATGCTTAATTAAATGAGTTGAGTTAAGTGCTTTCTTAAAGCTAAGCTTTTACGCAGGCATTAAAGATCATTAGGTCTGAAATGACAGGCTATGTAGTTTAATTTCTAAAGAATTATTTAAAAGCTAGTATATTTTATATAAATGGCATTATTCCGACAGAATAGTTAATAGAAGTAGTCAGTTTTAAGCTCGAAACTCTGTTACTGGTTGGCGTAATCGCTATAATAAATTCGTTAAATTAAAGTTAATTTGCAGTGATTACTTCTCAGTCAACTATCGGTTTAATTACCAGTTAGTTACCCAATAGCGCTACCAGAGATTTCTCTTAACTTTTCTATAAGTTTTTTAAGGTCGTTGATCCCTTTCTTACGCAACAAAACGTACTCTCAAACTGACATTAATTGTAAACAAGGCATTTCCCTTCAAATAGTAATTTCTGCAAAATTAAATTACAAGGTGTGCTCCAAAGTAAACAGGACATTTTGAACCTAGCGCCTCCTGGTGGCGCCATCTATATGTCGACTAGTGCGTTAGAATCTAAAACTAAAACTTTTACCGAAATGTTTCAATTGATGAAACAAGTTTATGGCGATGATTACCTATCCCGTAGCAGAGTGCACGAGTGGTTTCAACGTCTTCAAAGTGGTCGTGAGGACATAAATGACGATCAACATGTGGGCCAATCAAAATCCGTGATCACCGGAAAATCAGCCGAAATCAGCATTGAAATTCATGGAAATGGAATTGAACATCTCCAAAACATCGATTTATCGCATTTTGACCGAACATTTGGGCTTACGAAAGGTGTGTGCACGGTTTGTTCCGCACAAATTAACTGACAACCAAAAATTGCTCAGAATCCAACATTCGAAGGACATCATTGTGACTGTTTATTTGACCAAAAATCACATTTTACCATTAACCACTCCCCGTATTGCCCATGAAAGGAAAGCGTTATGCAGACGTAGAAGCCATTCAAAAGGCTTGCACCGGCATACTGATGGCCATACCGGTCAACGAGCTAAAACACTCGTTTGACATGCTTTTGGACCGTGTAAAAAGCTGTATTGAAGCGGAAGGAGACTATTTTGAATAAAATAAATTGATTCTACCGAAAAAACCATTTGTTCTGTTTTTTTTAAGACCTGTTTACTTTGGAACGCACCTTGTATTACAAATCCTACACTTTACGAATGGAAAAGTCTTAACATCAAAAACGGGCGAAAGTGTGCCTACATAGGCCAAATCCTAAAAGGATGAAAGTGGTATAATTTTTTTTCGAAAAACTGTGTGGCGTTAACGTCTGTGAAATAATGCTTTCCGACTACCAGAATGTCATGAAACGTATTATTATTGGCGATGAGGGTTGGATTTGTGCTAACAACCCTGAAACAGACGATCAATCGGTCGATTATTGTGGCTAAAGGTAAGCCGAAGACCACAAACACATCAAAGCAGGTCAAAAATCATGTTTATGTTGACAGTCTCTTCTATTTTCGAAGTGTGTCCCTCCTTCCGACCGGCCGAACTGTCAACAAGGAAAACTATTTGAGTGTTACGTGGCGCTATTCGCAAAAATAGGCCAGGATTATGGGCCGAAAACTTTTGGATTTTGCCTCACGATAATCACTGTCGCATAATGCATTGATTCGTCGTGTGTTTTTCGCCAAAATTTCAACCAATATCGTACCGCATCCACCTGTTTTAGATCCGTGTGACCTCTGGCTATTCAGCAAGCTCAAACGACCGCTACGGGGAAACCGTTTTGAATCAGTTAAAGTTGTTACTTGTTAACTACAAATTACTTAGATTATAAAAATTATGCAATACACCTTAAGCGCTAATTACGACATTTGCCGCTAAAAAATAAATTCAATATCGTTAATCTATTTTGCATGCTTTTCAATTTTAGCAAGTTTGTAAATTCACGTTCCTTAATCTATACAATCACACTTCGGGCCGTAACAAGAGCATAAGGGCCAAAACATAGCATAACAAATTTGTAAAATTTATTAGGAATTTGGCACACTTTTTTTTTGCAAGTTACGTACGAAATTTCGCTGCAGGACAGATCTATTTTTAGCTTTCGCAAGCAATTTTCCAATCGACTGATTATCGGTAGACACTTACGAGGGTTATGAAAGTTTTAGGTGTATAACGATCTATTTATGCTTTTTAGGTTTTTCTAAAATTATGTTGCGTGAAGTCTCTTTTGTTATTTTATGAATATATACACATAACGTTTTATATATTATTATTATATATATCTGTATGTATTTCTAGCTGATCTGCTTGGTAACTGTAATTTAATATATCGAAATCGAGTAAATCGGAAATTGTAAAAATAGTTTGTACTTTCCATAATCAATATATGTATATATTTTTGCTTGTGTATGTAGTTTTAATTATGTATACACATATTCAGGTGGTTCGAAAAACTTCAAAAATATGTAATATTTCATTTTCTGAAACTCAACACTTATAGTGGGTACCCGCCAATTTTTAAAGGCACTCACGTCAGTGTCAAAGTACACATTATAATGGAAAGACTCTAAACGTATCTGAAACTTATTTGTGTTCCATTTTGAGGTTCCCTCTTTAAAAAAAACACAGAAACTACAAATTTAATGAAGAATATTTATTATCATTCGAAAGAACATTCTTTGGCATTTATTTCTTAAAAATTATCTCTTTGAAATGTTTGCCACGGCTACGTCTCAGTTGCTTCCATTCATTGAGTCCAATTTTCGACGACTCGTTCGAGTATTTCGACTGTTAACTGGCGAATGACATGTGTGATGTTTTGCCCCCTGAATTGAAGCAGGATTGTCCACATAGACTGTTGACTTTGCATATTGCCACAGGAAAAAGTCTAACGGTGTGATATCACATGATCTCGGTGGCCAAAATTAAATTATCTGCTCACCGAATTATCTGTTCTCTCAATAAATCCATTGATTAATTCGATATGTGAGAAGTGGCGCAGTCTTGTTGAAACCAAATGTCGCCGAGATCGCAAACTTTAATTTCAGAAATCAAATAATCGGTTATCATGACATAATAACGGTCGCCATTGACGGAAACGTTCTCACCGATATAATTTTTGAGAAATATGGATGGGTGATTCCACCGGCTCACAAACCACATCGAATCGTAGTTTTTTCTGGTAGAAAATGCAGCTCTTGAATCTCTTCAGATTGGTCTTCGTCCCAAATGTGGCAATTTTGCTTGTTTGCATAATCATTAAGCTAGAAATGAGCCTCATCGCTTAACAAAATTTGACTCGAAAACGTCGAATCTTCTCGGAACTTTTCAAGAGCTTATAGAGCCAAGCGATGTGTGTTGGCAAGGCGGAGCGGCTTCAGTCCTTGCACATGCTGTTCCTTACGTCGGTCCGAGTTGCTGCGAACGCCGCCGAATCGACTCTCCACGGTCTTCGTGTACACTCTTAGTTATGTTATGTTTTCTTCACTGTGTGTTGAACGTGGTCTATTCCGTCGAATATTAGTACGCTCGGTAGGCCGATTATGTTGACCATGAAGCACATTCTTTACAGAACGTGAATTTTCGTAACAAAATTGTTCAGGTGTAAGTCTTTCTATGATGAAATTATGAACACGACTCACGCGTGATCCGTCAAAAAAAGGCTGCTGAAACAAGTACTTTGATCACAGCTAACAGCTGTCATACAAAATGATAGATGAAAATCAGAACAAGACTCAAAAGTGTACCTGTGAAGGGTATTACAACTTCAGTGCTGCCGAAGTTTTTTTCTCGTTTTACTTATTTCTTCCTTTATTTATATTGGCTGTAAATTTTTATTTGCAATTTTATCAATCATTGTCATTGTAAAGCTACAATCGTCTAAACGTGCATCTATAAAAACGTGTGTGTACATATGTATGAGTATATAAAAATTAAATGCCTTTACCCTCTAATTAAATAGTTTTATCGTTAAATAACCACGTGACTTAATAGTAAATTTTCTCAGTAATTATTTAAAAGCAATTACAAACATATACAATTACAAACGCATAACCGATTTGAAAAATGCGCTTGATCAATTTATATCAAATACATATTTACATATACATATACAAGTATTCGCATTAGGGTGAGCAAAAAAAATGAAAATATCGTTCGCAATGGCGAAAAAAGGCAGTTTCAGGGTGTAAAGGGAACTTTTTTTTTGACATTTGGATTTCAAGAAGGAATATGGACCACTGATCCCCGCTGCTCATACAGCACATAAGGCTTTTCGTTGCCGAAAATGTTTTTATAACTGGGAATTCAAATCGGATAGGTCGAGTTGACTTGCTAGTGAGCTTAAGGCTTCCAGTAATTGTTTACTACACTGTTATGGCTATCCGTTTACATGGTTGCTTTCCGTGTCCTCCTGTGGTTATTCAATACAATTCTACAGGCCTTCTCTATACCTAATACTTCCTCTTGGAAGATGTTGGCTGAGTTTGGTACATAGGCTGCTATATATATTTCTGGCCCAGGCAACACTAAGTGTTGCCGGGTGCAATCTGACATTTCCATTGGAAAGTTTGACATTTTTTAGCATAACATCACTCAGAACGTTTTGTCATTTAATCGTGAATTGTTTTATTTACAGGGAATTAAAAAATTCATCTCGGCCAAAAAATGGAATTAACTCGTGAACATTTTCGTGCGATCATTTTTCACAACTTTCGACGTGGATTATCACGACAAGAGTGCATCGATGAACTAAAATCTTTGTATGGCTATGAAGCACCATCCTATAGCACTGTGAAAAACTGGTACAACGAATTCAATCGTGGCCGACGCTCGCTCAAAGACGAATTCCGTGAAGGTCGTCCAAAAACAGCCGTTGTGCCAGAAAACATCGATGCCGTACGTGAACTGATAATGCAAGACCGTCATGTAACATACCTTCAGATAGAGGCATGCCTATGCATTTCTCCCACCAGCATACATTCGATATTGCATGAACACCTGGCCGTAAAAAAGGTTTATTCTCGTTGGATCCCGCACAATTTGACAATCGCTCAAAAAAAGGCTCGTGTGGATTGGTGTAAAGAAATGCTGAAAAAATACGATCGCGGTGCTTCAAAAGACGTTTATAAGATCGTCACAGGTGACGAATCATGGATCTATGCGTATGAGCCCGAAACAAAACAGCAATCGACCGTGTGGGTCTTCCAAGACGAGCCAAATCCAACGAAAAAAAAACCATTTTCGTTGATAAATATTCCTATTTGCATTATTACGCCAGAAATATATATAGTAGCCCTCGTAGAAAGACATTAGCATAGATTTCAAGATCATTGAAGTATACTCCTGCCCCCACTCCGCAATGCATTTTGGACCCAACGATATACTCGTAGATAGAGGTAGTATCCTCCTTCCCTACTAACTTTCTTCTCTATTCACGTATATAGTGTATTCTCACCTGAAAGTGACTATTGAAATCTTACCTTTGGAAAGATTCCAATTCACTTTGGTTAAGCTGGTTCAAGATGCCACTACATTCTCTTCTGTACCAACTTCCTTTATCTAGAACGCCGAACTTGCTGCTACATTCCGAGTGGTCTCATTTACCTCTCAAGAAGACCATATTGTTACTTTAGACTGGCACACAGTTGCCAGACGTCATTATAATAGAGAAAACATTTAACGCCAATAAAAGATTTCATTCAAACAAAAACATTACTTCTTGCACACACTGTAGTACTTCGATAGTGAAATCCATTCGTTTGTTTCGCACTACTTTTTCATTATTTCACTTATTATTTTTGTTGTTGCTGTTACAATTAAATTTATTATAGCACACATTGTGGCCGGTACAAGCGAGTTTGCAGCCATGTATGATTACAATAATCAAGTGCAAAATAATTGGATTGATCTTGGCCACTGGCATTATTACGACACATCGCAACATTGTCCGACGAAGCGGAGAAACTAGTTAAACAAACGAAATACAAATATGTAATCGTACAAACATACATACATATTGTACATACGTATATGTAATTCAAAAAGTGAATCATAAAAATTACAAAACACCAAAGGTAAACAGCAGGCAATAAAAGTGCGCACGCTTAATTACATACACATATACTAACATATATAGTAAGTCGATATTTTGCTCGCTTATCCACAGTGTATTAAAAAAGTGTAAATCCTATTGCGTGCCATACCTGCACAAAACGCATTTAGCACATAAAAAGATCTCTACTCAATTCCCCAGGAGCTTTCCATTGGTTTGAAAAGCGTGAAAAACCTAAAAAGCTCAAAAAATTAAAAGTCTCGTTAGCAGCCATTTGTCAGTTAAGTTCTGGTTAACTTAAGCAGGACTTTTTAACCAACACTTAACCGACAGGTAGCTAATAACCAGATATTGAGATAATGGCTCTGAGTCGTTTTAAAAAAAGCTCTCTTTATATAACGCCGGTCCGTTGTGGGTACTTTATTTTTGCATAATCTAGCCCTAGTACACTCTGAAGATTAGGCTACGTTAGATTAAATGGTCGAACCCAAAAGGGATCTGACTTGGACCGCTTATAACGCCGATCCGTTGTGGGACCCAGCACTTAAGCCGATCGCAGACTCATTGAAGCGGCCAATGTTAGTTTCGACTATGTCTCCTGGTTCGTCGAAGGTATGATTACCAGGATGTTTCAGCCTCCAGTTTTACCAAGGGTGGATAATGGAAATGAAAGTGCCTGGATGTTTTCTCCTCACCTTCTTTCATACAACTTTGATCATTTACATTCGACTGGATTTTTAGCCTTACAGCATGAATGCCTATTTGGCACTGATGAGGAAGAACTCCTTCGAAGGCCTTCACGGTAGCCCATTAACTGGTCGTCGACCTACGCCTGCTAAACTCGCGCAAAGTCCATAGATCCAGTGCTAGAGTTCAAAATGACAACGAAGATCCGACTCGTTTCCGTTCTCGTTCAGACACGGTTGTAGGCTTGAGAGGGCTTGCAAAGTAGAGATTGGTTATTACATACATTGATGAACGTCTTTTTTAAATAGAGATACATATGTTGAAATATTGTGTTGTCAAAGAAGTCTTGCGGTATTTTCTAGTTCTAGTTTTATTCGTCGCATCGGGTCATGCTATACCTTTTTGGAAAGCTCATTTCACGCGCTAACACATGTTTGATTGATTGTCGTTTCTTTTAAGTCGTTCGTAAGTTATAGCGTCGCAAACATGGAGCAAAATAAAGAGAAAATATGGCATATTTTACAGTACTACTACGATAGAGGCAAAACTGTATCTCAAGCCGTCAACAAATTTTGTTCAGTTTATGGACCCGATACAGTTTCCATTCCCACCGCACAACGATGGTTTCAACGTTTTCGTTCTGGTGTAGAGGTGGTCGAAGATGCGCCACGCTCCGGAAGGCCTGTCTTCGAAAATTGCGATAAAATCGCTGAATTGGTCGAAAGAGACCGGCTTAGTAGTCATCAAACCGTTATAAACCATTTGAAGAAACTTGGAGTCACTAAGAAGCTCGATGTATGGGTGCCACACAAATTGATTCAATAAAAATACCGCAAGACTTTCTTGACAACCCAATACATGCTCAAGAAGTAAAGATCGAAAATTCAAATCCATAGTTATCTACTGTTACCGGACAGTTTTACGATGTCATTTTACATGTCGATCACTAGAAGTCAAACACCTGAGCATGAGTCTGCTGAGAGAACGATATTTATTCAACTGAAATATTTTATGATATAAGTACTCGTACTCCTAAAATTTCGGAGTTTCTAAATAATAAAATGAAAACAGTTTTATAAATTTTTCGAAATCTATGAATTGTTTTGGAATACTGTGCTGTGTCCAATGTAAAATTCCATAAATAGCTCTTTGAAGGATTTCTTCATAATTTTCCTTGCGATTTGATAACGCTGCAGACAGATGCCGCATATTTGTATGTGTACATACTCGTAGTATATGGCTTTTTTGTACAATCGGTGGATAATTGCTTTTACGGTTGTTTTGTTTGCGCTTTTCAAGTGTGCTTTTACGCCATATCCGAGTAAACATGACCAGTTTGACGGCTAAAGATCAATTACGACTCAGCAATGGACAACGGACAAATACCCCAACATACGTAAAAGTGTCTATAAAGGGTGTTTTTAGCGGTGTTAAAATTTGTTTTAAATAAAAAAAATAAAAGTATATGAAACGATCAATAGTTCACAGATTTTATGAGAACGTCAACGTAGACATCTGTCGATCAAACTTTGCACAAGATTCTCCCTTCATCATTGGCTACCTTATTGCACTGATATTTAATCACTTTATGATTAGCATGACCACAGACTTGCAGGTTATCCACAAAAAGTAGTCTAACGGCTTTAGATTAGGTGACCGAAGCCAGACTCTTCTTGATATAAGTCGTTCACCAAATTCGCATTCGCAGAAATCGCCGCTTAGAAAACAGAAACATATGCCAAGTTAAATGGATATATTGTATTGAACAGATCAATATCAATACTTATTGTAAGTCATCTCCACATGAAAGCCTTCCGTCGGTCATATAGTAATGTTCTGCCAATATGTCGAAAACAAATTAGGTTGAACAGAAGAAGATATCCTTTTTATCCTTTGGATCTTCCAGCTTTGGAAGTTCCAACGAAATTCTGCTCCAGCACACAAGGCGGTAACCACCAGCAGTCGTTCAAAAGCTATATTTTAGATATAACTATGCATGATTGGACATCAGAAATTCGAATTTGATTCCATTGAACTACAGAGTTGGGGAACACGACTGATCAAATCACCTACAAAAAATTTGAGAGTCTTAAAAAACTGTTCATTCGAGCAGCGTTGTCAATACCAATAGTATCTGTGTGGGCGGCTATTGTTGTAAAGGAAAGGTCGGAGACCGTATACTTTATACATATATACTTAAATATGTACATATATATAAATGGTCAACGTGAAGAGCCGAGTCGATGTACCTATATCCTCAGTTCTTCTAGTCTCTCAGTTTTTGAGATATAGATCTGAAATTTTGCACATGTCCTCTTCTCGGTATGAAATCATATAGCATATAGCTGCCATATAATGGTAATATAGCTTGAAATCGAAGTTTACGTTTTTTCTTGTTTTTAAATCATTTCAAGAAGTTTTCTAAAAGTTTGCCATGCGGAACGAGTCTTTTTACTAAAGAAAACGACTGAAAGTACCATGCTAAGACTTACCGATCTAAACGGGGTTGGATCCGCCATTCACAGTGGAGCCATTAACACCTTCATCGACTCTCTCTCATTATATAGCTTACTTTGAACCAAACCTCCACCCATTGCAGACTAAGAGCTCGAGTTGTCGCGAAAAACGAGAGTGACCCTTGCGTAGCTTCGTTCTGGATACTGTAGCAGGTTAAATTTTTAGTTATCCACAACAGATGTTGACATATCAACATATGTCCAGCGTACAAAGAGTCCCCGCATTATACTAGCCACCTCTTTGCATGCCCTGCTAACACTACGCATCTGACATGCTTCTGTCTATGGTCCGACCCCGTCGAAACGGCACGTTTCCTGGATCTACCGTTGGATGATGTCGATGACAACTTATCTAACCTTACCATCCTAACGGAGATTAGGTACCCGTTACAACAACAAAAATAGTTAAAGTACCATATTTCTAAGACTCAAGTTGTAATATTTCGAATGTATAATTCACCAAAGCACCAGATTTGACAGCTATCACTCTGAGAACTCTAAACTGCCAGTAGAAACACCCTATATACCCAGCAGCACCTACACACATAAAACTACTTAAAATCTGGTGATCCACGGTGTCTAGGCCATCAGGCTAACCAAGCATGGAGCTGATAAACAAACAAACCAGCTAGCCAGCCAACCGGCCAAGCACGTCCGCCGCAGTCGGGAGCGTGCGGCATGGACAAAGTGAGACGCAAACACTTGAAAATAAAAGTAATTGCGGCAACAACACTTCAACTGTTAAGTGTGTACTTTAGCAAAGCTACCGAAAGCGTTCATATACATAATATATATGTATGTACATATATATATATCTATGTATATTTTTATGTATTATATGTAAGTGTGTTTTTTGACTTATAAACACATTAATGTTTTTATTAAAAGTGCAATTGTTGCTAGCGTCATTGCCGGTGTTGCAATAGGTGAGATGACAAGAAGCCCGAATAAACGGCCATGCGAGTCTTCTTATCGCCGATGCACACATACACACAAACACATATGAATGTAGGCTGTCGAGTTGCAACACGTGTGCTTTGGCTGTGTTCGGCATTGAGCGCGAAGCTGTTGATAATTTGCGGCCAAATCAGCTTTGCTACTGTCTGTCTGTCTGTCTGTCTGTGATTGGAAGCGCTCAAAAATCAAAAAAAAAGAAGTGACAGTCACTTTGTTTTTGTTTTCATTTTTGTTGTGAAGTTTATTGCGTTTGTTATTGTTGTTTTTATTTTTTATTGTTTATCTTGTCTGATTGCGCGCCTTTTTCATGCACTCATATTTTTACAATATTCATCATGACATTAACGGCTTGCACTTTTGACGGCTAACTGTTGCATAACGGTTTATTGCATGTTTTCATTTTTTCTTTCGCTTTTTATAGTTTTCAATTAATTTGTTTTTTTTCTGTATTTTTTTATTTTTTGTTGTTGGTATTATTAAATAGTAACCCAGTTCCATGATAGTGAGCTTGTAAGTGAAGTCAAGTGGAAATACCGTTATGTGCTATTAATCAGTTCACCATATTGCAATGTTAAATTCATAACCGAACTTGTTATTTACAAGTTGTTCACAATTTTGCGTTTTTCCTTTTGCTTTGCGCATATTTTCGCGCGATTTCGCCTTACATTTTTACCGTTATATTCACACGTTTATTATCTTTTGGCGGATTATGGTGATTTATGGTGGCTTTGAATTTCGATTGAGTAAAACAAGTCTCAATTATTTTTTTTTTGACACCGAGAGCAGGAAAAATTTGCAAAAAATAATAGAGCAACAAAGCAATTAAAAGCGCATAAAAATTTTCAAAAGTATCATAATTCACAAATGACATGCAATTTTATTTTGTAATGTGGTGCTAACTCAAGCTGCTTTAGACGTACAAACATATTATATTCGATAGATTGCAGACAGCTTAGCTATTAAATTAATTGAAATGACGTTTAGGAACCCTAATCCAGTGAGATCAAGATCCTCTACATAACAGTTCAATTGAAAAGTCCTCTGCCTACCATAGCAAAACACATATTTTTAATCAAAATTCGTTTTATTTTACATAGGCTGCTATATATATTTCTGGCCTAGGCAACACTAAGTGTTGCCAGGTGCAATCTGACATTTCCATTGGAAAGTTTGACATTTTTTAGCATAACATCACTCAGAACGTTTTGTCATTTAATCGTGAATTGTTTTATTTACAGGGAATTAAAAAATTCATCTCGGCCAAAAAATGGAATTAACTCGTGAACATTTTCGTGCGATCATTTTTCACAACTTTCGACGTGGATTATCACGACAAGAGTGCATCGATGAACTAAAATCTTTGTATGGCTATGAAGCACCATCCTATAGCACTGTGAAAAACTGTTACAACGAATTCAATCGTGGCCGACGCTCGCTCAAAGACGAATTCCGTGAAGGTCGTCCAAAAACAGCCGTTGTGCCAGAAAACATCAATGCCGTACGTGAACTGATAATGCAAGACCGTCATGTAACATACCTTCAGATAGAGGCATGCCTATGCCTATGCATTTCTCCCACCAGCATACATTCGATATTGCATGAACACCTGGCCGTAAAAAAGGTTTGTTCTCGTTGGATCCCGCACAATTTGACAATCGCTCAAAAAAAGGCTCGTGTGGATTGGTGTAAAGAAATGCTGAAAAAATACGATCGCGGTGCTTCAAAAGACGTTTATAAGATCGTCACAGGTGACGAATCATGGATCTATGCATATGAGCCCGAAACAAAACAGCAATCGACCGTGTGGGTCTTGCAAAACGAGCCAAATCCAGCGAAAAAAAACCATTTTCGTTGATAAATATGGCTATTTTCATTATTAGGCCAGAAATATATATAGCAGCCCTCGTAGCAGGACAGGAATACAGAGTAACTTATAGAGTTTTGTTTTTTGTTTGTCGAGAGAGGAATTTACTTCTTAATTTCCTCCTCAGTCCTTTAATAGCACCTGTTGACAAGAGTTATTTTGCGTTGGATTTCGAGGTTGACAATGCAAAACCTCGAATAATAACACGAGATATTGCTGAAAGTATAAATTTGTCTAACGCGACCCTTGACAAGCCCATGGAACCTCTAGGATTAATTTCATTTGACACATGGGTTCCTCATGTTCTTGCAGAACAATATTTGCTTCGTCGCGTTAATGGCTGTGATTTGCTTAACAAACGTCAAAGACGTGATCCATTTTTGAAGCGCCACCAGCTTACACTACTTCCAAGATCGGTAGTCACCAAAAAAACAAAGGTTATGTTGTCTGTTTGCTGGGATTTCAAAGGGATCGTTTGTTATGAATTTTTTCCCGACAATATCACGTTTTATTCTAAAGTGTGTAGTGATTGGCCGGACAAATTGCGTGATGCACTCAAAGGAAAGAAATCCACAAGGATATTGCGAGACCTCATATAAGTTTGATGTCTTATCAAAAGCTTCTACTGCTTGAATGGGATGAGCTACTATACTACACCCACCATATAAACCAGACTTGGCAACTTCGGACTATTAATTGTTCCGGTCTCTGCAAAAATTTTCGCATGAGAGAACCATCACCTCAAATCTGGACGTCAAAAACCAATTGGACCAGCTCTTTTGCCTGCAACGCTCGACAATTTTACGAACGTGGAATCCATACTTAATTGGTATGCTATGACCGACTAGCAGTGTGGTATGGAGGCCCGGAGAGAATTAGGATGAAACCTGCCAGATTGTTTGGGATGTTGTTCGTCGTAATACTTTCCTTATTCTGCTTAGACTTATCTTATCTCCCGTCTAAAAACTCCTCAACCATTTTCTGGTTCCTAAGTTGTAAGTTAGCTCTTTGGTAAAATATCTCAGATAAATGAAGAAGACTTCGCTGAGATAAATTATTGTTTCAAGCAGACATGGTTGAAAGATTATTATTTTTTTAATTTTTATGTTCTTTTAATTTTATAGTCCTCATAGGCTTTAAGACCTAATCCCACTTTTTAGAAAATTTAATTTTCCTTTTTTCTTATTTTTTGTAGCAGAACAAAATGGCCAGCAAACCGAAATTCAGCTTTGAAAGTGAGCCACAGGTAACCATCGACGATGTGGACGACAATGACGAAGACCGGATTGCTGCAAGCTTCGCCGGACGCACACTATTCATAACAGGCGGCACCGGCTTCCTCGGAAAAGTGCTGGTAGAAAAATTACTCAGGTAACCGACACCAAAAACAAACATGTTCAAGACCACGAAATGTACGTGTCGCTGCGGTTGGCAACGTGATGGCGATTAATTTGCAGCTAAATGACACGAGTGCATTTATCACTCGGTTTATTTACACATCCATTTACATTTTGCAGGTCCTGCGGTCAGTTGAAGAAGATCTACTTGTTAATTCGACCAAAGAAGGGTAAAAATCCCCAAGAACGCATCAAAGACATTTTCAGTAATGTGGTAAGTGATGAATTCCACACTTCACCCACCTCCCCGTCTTCTATGCTTAATACCTGAAAAAATGCTTGCAATTAGTTTGCTTGTTTATAACGGTAAATACTTTAATTTATCTCTCTCTCTCTCTCTCTCCCGAAAGCTATTCGACATGGTTAAGCAGCAACGCGGCGAGGCACAAATTCTCAGTCTGGTGGAGGCCATAGAAGGTGATGTTCTGCTGCCGGGTTTGGGTATTTCAGAAGAAAATTTACACAAACTCCGTGAGGAAGTGTCCATCGTTTATCATTGCGCGGCGACCATACGGTGAGCTTTGGAAAATTATTTTTTGGTATATTTTGCAGCTATAGGATGGGTTAAGCTTTTGAATGTATGTATAACTGTTTTCTTCAAATATGTAGAGCTCTCAGGGAAAACTTCTCTTAACGAAACTCGACAAAGTCAGTTTGAAACTATCTTTACGCTATCTTTACTTAATAAATATTATTAATTCAACATTTTCTTCTCTTACAACAGTTTCGACGAGCCCTTACGCAAAGCGGTTTTCATGAATACACGCGGTACACACTATATGCTAGAGCTGGCGGCTACAATCAAGCATCTAGATCTAATAGCTTACGTCTCTACCGCTTACTGTCATCTGCATATTAAGACACTCTACGAGAAGCCTTACGATCCACCAGCAAATCCTCACCACGTCATGCAAGCTTGCGAGTGGCTCAGCGATGACGAAGTGTCTACAATCGAGAAGAAAATCTTAGGTGACATACCCAACACTTACGCCTACACCAAATCGCTGGCTGAAGCGCTGGTTGTGGAGAAGTTTAATGAATTGCCCGCCGTGATACTGCGGCCCTCCATTGTCATACCAATCTGGAAGGAACCGCTACCCGGTTGGACAGACAATATAAATGGACCGACCGGCTTGCTAATTGGTGCCGGTAAAGGTGTCATACGTACGATGTACTGCAACTCCTCGGGTTATGGCGATTTTTTACCCGTGGACATTGCTGTGAATGGCATGCTGGTGGCTAGTTGGCGTTTTCTAACGGCCCCCGAACGCAGCAAAGTTAACCGTGTGGCGCATATGACCAGTTCGAATGATATTAAAGTGTCGTGGAATGAGATTATCGAATGTGGTCGTTGGGTAATTGAGAATAAGATACCGCTGAATGGTGTGGCTTGGTATCCGGGTGGTTCAATGAAGTCCAACTATTATTTGCATGTCGTGTGTATGGTGCTCTTCCATTGGATACCGGCGTTGTTTGTGGATGCGCTATTGATACTGTTGCGGTATCCGCCAGTGTGAGTTTTTTTTATTTATATGTTTATGAAAAAATATATATGTATATACACCCGCTTTCCAGTCTCTGTCGTGTGCAGAAACGAATCAGTAACGGTTTTCAAGTGTTCGAGTACTATGCGAATAATATTTGGAACTTCGATAACACTGAGGTGGTTAACATACGTACTTTGATGAATAAGAAGGAGCGGCTCACCTATGTTATAGAGAAGATCGACGTGGATCTGATTGATTATTTTACGCAGTGTATTCTCTGTGCACGCCGTCTGATACTAAAGGAAAGCGATGATACCATACCTGCTGCTAGAAGGCATATGAAGATGTAGGTTATTGGGTTTTTGTGTAATAGAAATAACATTTTATTTTATGTATAAAAAAAAATATTTTTCTTTTTATTTTATTTATAATTATAAAATTATTTTAATTTATAAAAAAATATTTTTTTTTATTTTATTTTATTTATAAAAAAATATTTTATTTTATTTTATTTTATTTATAAAAAAAAATATTTTTTGCAGCATGTGGTGCGTGGATAAGCTCGTTAAAGGCCTATGGATCGCACTGTTCGGCTATCTGTTATATCGTTACGTGTTTGCCGGTTATTTTAATAACATTGCGACATTAGCTCAACCGCTGGAGACATTTTAGTCTGTTTTTAATACTAAAAATAATACTAATTGTTTACATTAAGAAAATAATAGCTTCATTTTTATACCAAATAACTATATAACTTGTTGAGTATTTGTATACGTATACACATGTATGTAAATATATCTAATTTTGTTATAATGGGATGAAATAAAATTTTTAGCGTAAGCTGGTACCTACCAATACTTAATAAAAAATAGTACTACAAATGCTTTGTTTTTAATACATACATACATATATCGAAACATAATAATTGTTTTCAGCATTACTAATTTACAATCCCTACAGTTTTGTAAAGAAAATAAACGCTCACACTGCCAATTTATTCTAACATTGAAAAAATTTGTTTTTTCCCTCAATTTATTTGAATTTTGCCCACCTAACGGTACAGTACGAATATGAAAATAAACAAATAAAGTAAATTCGATAACTACATGCTGTACTAAAAATTATTGACATTAAAATTATTTCATTCGAATCACCCTGTTTACCTGTTAGTTTAATTATTGAGACGTATTATGTTTTGAGAAAAATCGCTGCCAATTGGATATGGAAAGAAAAACCAAAATATACGCTATATGCAATAGTTTCAAAAAATGTGCTTTTTACTATATAATTTGAAAGCAAAAAAGTATATGTTATTTTTAATTTTTGTGCTCAGCACTCTTTTTAACATGTTTCGATTTCAAATCGTTTCAGTGTACCTCCAATTTTTCGCCAAATTAGCAACATTCGTAGCAATCATATGTTTTCCGGGCAGTATTTAATTAAAGTGTATGTGAGATTCTTCTTGTTTTTCCAGTTTAAAATTCTTCTCAACAAATATTTTGATTTGTTTAAAATATCACCTCAAAAAAGGACACACAGTGGTATATAAAAAGTGTCTTGAGAAAAGCGCAAATAAATGAAATTTCGTAAATATTACTAAGTCAAGGTCGCGTGCGACAAAAGCTGCACTGAAACGAATCGGTGTATCAAATCGAAAGAATTTATCGTGAATGTGTGTTATTCACGCAAAGGGCAATGCAGCAAAGACTGGGACAACTTCAATTGCAGGAGAAGCAGATAAATTATACGTCACAATTAACATTGTTAGACAAAAGTAACTTTATTGTGTGTTACAAAACATTAACTACTACGCCGCCGCATTTTTAGTTAATTATTTATATTAATTTGCATTAAATAGTAAACAACCATAGAGTAAAGTTGCGTCACCTGCCGGTATAGGTGCTGATTCAATTTACGGTGCGGCAAATACTTATTTACACATTTTACGCTTTCAATCGGTGCTTGAAAAACAAACTCAAAAGTGCAAAATCATGTCCACAACGTTGGAGGGAACACTTAGTAAATGGACAAATGTGATGAAAGGCTGGCAATATCGCTTTTTCGTGCTGGACGAGAATGCTGGCCTATTGTCATACTATACGGTGAGTTCTGACCTTGAATGCTAGCCAAAAATTTTCAACCGCTGGTTATAAATGCGAAACATAAAACGTGAAAATATTTTAAAATTAAGGGCGCGGCAGCAGTTAATTACGCATCATGATTAATGTAGTCAGTCCAAATATAAATGTATGCAATTGTGTGCATGGCTCAACAGTGTATTTAATAACCGTTATCAAATCATATTGCTTTAGAAGCGTATAGCTGCAGTAAGTTAAATCCACTGATAACATTGATTACTTAGTTTGTTGATAACTGCTATTATGATGCCCTCAATATATTTAAGAATAACATAGTAATAGTATTATGATAAAACTAATGCACTGATTCCAACTGACTATTAACAGAACATGAATTCATTCAATATCACACAATTTATTAAATAAATATGTACATACATTTGGCATATAACAGTACACGTCACAAATAAGTGAATAATTTATAAGAAGGTCTTAGTTTTGTTACTGAACTTTCGAAATTTGTTTCTAGTTTATCTTATCTGTTGTGTATATTTAAGTAAGTACGTGTATTCTAATGGAACAACACGCACTCCTTTTATTGGCAGGTGCTTCAATTGCGTTCTCAAATACGCCTAATAAAATATTTTTAGACTATTAAATCAAAGATTAAACAAAATTTATAAGTATCAATTCAATTTGTTCATGATAGTTAGTTATTTTTGTTTACTACGGAATTCTTGACATCGCGATTAAAAAAAAAAAAAAACACCCCAAAGGTAGAGTAAACCTACCTCTAGAGTTTGTAGAAGTTCGAAAATTTCCTTGCGTCTTAATTCTTGTTATTTAATTTAAAATGATTTTGTAGAGTTAGACCTTATATCAAATGTATAGTTTATAGTCAGTTGGGGTTTGGCATATTTTCTATCAATTCATTTACAATTGGATTTTAAAAATCATACCACTTCCCTTCCGGTGGCTGCCAAAACACCAACGAAACTGCCGATGTTGGATCATAGTAGCATATAGCAAACTTACAAATTGCACGATCAAAAATAGGTATAATTTGAGTTTATTTGACGAGATAATATCAAGAAATTTAGCATGATCTGTCCAATCAAAATCAAATGCTTTGTAAAAATTAAAATTTATTTGTAAGTTATTACCAAAACTTACTAAAACAAAAGGTACGTATTTTTGTTGAAACAATTTTTCAAGACCATTTAAAAGCAGCTTACACAAAACTATAAAAATTAAATTCATTATAATAACAAATACAACTAAGCATTAACTGCTCTTATTACTAATTCTACTATTATTAGCAGCTTTGTAAGCCTTATTATAGAAATCATAAAATCCATAGAATATAACCATTACAACGACAGAATAGTAAGTTGTAACCCACTTGGATATTTCGCAACGAACCATCAAGAATCCCGCTTGGATAAGAATCAGCACGAATTGTATCATTTGAATAGTGGTAATCGATTTCTTGATTGGTGTTAAACGCTTTATAGTTTCGGCATCGCACACAGCTGCGGCCAAGTAGTAGGCATACATAATCACATGCACAGTGGAATTGAGCAAAATCGGATACAAAGGTGAGGTACCTGAGAAAGTAAAGATTGATAACAACGCAATGATTTACAATGGATTACTTACCTCTATAATCCGTACACAGGAGATATATCAATGAAACAGTTGAGCAGTGATGAAATACATGCAGATACGACACCTGATTCTGTTTTTTACGTAATACGAATACAATAGTTTCCGACAGCTCACTAATCTTTAGCCAGAATGTAAAGTATGTGACGCGATTAAACAGATATTCCGAATATGAGTTCGGTTCTAATAAAATGCAATTCCAGAAATGAAAAACGCTTGTTGAGGCTATACGGAAAATCTGTAGTAATAAATATGTGCAATTTAAATAAAAATATATATGTTATGCATGTATAAATTTACCCCAGTGATTATATAGATACATGAGAGCATTTGCATTGCATTGTAGACTATAATGTAGGTCTTTAACTGGTACGGCTCACGATCCTCCATATAACTGTAAATAAAAAAGTTTTATATTCAAAAATGACAAAAGCGCGAATTCGTAACACATATTTATTAGAAGTGCACAAGTTCAAGCTAATAATTATATAGCATGAGCTTAAACATTGATCTTCTGTATTGAAATGCTTGCCCTTTGTTAATTGTACTTTCATTTTTTTGATATTACGTGTGCTTCCTGTGTGTATATGCGTATATTGTATATATGTACACATGTATTTGAGTAGCAGACCTTTAATTTAATTGATTAACGATTTTTCAACGTTTATTTATTAATTTATTTGCACTCTTAAAGTGCGACGGCATACTTTGAAAGAAATTCACTTCCCAGCTTAATTATTCTCATGAATTTCCGATCAAATGCTAATTAATTTGTCCCAAATTACGCTTTAACCATCACACCGAGTTCAATAAAGCACGCGAACTAATTAAATTCTTGTAAAATAAGACAATTTTGTAATGTGGTTTTGTTTACCGCCAATCATTTGCGGAAATTCAAAGATAAATAGACTCAAAATACGTATGTACATATTTATGCAGTTTTGTATGTACATATGTATGTATGTGTGCTCCTCATTTGTGTTAAAAGTTTATGGAAAATTTTTAAAAACAATCATAAAGTAAATTTTTTAGTTCGCAGATGTCGATATATAAATTGAAATTTTAGGTTAGGGTTTTAAGCCATTTTTCGAATATTGGTTTAGTAACTAATATGATTTACATATAAACTGTTGCCAATATTGTCTAGCTTATCAGTAGTGTTTCGACAACTAATGAACATTTATTTAAGTTATAGTGAAAATTATAATTATGAAATTTTTATCATATTTTTTTGTTTTTTTTTTTTATTGACAGTTAAAAAAATTTAGCTTATGCTGGATTTAATTAAAAAACTTACTTCGGTAATATTTTATAAATTAACAGCAAATACGTCATCAAAACCGCAAATATGAACATGGGCGTACCCAACCCAAACCACTCGTCCATTTCGTGTGCTATCAAATATGAAAAATAAGAATAAAAAATATAAAAATTTACTTAATATAATTTATAAATAAGTATAAAATTCTAAAATAATTTTTTAAGTACATATATTTGTCCGTCTTTATATAGGTACGTGAACTCAGTTTTTGTGGTATCGATCCGAAATTTCGCATACGTTTTTTTCGCACCAAGAAGCTGCTCTTTTGTCGGATCCAAACAACAAGCCGAACAAAATCAAGTTCTTATATGGAAAACTCTTTCCTTGGACGAGATATCTTCATGAAATTTTGTATAAGCTGTTGTCCAAAGCAACGGCACAATCTCCTTAAAAATTGTTCAGATCGGACCACTATAGCATAAGGCTGCCGTACAAACTAAACAATCAAAATCAAGTTTTTATATGGATAGCTTTTTTATTTGACAAAAATTTTCATGAAATTTTGCATGGATTATTGTACACGGTAACGATATAATATACTAAGAAATTGTTCGGATCGGATCACCATAGCTATAGTTGCTATACAACTGCGCGAACAAAATCAAGATAATGATCTCTTAATATCCTTTTATGCTATAAAAAAATGCACCTGTGAAGGGTTTTAGAGCTTCAGTGCAGCCCAAGTTAGTGTTTTTTCTAATTTCATATTAATATTGACCTTATTATATAAAACTTTTTACATGAAAATATAAACTTTTTCCTAAAATAACAGGCGTCGATAGAAGTCAAGGAAAAATCTGCAATTTATATGATAATGTTTAAAATGATTTTTTATTTTGGCATACTAACAGGTGCAGCTGTAATCCACCTCGTTCATATTAGGAAAAATATCCATTTCACACACACACACACAAATACTGTTTCGTTCACAAAATTAAATAATAATATATGCCACCACAACGGTTCGCTAGATGAATCCTTTTTTTTATTATCCTTTCGACTTTATGTTCTGATATAGTTTAACGGTATTGTGTAAGACACGCTGAAGTCAAGACAAGACGCACCAAACTGCCTTTACTAAATGGAGAATAAATGCAGTATGGGCGCTTCAAGAACCGAAAGCACCGATTGGACGGAAAAAGAGCGTAGCTGCGTGTATATTTAAAAAACGAGACACTAAAAACTAGCAATAGATTTAATATATGCATTTAAGAACCAGACGACGGTATACAGTAATATATACATACATATGTACTTATGTATATTCATATATGTAAATGGTAAATAGTATATACTGTATGTGTATATGTATGTATGTATATAGTAAATATGTGCGAATACACACAAAACGCAATTGTATGCGATATTGAACCTTTAAGCTCGGCTCTTCCAGTGCTACATTGTTAATTAGCGTATTTTGAATTATTTAAATGAGTGCATGGAAGAAGCGGC